>NC_133822.1:58247177-58568249 GCF_047830755.1 Zonotrichia albicollis | reverse complement strand
TTGCACCTCAGATCACCACAAGATACAAAGTACAATCATTATTTTTCATTCATTTTTCAGTTTGAAGTATCCTAAATATTGAGAGGATTGGGCCACAGATCAGTAGCATGGGGTCTTGACAATGGTGTGAATTATGTGTCCCTCAGCATGGCACAGGGACACGCGAGGGCAAGCAAGGTCATAAGACTTGTCTTGAAGAATTGTCCTGGGTAAGGGGAGTCAGTCTGGCTGGAGTGAATCCAAGGGTAAAAAATCCTATCTGCTGTCAGACTGCTTCCTGGGAGAGAAAGCTTCAGGAGAAAGCCTGGGTGGAAACTGGCACAGATACAGTGAGGATGATTGGGATCCCAGCAGGAAACAGAATAAGCCAGGCAGCCAATGCATGTCACATATGCAGTTCGTACACAAAGTTTTACTCAAAACATTTTGCTTTGTGTGTGAAAAAAAAAAGAAAAATCTGTGGTTTCCAGTGATAATTTTGGTTCCTTCCACTCAAACCCAAAAGTCCTTAATTGTTGACACTTATATCAACACATCTTTTTCCCTTTAATAAAGTTAACAGTATTAACAAATTTCTTTGGGGAAGAATTTGGCAACTTACTAGGAGTTCAATATTTACTCTACATCAATTTATTATTATTTTGAAAACTGAGCCAGTAGAAATGGTTAATAGCTTGTCCATTCTGTAATTAACTCTTGTGGATATAAATCTCTATCCCTGTGAATCCAAGATGGATCCTGTTTTGCTGCAAACAGTAAGTTGCCATTAAACTACAACACCCAGATGGTCAGGCACCAACTGGTTAATAAGAGTTTTTACTTTACAGCATATGACCAAGGATACTAGATTAGAAACAGCAAACTGGGCAAATATATTCCTAAAAGCCTCTGTTTGCAATAAACTACAAATATGTTCTTGATCTAGGGTGCTTGCAAACCACTGAGAGGTTTTGGCAATAAAATAAACTAGAACAAGTTGGAGGGAGAGAGGTGTCTAAAGCCCTGCTTTAGATTTCCTCCCAATGTGGGTGCACCAGGAGGAACTTATGATGACTGCAGATCTAAAGATTCAACAAAGAAGAAAAACAAGTTTCAATTCACTATTTACAACCCATTGATTAGTCAACTGGTTGTTCTTATAAATAACTATTTATCAACAAAATTTCATTCACAAAAAACCTGTTAGTATACCAACCAATTTTCTGCAAGTAAAATAGCACTTGAGATTTTCAAGATTTGTTCCAGCAAAGTAAAGAAGACATGAATAGTACATGGCAATAAAACCAACTCAAAACCAAAAAAAAAAAAAAAAAACCAACAAAAAACATCCCTCATATCAAAAGATATCATTTACATTTTAAAGAAAGACAGACCATCTATACCATCTAGAAGACAGAATTAAAAAAACCTCTATCATATTGTTGTGGTTCAGGAACAGTTATCTCCGTTTAGTACTCCCACCAAAACCATGAGCCACTTCCCTGCCCCATCCTCCAGGGGAGTCAAAAAAGGCAAAGAGCATGAGTTAAGAACAATTTACTGGAAACAGCAATGAGATAAGAATACTAACAGTAACAGCAACAAATTAATAACAAAAGGTGTAAGAAAAGAAAGTATTTAAATGGGAAACCTCCAACAATAAACAATACTGGACCACTCCATCTGCCATCTTTATAGGATCCAGAAGAGAGTTCCTTTCCCCTACCCCCAGCAATGATGTGAGGTGGTACAGAATAACATTCTCACCTTGGCCTCACCCCCTCTAGCTGCTGTAAAAAATTAACCCTGTCCTGGCCACAACCAGGACATGTATACACAAGATATGAAAGAAGCTGGAGGGATTGGTGAAACCCTTTCCCGACAACACAGTTTAGTATTTCAGTATGAACTGATACACCATCTGCCTCATTGATTCTGGTAATAGTAATATTTACAATTTCATCAGAAACACACACAAAAACCCCCAGTTCTCCTGTGTTGCTAACAGACCTTTGCAATTAGCAGCCAGCGACCAACATCAATCTTTCTTTCAGGCTGTTCTGAGCATGTCCTAGAGCACTCTGTCAGTGACACAACAAGCAATCACAGGGAAAACCTATTTCCACAAAAAATACCCAACAGTACCACTAAAATTATTTTATCCATCCTTAATTATATTAAAAGACTCTCAAAATAGAACAAACTTGCAGACATGTTTTGCCTTCACAGCAGGCAAGCTGGGCAGGTTCCCAGACTCTCGCTACACAGACACTCCTGTCTCTTCCAAAACCAAAATGTATGATGGGATTGAAAACAACATAGTCCTTTCTCACTTAATCTCCAAGAAAAGGGACTGAAGGTTCAATACACTTCACACCTGCAGGGCAGGGACCTTCTGACACTGGAGATCCCCTGCGGCAGCACAGGGACATGGTGTTGGCAATCCCAGCCCTCATCTGCACCTGCCAAGGGGAGGATGAAGGAGCACAGCATCGTCCTTCCCAACATTACCATCACTTTGACTCATCTGTCTGATAGACTTACATATCTTGGGTTTTTTCTTTTTATTTTTTCAAACAGTGGATTGCAACATTACTGGTTTGTCCTAATGGTATTTATGTACCTTTCTCCTCTCTGGACATTCACAATGAAACGTATCACAGTCAGCAAAGTAAATTGCATTTTTCTTAAAAACCTCCTTCAACCACAAGTTTTGTCATCTGCTCCCACCCAAAATAAGTCATTCTTTGTCCTTCCTTAAAGAACTTCTGCAACAGCCTCCTCAGCTTATCTACTCCTGGCCTCATTTACTTCAGCTCTACATTCCTGTTCTGAGCTCCAACTCAGAGAGTTCCATCTGGTCTTCTGCACTATTTTGGCTCTGACCTGACAGAACAGTGACCTACTGAAGCTATTTTCCACCCAGAATGAGGACTGAAAAGAAAGTCTTGGAGGTCTGGCTGCTACAGCTCTGGATATTTCAAACAGTGCCACCTACCAAGTCCCAGAAATCTGCACTCTTTCCAGTCAATTCGGAAAGGCTTTTACTCTCATGTATATCTCCAAAATAGCTAGTTTGCACCTAAAAAAGCCTTACACATTGAAGGATAAATTTCTGATATATTTAAATAACAAATTTCTCCACTGTCTGTAGAAAAAATATGCTATTTTATTGAGTCCCACATAAACAAGGGTTTGAGCTCCCTCTGCAGGCTTTATGTCTGTAATTAAGAAAAGAAACTAAGAAAGGCTTTTCCCACGGCCATGCAGTCATAAACGAATAATGATGATGTGCAGAAGCAAAAATGTTTTGACATGATTTGGCATAAGACTAGTTGAAATTATCATTTATGTTTTTCTTTAAATCAGACATTTGGAGAAAATTGTGGCCTAATGTAAACAGGTGCACTCCACTACTGTGAAGGAGAGTGCCAGACACTTTTCTTCTAAAGTGGATTTAGCTAATTTTGTGTTAATTTGAACGCAACTTAAATAAATAATGATAACTAACTACAAGAGCTCATATATAGGGAAAGCTTTAGGAGGAAAGACTCTCATGAAAACAGAACAGCAGGGAAATATATGCAAAAGGTTAACTTTTTACTTTAACTAGTAAAGCTGATTATGCTACTGCACCAGACTTACACTGATTTAGTGGTAAGAGTATCTGGAGTGCATGCAGTATTAAACTCACAAACAGAGATTTCTATCCCAAGTAGCATCAGATCAGCATACTCAGGAGCTAAATCACCTACAAGTTTCATAGAACCACTATCTAATGGGATTTCTTACAGGATTAGGGCAGAAATGTGGATTTCCATTGCGTTTCAAGTCCAGTCATTAAAAAGAAACGTCCTTTTTCAGATGAATAGCATTTTTCTTTTCCCTTTTCACATTAGGGAGAAAAAAAATTAGGATTTAGAAATTACATATAATCTTGAAAAAAACTATTTGGATGTGTTAATATAAAAGCCAGAAAATATATTTCATAAAGAAAGATATATAAGAATAATAATTGAAATCCATATGTGTGTTTAGCAGCTCACCTCTGATCCCACCTTTCAGTGTATTTCACCCCCAGTCTGTTCTGGCTGAGACTTCGGTATGAAGCCCAAAAAAGTAAAATGTAGCAATGCAGCAAAGAACTTATTTAACAGTCACAGGCATCACAAGTACCAAACATACAAAATTATTAGAAAACACAATGATATAGAAAGATTAATCTCATCTCTTTCTCAGTAAATATGAGGAATAAAAAAGGTTTTGACTATACAACACTCAGATAGTTTTTGCAGAACACACTGTCGTGTAATCACATGCTTCTCAGTAATCATTTCTAATTGACATGCAGGCAATTTTTTCTGTAATTTACTCTGTTTACATATCATATTACACTCTTTTCCTATTCTTATATCTTTGAGGTCTATGCATGGTAACATTTTTAGATAATTGCCCTATTTTTGTACTGCAGCCTCTTAGAGGTAAGACTGTATCGCACTGTGGAGAGATCTATAATCTCTGATATGCAGAAGAGCTCTCTCTGGGGCCAGAAACTGTACTGCAGATTCACTATGGAAGCTCTGTTCTGCTCATCAGCCCACAGGCAGCTGAGACCTGCTTGTTCCAACACAGCTTTTTTCTGTTTGTTGAGATGAGCTATATGAAAACCAACTGCAGCCAGATACTAGTGATGCTTCCTAGTGATCAGTCCTTCTGGACCAGTATTGTCCAGAAGCTTGGTCAACAGCCTGGACAGAATGGAGCACACCCAAACAGATGTATGCATGTAGATGTATGGATGCTCCCAAACTGGGCGGTGTGGAGGGGATGTGGAAACACAAAGGGGATGCTATTCAGAGGTAGCTCAGTAGATCAGAGGAATGAGACAATGAACAACTTCATTGTCATGAACTTCATTTGGAATCTCACCAAAACAAATGCAAAGTACTGCAACCAGGTAGTAAGAACCCCCTATTAGTGGTGAGGAGCCACCAGGATACAGAACGTCTTTTCCGAGTAAGGTCTGTGGAGTCAGACACACAGCTGAACACGCCTGTGCTACAGGCTTCTTTCTGCATAAGACACCAACAGACTCTGAGGAGTCCACCAGAATACCATCATGGTGCTAGGGGAGAAGGGGCATGATGAACAAGGAGAGTTTGAGAAGAGTTGGTTAGTCCAGCCTTCAGAAGGGAAGGCTATGTAAGGATGCCTTTATTTCTTCAAGGACCCTTAAAGGTAAGGCGTGGAAGGTGGAACCTGAGGGCACAGTAACAGGAAAAAGGCAATGGACATAAGTTAAAACACAACAATATTTGATTAGATGAGAGAAAAAGAACATTCACAGTGAAGTGACATTGCAACAGATCTCCACTCTCAGAATCAAAATCAACTAGGAAACACCCCGATCATCCTGATCTCAGTGAACTGTGCTTTGACATGGTGATCCATCATTTCCAGAGGGTCCTTTCTATCTCAATTCCACCACAAGTTCATGATCCAATAGACAGGATTGCTAATGGATATCCTGAAGAACTGTAGACATCTCCTGCTGTCACACGCAACAGACAAAGGATGGACCGTAGTGTTGCAGAACTTCCCTGTGCATGCACAGACCAGCTCTCGCACTCCTTCAGCAAGCACAGCAGCTCTGCTGAATCAAGGACATGCCAGGCCTGCCTGTGCTCAGATCACTGCTCCAACTTCCACACAGCAATCATGTCCTTCATGTTAGCCAAGACAAACTTTGTGCAGTAGTCTATGCTAAAATTGCATTGGGTAGTCTGCACAGGGCTGCAGCAAGACATGCTAATCCTATCATTCACAGATAACTTGGGAAGCATTGTATCAATTTAGATAACACCGTTCTGGTAACTCATTCTTTCACTGTATCAGAACACTTTGGAGCACCTGCTCCAAACAGCTTTAGACATGGTTTAAAAAATATCCACCTCATCTCAAAATCTAATATTCATACTATAACATATATATGTTAAGTCATTTGAACCCCCCAAAAATCTCTTTTGAAACTAATGCCCTTCATGTTTGTTTTAGTTAACCAATGCTCAGATTTAAATGTAGTAAATCATTGTTACAAATTACATAGTTTTACATTATAGTTACAAATTTATGAACCATTAACTACCGACCTGGTGATCTGATACCCTGCTTATAATGGCACCCACATTTTAAAAAGCATTTTTCATCAGCAAGTCAGTATCATTATCCCCATTTTTTAACAGATGAAAAAACTGAGGCATAAAATAAGGAACTGATTGGATCAAGGTCATGTAGCAAGCTAGCAGCAGAGACAGGAATAAAAACAAGGTGGCCTAAGACCTAGTGCAATGTGCCTCACTGTCATTTCCTCACCCCAATGGCTCTTTTGTCTGGGTTCCTGCATTTCAATTTACCCTTTCTCGAGTGTATTAACTTACTTTGAGGAAAAAAATAGTCTAATTCTTTGGTTGTGTGACTGGTGCCTCTATTATGATCTTTATAGGTAGTCACATACCTTTATCCATGGTTAAAATATAAAATAAAATATATGGCAAATGAGATTATCATTTTCTAAGATTAATTTAATGCTGACAGAATCTTGATGTTTTCATCCCTGTACAGATAGTTTTCATGTGCTGAAAGGCTTTCTTACTCTTTTAGTGCTGTTAGTGTTGACACCTCTAACCAATTAGTATCTTCCTTGGACTGCATTAACATGTTGTTTAGGAGTACTCTGGATAATTAATTAAATAAAAGCAGAGATGTCAGAAGGATACAGGATTCACCAGTTATTGTCTTACCATATTATTATTTACAATCCTTCTAACCAGCTTTGGATTCTAATTTATTTGAGGTTAGTATTCATTAAATACTTTGCCAAAAATTATAACAAAATGGATGGTTTATTTTTTTTCCTCATTTTTTATCAACAAATTAGTAATTCTATCAAGAAAATAACTGTTTTTATTTGACAGAAGAGATGACAAATTTTTTGAACACTGAAGCTCCTCAGAATCCATAGTGTCACACCTGGAAGTCTAAAGGCTTGACTACACTCTGCAGTTAAATATAACACAAACCATCAGCATTCAAGCAGGCTGCAGAATGGAGCTCAGAAACTCAGCAGGGCTTTTTAGCATTAATACCAAAATGAGCGTCTCTGCGCGGACGTGCAGCTGTGCCATGCAGAAGTACTCATGTGGATCTCTACTAGCTCAGGCAGAATGAGTATGTACTACAGCACTTCCTATTGTACAACACAAACACACTGAAAGCATCTTTGAAAGACAGTCTTGGCTCCCACAGACAAGTTGCAAACCAGCAATTAAGTGCCTAAAATACCAGGTGGCACTGAAACCTCTAAGTCTCTGAAAGCAATCCAAAGCTTTGACTCCCTAGATGAAAAGATGTCACCTAAGTGCCAGAAGTTCTGCTACTGCATATGCCAAGAGAACCACTGTGATAGTTCTGCACACTGGAGGCACTTAGTGATTCACAAATTGCATGTAGGACCCTTCAGAGCTGCAAAGCTCACAGGGATTATGCCTAGAAGCTAAGGAGAACAGTGCATTGTGCATGAAGCACAGTTGCATGGGTACTCTTCTTCCCAAGCGCAGCAAATAGAGGGAGAAGTGGTGAAAAAGCTGCAATCACTAGAACAAGTGATGTGTGCAGTCCTGCAAAATACCATGTTTGACATGGCACATAAAAGTGTTACAGGATATCTAAGTAACTATGTAGCTCCTGGTGGCTCATGTAATATCTACTACCCTGGCACGATCTGATTCAGCAGGGTATTCAAAGCATGTCTGCAACTAAAAGATTCCAACTATTCCCACCAGCCACACCACAAACAATTAGTCCACTCAAATTTCTCACAATAATAAACTGAGGACATTTAACATACATCCTTACCCTTAGCTGTACATCAAATACTACTTATTTAAAACTTATATAGGTGAAAACTTTGCAGTGATTCTTCTCTTTCTTATCAATCCAAAGGAAAGATATATTGCACATCACAGATTGAAAAGGAGTTCTTTTGCAATTCTTCAAACATTTCACAGTATAAAGAAATTTTTGCTTTTCTGTGGACTTAAAACAAGTGGTTATTTTAAAAAATGTTGGGGGGTTTTTTGTTGTTGTTGTTTTTAAATTTTTTTATATTGGAGATCATAAGAAACGCCCCTATCCCATAATAACATTACAGAATTGTCATTACAAATACATCCCATTTATCTTGGAGTTCCTGCTCTTAATTACTCATGAAAAATGGAACATCTCCAGGAGAGATTAAAAAAGATGCACTGCACAGTTCTCAACACCTCAGATGCCTCACAAGTGAAACAGGAATTTGACAACGGGAATTCTTTCTTTTTGAAGTTTGATGAAGTGTTGTAACAGCTGAAAGCCCAGGGTGATGTCCCTCATCTGAATTCTCATCACGCTCAGCTCTACCTAATTTCTCAACTCCTCTGGGGTTAGTAGGGATCCATTCATAATCCCAAAGTCACCATTTGCTGCCACTTCCAGGGACTTGGCAGCTTCACCTGTACTAGCAAATCAAATACTTCCCAGAAAAGCTCCTGAGCACTAGAATATGAACACCTACATTTTAAACTGTTAAAATTGCTCTTGAAATGCTTTTCACTCATGCCAGCTAGCACTCTCCAACACAATTGCAGGCACAGTTCAGAAATGAGAACATTGCAGGAACCATTCCAAATAAGCAGGTGGATCTTGCCACAAATTGCTTGAAAACTCAGGCAATTTACACCATAGACATCAGCTCTTCTATGCAGTAGAGCTCTGCATATGGGGATGATCCTGGATACATATTACTAATAGCCCAGACATAGCATAAAAATCAGTTGCAGTGGCATCCTGGTCAAACCAAGCCTCATCCTAGTCATGAGCCTTTGTTACTTCACTCAAAAAACCCACCTAACACTAGAAAACATAGCTGACAGCAAAATAAAATACACTTACACACATTTCCTTCTTTAATATTTTCCAATGTTCTTGAATAATTCTTGTGTTCTAAACCATCCTGAAGCTCTCTACTTCCTCAAAAGGGTGCTCTTTCTTATCTGCAAGTGATTTCCCACTTTTTTGATAAGCTTAATCTACTTGATCATCACTTGATCTTTCAGTGTACCTGCTTGATCAGTTATCCTACTATGGCCACAAACCTTCACACATAAATTTGATGTTAATCTAGTTGATAGATCATGGGCTTACCCTTGCATTGGGAGATACAAGAAATATTCACACCCACAAAGCAGCCAGTTAAGCACCCAAGTGAAAGAGCTGATCATTTAAGAAAATAGCACTGAGATAAGTTCAAAAAGTAGTTTGCAGTTCTCTACCCTCTTCTGATTTTGGCTATCTCAGCAACTTCCATAAGAAGAACAGGTAGAAACCTCTTTCTTGAACCTCCATGAATGTAGTTTATGCAAAAGAGAAGTTTTAAAATTTTTTTGAGTCAAATTTAGTTTATCTCAATACTCATGATGGAAAACAAATGAGACTGACAGTTTTTTGGACCTTCCATTTTGGGTTTTTAAGGCATGAGGGAAGAGAATATCCCTCTGTCAGCTAAGCATATACTGGAATGGATTTTAAATCTATTTTAACAGTAATTTATCTACTTGCTCTGCACTATGCTACAGAACATCACATCACAGTAAACTGCATTTTTACATGGCTGCATTACAGTTTCAGACATTTTATTACATAAACTACAATGACATTTTTCTTGCTGTATTCATTCGGCAAGAACAATGCAAAAACGACTACAACAATGCAAATGCAGTTTTCATATCATGCCTTCTTAGGATACATGGATAATAATGTTATAAAGTATTTGTTAATGCTTTCTCAGTCAATATGTTATGATGTATTGAATTCTTTTTGTCATGGGACTCAATTACTTAAATTTGGCAGTCAGATGAAATTATAAGAAATAAAAGACCAAAGCGAGTCAAACATAAACATGATCCTAAAGTTTTATTGACTGCATTTAACAAATGTTATCCATTAGGGCTGGAATGTCACTGAAAGGAGAAAGGTGGAGAAGTAGTTGGAGTGAAAAAGGTATGTCCCTTTTGCTCTCAGAAGAAGTGAAAAATTTGAGGTGGGAGTGCTATTAACCTCCATTTTCTTTGTATGGGTGACATTATTGTTTTAAGAAAAGTATTGCCTCTGAATGAATTTACATGTAAAACTGTATGTGAGATAGAATATGAATCAGAGGGCATACAGCAGTATCTTTGCTAGTCAGGCATGAGATGCATGAAACATGTCCAAGTGAACCAGGACTCGTACTCTGCATGGTATGTAATTACTCTTTTTTGTAAAAATTGCCTCTTGCAGGTTACAAATATTTGATCAAGCATCCTGTTCTAAAAATTATGTGTTCATATTTCACTGATAAGCATGAAGTTGCAAAATACCTACATTTCTGCTGCTCTTTAGAAATTTGTGCATCACTATCAGCAATATACATCTTTGATTTACACGTTTTAAATACACAGTAACTATTAATTAGCAAGAACCAAACAATTTATTGTAAGAAGGATTTTAATAAGTAGAAGGAGCATCTTTCCTGGAACCAGTTCTATTATCTTAACAGATGCCTCAAGTGGAAGCCAGATAGATGATATCAGAATTAGTTCCTCGTAGCATCTCTTCCTTTTTTTGAAGATAATCAAGGACAAGGTGGCACAAGATAATTAGCAACAAGTATCATTAGCTCCCTGAATCATCTCCATAACTGATACCAAGCTCCTGCAGGCAGCCCTGGCTTACAGTCTCTGACTCCCAGGGAAGGTATTTCAACACAGGAAAGTGGCCCTACATCAGGGAAGCAGGAGCCATGCATATGAGTGACTACATATGATATGAGAACTCCTCAGTATTTCCAGCTCCTCACTGCTGGAGTAAAGCAGTTTACCATAGGAGCACCAGACTGTTTCTCTGGCTCCTGTCTTTTGCTTTTGTGACTGTTTTCAAACAGGAACACTGTTCAAAAAACCCCATCCATTTCTTAACTCTGAAATAATTGTGGGGGTTTTTCCTAGGAGGAAAAATAAGTGCTTCTTACATAAATGTAAGCAAATAATTGGTCTGCATTTGCAATTAATGACATCTCAAGACATGGATATTGAAGATCTGTGTTTTGCCACCAGTTTTATGCCCCAATTTTACTACAGTGTGGATGTCAATCCCTGTTTTGAAACCACACATCTGCAGGTATACAAATCCCTTAGCTATCTCAGCAGAGGGTTCTAATTTTCAAAGGGGTGAAACAGTTCCTTATTTTTGAAAATAACACATAATTACAAATTCAATAATTTAACTTAGGACAACAAAGTTTAAAATTTTAATCTCCATGATCCATTGTCTCAGTTTTTCCATCTTTGTAAGTAAAACCACTGAGTTTTTTAAAAAGTGATTTTATTTTCCTTGGATAAGATGTGCACCTGCTATGTATTCTTATTTACTACTATTAAAAAGGTAGCCTTTTTTGCATTTTACCAGGCAAATCTTTATAAGTAACATGAAAGACTCTTTTTCCATTTGGCACCTTATTTCTAAGCAGGACACACATTATTAACAAGAACAGTTTATAGAAGTATAAGTAATTACACTACAAAAATTTCAAAATGCATACAGGTATCTTAGGATAGAATTTTATAGGTATTAATGAAAATAATTAGGCTTCTTATTCTGGGCATCCAGTTTCCATTCAAGTGACATATATTAGAATGTATTATTAATCCTGATGTAAAACCATGGATCTTGTCAATACTTACCAGGGCTTAAAAAACTAGAGAACACTGTTGTTACACTAAAGGATATGGCACACACACACACAAAAAATTTCCCTACGTTGACTTTAATGCCTTAATACTACTACATCTTACCAGTAGGCAGCACTGTTACATCTTTTTAGACGTTAGCAATGTTAATGACATACAGTGCCATCTGCAACTTTCTACATAATATCTGACCTTTACTTCCATTCAACCCTCATTATTTTTTCTTCACGCAGTGTTTCTATCTCCCAGATTTTATTTCATAAAAGAAAATAAGAAGAAAATCAAAATGCTGGAATATTTTTTAGCACATCAAAAATGGGAAATGGAAACTGGAATGGTATATTGGATTGCATTAATCAATTACCATAGCTGTCACTGTTTAAAACATGGCAATATCTATATCAAATGATGAATAACCTTAGGCAAATATCTCAGTAACGGAAATGACTAATTTCAGTATTGATTAAATCATTTATACCTTTGAGATCTTAAGAGAACAAACTGGTAGAATAAACAATGGTCCTCGTCCAGCAAACCATTGTTCAAATGAAGAGCACACAAGCCTTCAGTTATGACAGTCTAATATTAAACTGGACTTTCTTCTCAAGAAGGATTTCAAGTCTAAAATACTAGAAAAATGAATTTCACAAACCAAATAACCTTTTCTTACTGCTTTTTTTGAAAATGGCCAAGACTAAATATACAAACATGTACAAGCTTCCGAACTGATCATTTTCAGTTTTTCCATTTCACAGAGTTTCTATCAATTAATTGCACCCTGATCTTGTATTTGCAAAAAATTAAAATTCACTACGGAGTTCAATAGGATTTTTGGATGTACAAGGAAGGAAGAATTTTGTGCCAAATTTATGTGTACCCAGCTGCAAAGGTTACTGACAGGTGCTAATAAGTATATTGACGAAGTACAGATAATGAATACTTACATTAGACAATTTATCTATTTTATATATATTTCTATGTGTAGACACACATTTATATGAGTAAAAGTTTAAAACAAACCACATTTTCTTAGTTAATTGGTAAACAAGATATACTACTTTAAACATCTTCACAGTGCTAAAGATTTTTTCCACTTTCTGTCCTACTTTCACACCAAAATTACAATTTCATATTTCATAAAAAGGCACTGAAACGTAAAATGGGCCAACATCAAAATATAACAAGGAAGCAAAGATAAATTAGAGGAATTCTTTGGTTCTTTCACTAACTAATCAGATATATACAGAAAAGGACCTTTTAAGTTTAATGATACCTGCTCATTAAATGATGCTAAACACTAAAATACCACGAACAGCAGGGAATTTCAGTTTACATTAGAGAAAAAAATAAAAGGGTAAAAATGACTGAAGTTGGCCAGTTCAAGCTGATAGGGCACTTCAAATGAATAACAGAAGAATAAAAGAGACACTCTAGGTTAAATTAGGTTCTCCTATGCCTTTTCTTGAAAGTGCTTAACTTCACAAATTTTATTTGAATTAACTAACCTGCCAAAATCAAAGACTTGAATAGGGGTAAAGTTAAACAAGCAACCATACTTCACAGTAAGTTTATCCATTAAACAGCAGATAAAACCTCTGCATAAGAAAAGATGGGGGAAACAGTTTTAGAACATGCATTTTTTGCTTCTCTAGTCAGGAAAATGTCATCCCTGTCATACTTTTGAAGTAAAGCTCTACTTCAGAACAAAACTATTCAGATATGGAACTTAATTCATCTAATAATTTGTTTATAAGAATCCCATTTTCCCCAGCTCAGGAGAGTTGCACAGTTTTCTTTTTCACCATTTGAATTATATAATACTTGAGTGTTATAATTTTAATATGATATTAAAGGTACTAAAACATTATGTGGTATTTCCTTACTAATAACTTTTGCAAATACACTCCGAAGTATTTCCAAAATATGCTATTTGAAGAAATCAACAAAGTTGAAGGAAAAAAAACAAAGGTTGTAAATAAAAATTTGGCTTCAGATCTTTCTCAAAGTACATGCTACACTCTATATTAATTTTGTTTGAAGGTGATTACTTGTATCATTAAAAATAAAGAATACTTCCATTCTATTTCTTGGGTTTTTTTCCTCCTGCGCAGGCAGCTGTAATACAGTAAAAAATACATATTTCACCTATTTACAATCTGTTTCTCACACTTCCAACAATTTTCTTTCTGCTCCTAAATTTAATTAAAAAAAAAAAAAACAAACCAAGAAAAACCAAAACTCACTTTATTAACAGGCAAACTTTTCCTTACAGAGAAGTTTTAACTGCAAAATCTGCAATCATGAAAAGTGATCCTTGTAGGCTGCACAACCTGCTTGAAAGGCTCAGCTGTAATATCAGCCTGCTCTCTGGTATTTGGAGTTTATTTTTTGGTACACAAAATGCTTCTAGATCATGTTGGCTATTTTTAGCTAGTATCTTCGCAATTTCAGAGAGAGATTAAGTGAAAGAGAGGGGGAAAGAGCAAAAATACATTTGGGGTGTACAGGTAGCAACTCCCTTCCTCTGGGTCTTTCTCAGGCAAAGTAAGTGTCTCTGTTCTTTAACATTCCTCCCAGAAACCCCTCACCTTTACAGACTGTTCAGCCTGATGATGCAACATTGGATTGGGACACAAGAGCAATGATGTTGGTCACTGACAGAAAAAAAAATCTGGATTTGATTTTCAGAGATGATTAGCAGTCATGGTGGCCAAGCATGACCCATAAATCTCACAGATTTGAATGTTAACCCACAAGACTTGGGTAATGTCTGTCTACCTCACTGAGGGACTGCATGATTATTCTCATGGCTTTGAAACACTCCAAATGCTCTAAGTATGGCTGGAATGCAAACAAATATGACCCCAAAGTAAGAGGTGCTGACATATTTGTTCTCTTTGGTCAATGACTGACTGTAGACCCTTCAGATAGGCACCTCCAAGGGGATGAACCCATGCCTCCATCTAGGTAAGTGCCATCACCTTCAAACCTTATGTTCAAAAACAAAGCTATTTTATCAAAACACCACTACATAAAGGTGCTGAGTGATGGGTGCTGTGTCAGACTTAGAAGAAACACTAGATTGCTTTTAGTATGCCCCAGCTGTAACTGGCAAGATACTAGAGAGCATCACCCATCTGCAAGAAATCTGAACAACTGATAAAAAGCACAGTAGCAGTTGTAGAATAACTGTGTATGAAAACTCCAGATATATATAGTGATGGACTGAAACATGAAAAATATTTTTCCTCTGGAAAAGTTGCCATAAAAATACAAGACACATTAAGGAGGGAGCAGAGATAAAATAAACAAGTATTTTCCAGAAAATGAATAGTTCACTTCCTGTGAAAGAGCCAGGCAAATCTCTTGGCCCTTGCAACCAACCTGACAGCACCGACCAAGGAACAGTCTTGTGTATGCTCAGAAGTACATCAAGGCTCTTCTACAGTTCACTGAGAATAACTAAGCCCACTGGAGCATGAAGAACACTGAGTTATGTTACCCATGCCTTAACAATACAATCAGAGCTAACAAGGACATGGTGGTGCAGATACATTTTTTTAAGTCACACCTGCACTGGGTTAACTCAAGTGAATAAACCCAAGCATCTCCTGTTTGTGTAGTGAAGAGGTTCCTCAGAGGTATTTCTCCTAGTCAGACTGCCCTCAGTATGCACCAGAAAGAAGTCCCAGTATACCCAGAACTAATTCATGGAAGGTAAGGCTGGATACATCTGGTGTAAGTATTCTGAAGGAATGTTATTCTCAAAAAAATCCTATATGCTTGGTTTACAGTTATTGTTAGCATACTGACAGATGCCATGGCATTACATTGCACAAATATTTATACAAGATTTTAATTAGACCCCTTAGCTGATTATTGCATGATATTCAAGCTCTAACTGATGTCATATAATAGAATGTAAAGATAGGAAAAATTTCTCCTAACCATTGATCTAATTGATCCTATTTAAAAGCCAATGTGCTCTTTCAAAACATGATCAAATATTGTAACTATTACTGTATTTTGTCAAAAGCTGAGAAGTGCTTGGAGATTCAAGAATAAATACACTTATATTAAGACTGGGGGGGACTGCTACCCTGGAAAATAATATGGAAAACCACCTGCCTGCCCAAGAACATTCAAGTATTTTAACAGAGCTATGAGAACAATGACTGTCCTTTAGAGCCCACTGAGTTGCACAGTTCTAAACCAGACACTTGTCAGACTGTGTGCAGTGTATAGTACACAAATGAGAAATTCTATCTGTTTAATCTTTAGTATTTCTATTACTTTACTTCATTACCCCTGTCTTATCTCTTATTTAGAGTTTTGTTTATACATATGAAATTGTCTGTTGATCTTAGAATTCATTTTCTTTTCTCTTACACTGCCTGCATTCCCTTTAATGTCATTCTCCCCTCTTTGTCCAGTTTTCTCACTCTGCTTTTCCATTAGTCTCAATCTTTTATCCAGTTACTTCTTCACTATGAAAAAAACCCTTTGACTTAATTTTGAAGAACACACAAATGATTCTTTCACTTTTACTTCTAGTTCCCTTGTCTCTTCCTTCTTATCTCCCTCTTCCTTCCCATCTGAGTAATTTGTTCTAGAGCTTCTATTCCTTTCAGGCCCTTCCAGCCTTATAATTTATCATCTTTACTGAAAACATTACTTATTGTCTTATTTAAAATTATGAAAAAGCAAAAACTAACACAGAACACAGAATGCCTGCATCTAACATGTTACCATGTACCTCAGAGAAGGCAATTCGAGTGTCATTTGCCCAACCTTGAAGGACCATGTGGTATCCAGCTGATTAAAAGAGACATGTCTTCTTTTTTGATCAAATTAATAACCATTTTATTGGTAAAAGCCTTCTTTGCTAACACAGTTTCACAGACAGTGCTTTCTTTTTTTCAAATAATTTACATTGCTATTAGCTTTAATTTAAATTGCTATTAACTTATTTACAAATTAACCTAATACCTGTATTGGTGCTCACAATTCTTAGATATGCCCCCAGAATATATTAATTTAATAGATAAATTATTGATGGAACTATCCCTGACTTTGTGAACTGGAATTCTTTCTTTTGAGTGGGAGTATCAAAGTATGGCAAACTGCAACTGACTGTGGAAAAACCCCTACATAGCACCAGATTCAAAGATTCCCTACAAAGTCAACAGAGTATGGTGTTGGTTGCACCAAGGTTATCAGCTCAATCCGAGGACATTTACTAAGAACTGGACTCCATCCCTGTGGGTCCCCTTCCCACTAAGAATATTCTGTCAATCTGAAATTGAGATTATAAATTACAAAACTGTTTACACCAGAATGCAATCACAGTGTGCTATGTGCTTTCCAAACAGTGGAGAAATTATGTGGCTAGCATGTAATTCTGAATAAAGTTATGTTTCATCATTTGCGAACAGGTAATAGCAGAAGCTGCCTTCTTTAAAAATTACATAGACAAAAGGGAAAAACCACCATTCCAGGAAAAAGAATTTCTATCAAAACCCCAAAATTATTCTTGCCCAATGCTAAATCTAAAGAGAATATATATTAAAAGTCTAAAATAAAGCATTATTTTAAAACAGATTAGCTGTATTTTAGCTATCTTAACAGTGAGTCATACTCATGTTTCCTCTCATTCTCCTTATCATTGTATATTTGCTTTCTGCACAGATTCTGAAATAACTTAAACTCAGTCCACATTTTTATAATGGGAAGAGGCAAATAAAACCTTACAAGATCTAAAAAGGAACAGGAAACATCTCTCTTTTCCTACTGTATATGGCAAGGTATTGAAGCTGGCCATTGAGATTATGAGCACACGTGATCACCTCAATTCCTTTAGGTGGGAGAGAAAGGTCAGGAACTATCTAAGAAAAAGTCTAGATGAGGTGATATAGAAGCTTCCTTTATGCTGCTTTTAAAGAACTTCACCAGAAAGTGGTATTTGACCCTACCAAAGGTAAGCAGAGTCCAGAGATTGTCTTTAAAACTTAGTATTTCTCAGCAATTGCCTAAAAATTCAGTCAGAGATTGTGCCACTTTCCATTACAATGAGAACAAAAAAATACATTGTTCCTTAACATTTCTTCCCTTTATCACAATAAAAATTGATGCCCGAATTGCATCTTTTTGATCTATTTTTCTTAGGGTAACATTGGTTTTGCATCATGGAGAAATGTCTCTAACATGTTTTTACTGTTTTACAGTAAGTTATTTAGATTTAAAATACTCTTATATACCAGGGGGGAAAAAAAATCCCTTTCTTTATGATTTGGACGTACTCTTTTCAAAGAGAAGTATAAAGGCAGGATTTAGCTTCACATTAAAATGTTTAAATTTAGGTCCTAACACGTATGCTCAGTTTCTATTAATTTATTTCAATCAAGAAGAACTTGTGCTTCTACCATCTGTACAGTCCATGGAGCGCAGAGAGAAATTAACTCATTCACAAGGGTTCTTAGTTGCCTAAATTTTAACTGTTGTTATTTTAGCTGACCTCTGATATCATGCCCAATTTTTAGCTGCCAGCTCAGGAGGAAAAGGTCTCCCATTAGATTTGCTAACCCTCTGTAGACATCTCAGGTATCTAAAGGCATCTCTAGTAACACCAGAAACATTTGTTTAGGCAAATAAATCCCACTCTTGACACCTATCCAAGGGCAAGCAGAATCACTCTCCAGTTGTCTCCAATTTAAGTGGGAGGTCCATTCATTACAAATCAAAACTTTCCCACCCATGCAAGCTCAGACACCTATGACTGGGCTTCAGTCTGAGCTCTGAAGCTTATCCAAGATGCATTCAGGGTTGTCAGCTGGACAACACGACTAAACAAGAATTAAAAATGGTATGCACTGAAAATACAAAGGAATTGCTCTATATATGTCTGACAGGACCACATATGGAAGCTGCTTTAATGAACCTTTATTGTAGAAAAGTGACATCCCCTTGAATTTCTTTTTACCAAGAGCTAATATAATTAGATTTCAAAAACTTACTATCCAGATCACTTATACCTAAAATAATTAAGTTGATCACAATTTTTTCTCATGTAAAAACCTGTAAGTTGTTGTAAGTTTCTTGTCTCCCCTATTTAAATATGCACCCCTGATTTTCATAGAGTTAAACATACTTTTTATGAAAGAGGAACTTAGATTTGTACGTTACTTCATCAGTCCAGTTTTGTAAGAAAAGATCAATACATTTTGCATGTTAACCAACAAATAAATATCTTCTAGGCCTTCTAAGCCACTCCAAATGTGACAGAGCTTCCACCATCTTAAGTTGCTCCAAGTTTAATGAAAAAAGAAGATACAGACATTGTTAATGTACCCACCAAAACAGAGGCTCTGTCACAATTGTTTGCTACAACAGCATCAGACTGATAACATTAATGTGTTTTCTTGGGTTTTTTTTAAGAAATAGCATTGGTGTCTATACCTTAGAATACTAAAATTCATATAAAAAATATTAAAATCCAGAATTAGAAAGCTAAATGAATACGAAGGGCTTTTATGAGCCAAAAAAAAACCCCAAAAACCTCCTGTTAAAATTGAAAAGATATCTGAGATTCCTTTCAATGAATTTGAGTTTTATCTTGAAAAATTGACCCAAAAGTGGCAAAGACTGAAGATAATCAGACATTCAGTACTGTCGTGGTTTTGAGCAGTGTTTTATCAGCAGAGCCCTGCTGCAGAGATTTTTCTATGTAACAGGGTTTTTCTTGGACGCCCATATTTTCCTAAAGCTTCTCTATTGTGGGTAATGTATGTCTTTGATACTGCAAGAAGTGTTTGTCAGCTGTAAGGGGCCCACCAGAGTTGATGCTGGACTGAAGAAAAGACAGAGGTCTCTCTCTGCCTTAACATCTCTCACCCTAAAGAAAACCTGTGAGGTAACATTTTTACTTATCTTCCACTCTATTTGCATCAGAAAAGAAAATTATAGAAAGGGAAATAAGAGGGTAAGCATCTTACCTTTATCCAGACCAGGAAAAGCAGTTTTACTGATATTAAAAAACAGGAGGGAAGGGAAATCCCCACTGGTTCAGAGATGCTGTTGGAGTAACTACTACTGTTGCTGGTGTTTGTTCCTCTGGAACAAAGACTGAGAGGATTCATGGGCAGGGACCTTATGAGCTGCTGCACTCTTGGCCAATCCATGAAAAAGTAAGGGAGGACATTAGTTCCTCATCTGAACTTCAGGAAAAGGGAATCAGAAGAGAAAACAGCATATTTGCAAGAGAAGTGCAAGAGACCCCAGTAAGTATATGCATGTATTATTATAATTATGTATTAGTCTCCCAATACAGTGATGCTCCCTCTACAGTGTATCAGACAGTAAAAATTCTTTTTCTACATCTCCAATAACCATCTTTTTCCACACCATTCAAATCTTTAGATTTCCTTCCATGCTCTCACATCTGTCACCATGACTGGCTTCCCTCAGCACTCCAGAGCTTGTTCTGCCAGGGTTCTAAGTCTATCAATCAGTGGGAAATTAAAAATCACGCAAACCATTCTGACTTCCACCATGGAATGACTACTACCAACTCCTAATAATATAAAGAAAATATTTTTACAGCACATTATACACACTGATGACTGTACATTCATAATCCTCATTACTCTTCTGCCTGATATGAGTTTTCCTGAACAGCAAGGACTTTGTTATTTTATTTCCTCTTGGCATAAAAATTAATTAGTGTTTTCACTTTTTCACAAATTTGTGAAGATTTGTCTTTATTTTGTATAGATACTCTGCAAAAAGAGTGTTCACCTATTCAGATACTTTTCATAATAATGCAACTTACTATACAGAGCAATGCTAAATCCACTGGCATCTTTCAGCTACTCTGGAAAATAGACATGCTATGTACGCCCTCTTATATATGTATATATATAAATTTTTTTTTTCCTCTGCCAAAGCAGCTGGTACAAGTCTTCACAAACCAGTGAAGCATATGGTAAATTGGGAATACCAGACATGACAGGAATAGCCGTAACTCTATTCATGTCAACAGTGTTTATAGGGACAGAAGCTCTTTTCCCAGTCAGAAGAAATAAGGCTAGTGCATATCTGGAGGAGAAATAAAGCCTCAAGGAAAAAAGGTACTGCTCTGCAACACAGAGCAATGTATATCCCTTAGATTAGCACAAAATAAAATACAAAATACTACCTTTTGTAACTGCATTGAATCCAATGAATCAATGATAAGGATTTGAGTAAAGGTAGCCACAAATACCTTGTAAGCTATATACATATTGCAGAATACTTAGAGATTACTTACCTAATAAAATTCAAAAGCAGCTAGAAACTCAAGGTGGTGATCAAACTGATTTTACAATTGATTCTGCTCTTCTTCTTAGCAGACAACAAAGATGCCAGAAATCTTAGATTAAAATACATGGTTTAGGATCTCAGGAGAATGCAGTCAATAGGAGTGCACCGTGGGAAAAGCGGGCAGGAATGCAATCATGTTGGTCAGCATTACACTGCTCAGGGTGTTCAGAGAAACCTACTGTCTACAGAGGGACTTTGAGCACAATACTGGGGAATAAGGAAGAGAGGGAGAAGAAAACTGAGAAGGTTGAAAGGGCCACGAAATTACCATCTCTTTCATATAACTACACTCACCAACAGTGACCACACCTTATTCCACATATATCTTTGCAGAAAGTACCATTTGTTTCATTTTGGAAAGTGTTTTGAGAACCTGAACTTCTACAATAATCCCTCACTTATCAGTGTTTGGAGTAATTTTAGTAAATCCAGGATGAATCCAAATGTTTGGTTTCTAGTTACCTTTCTTGAAAGAAATAATATCCAAAGTCAAACAACCAGAACAGGAATTAAAAATCTTTTTGCACAGAATGTAAGAAGGAAAACATGGAACAGTTTTAAGTTTGGTCACTGCTCACCCCATATTAGAACAAAATATTCAAAACTATTGGAACTATAGAGCCAAAATAAAGCAAAGGAAAAGACAGAAAACCAGTTCTATAAAACCAATGTATTCACTTCAACTTTAAAAAAAGTGAAGAGAAACCCAAAAAAATCACAAGCGTAGGAAAGGGGAGTCTGAAGAGCCTGCAAGTGGAGATATTTTTCAGGAACACTGAGAGGTAACAATATTTTAGTCACGCTACAGCATCTAGGCTATTCTGCTTTGGAATGGACAAGACACAGGGATAGCTTGAAGGTGGGGCAGTCTGGCCAGAGGCTGAGAACCATGACAGATGTGCCCCTTAAGAAACTGACATTCAAAGGACAGCTCAAAATCTTCTCTTCTATGCAGGCTAGGGTTAGCACTAAATGCTTTATTTATCTCCTCTATCCCAAATAAAATTTGAGATTACACCTGTGAAACAGGACACATTAAAAAAGGTAAGGTGGGTAAGTTGATTAGCTAATTAACCAAGCTCTTATATACAACCCATAGGGAGAATCTCAAATGCATAGGACATCTTTTGTTATTAAGAAAAAATAGGACAAGGAAGATTTATCATTAAAATATATTTCACTAATTATACCACCTGGAGTTCCTTCCACAAAACAAACTTTTAATTAGAAACTGTGGGTTTATAAAAAATGTTTGCTATAAAATTTTGATTGTTTATTAAAAGTAGAATGTGGAAAGTTTCTTTGCATGCCAAGGGCACAGTTGTACCACATCAGAGGGTGCATTTTGTCTTCTTAAAGGGCTCAGGAATATCTTCAGAAAGTATTGACATTTATTTTTTGTATCCTTTGTAAGAACAGGTAAAATTTCTTTTTTTCATGGTAGAAGAGCTTTACTAATTGTAGACAAATTCTTTCCTCTTTAAGGAGGTAGTAAAACCTGATAAGAAATCCAATATGAGCCAACCTGAGAAGTTGAAAACTCAAGTTCCATACAGGCCCATTGTATCACTTGAATGTTCCAAAGCAGTGGCTTTCATCCCAGAAGTATCAGCCACCTCCTTCTCCATGGCTGGAGAAACTCAGCTCATACACTGCACTGCTTTATGTAATGCAAAGTGCAGCGTTGCCTTGCACTGGAGCTTAGCTACATCAGTCATGTATAAAATAACTTGAATTGCTTCTAGAATGTCTTAAGGAAACAGCAGGAAAGTACTGCTTTTAAGATGCGCTGAGGAAAACAGCACAGACACATGGGAGCATTTTTGATGCCCATCTTCACACACTTAAAATAATATTTCATTTCTTTCCTTTACTGCATGAATATCCTTTTCAAAATAGTATTAGTTGATTTTATTTTCTGAATAGTATTTTTTCCCTGAATACTTGTCTTAAATAAGGAGTTATGAGAAAGTCACTGTACAGCAAGGGAAAGCTGTGTGACTCTGTATGTGATATCAAAGGGACAAATCCCTATTTCACATATTCCCTAACTTAGTCCTCATACAGGGGAAGAACCATGAGGTCCCATCACTGGAGCTGGCAAAAGAAAGCAAACGGCAGTTCTGCAAAACCACGAGTGATCAAGGAAGAACAATGACCTGCATTTATTGCTGGGTAGTGCTCCCAGTTGAGTTAATAAAGTTGTGCCCTAATTAAACTGAGCACTTCACATCTTGTTTTTCTTCTTGCATGGCTGGGACAATTAAGCATCCTTTGATGTAGAGTGCTCTGAGGAAATCTCCCAATTACTTTATGAACAATTTTTGTCATAAAGCCTGAGAGAATTTATTGAAACCACCTACAGTGGAATGAGGCCAAAACCAATCAACACTGGATGACCACACTTAGGGCTAAGGACTTTAAACTAGAGGTCACTAAGACCACAAGCAACACACAAGCAACACATCATACAGAGGAATTTAAGCTCTGGAAGCTGGTTGAGTACAGTAAGCTGAAAAAAATTCTGTGCAATTACTCTACTGAGCAGAAATTACTCACTACTTGAACAGAAAGTGTTGACAATCACTGATTTTCTGTGTACTGGAGGTTTTGTTATACTCTGACTGTAAACTAAATTAAAGTACATGTAACTGCCCTGCTTAAGTTGGAAAAAGCATTTTGTTACTTTTTTACCACCAATAAGTAAATATTGCTAATTTCACATATTAGATATTTGAAATAGTTTGTTATCCTAAGCTCAAAGGGTTATGGACAGAACAGTAAGGATTATCTCCCCCTTCAAACCTAGTGTTTTCATATGCAACCGTGCCATAGGTTTTCCTCTATAAACTGATCCATTTTTACCTTAAAACTAGTTAGGTTAAGTAGTGTATCTAAAAATTAAGGAATATTAGGAAGAAATCATATTAAAAAGCAATATATACATATATTTGAAATATATTTAAATCTAAACTCTTTATTTATTATTATTACTATCATACAATATTTCATTAATTGGTACATGCAATTCAGCAGTTTAGATGGACCATAAATATGACTTTTTTAAAAATAATTTTTAGGGGAATTGTAATTAAAAAAATAGCACCAGTTATAAAAGGCACCACTTATAGTATCTTCCAGTTTTAGGAAAAATATCACTTTCATGTTGTGATAATGTCTAAAAATTTTTAGGTTAACTCTATTGTATCTATTCAGTGTCCACTTGTGACAACAAAAAAAGTACCCGCAACCTAAAGAGGACAATTATGCAATTGGCTTAGCAAAAATACACTTTCTTTTTAGCATAAGGAAAGTATAGTATTTTCAACTCTCATTTTTAATTACTTGGTTTGTGTGGGGTAAATATTTTTTTTAAATTTGACTGTCTCTATAAGTCAGCTCTCTGTCACTAAGTCTTTGTAATTAAAATGTGAATTAAGTTTTAATGACAGTGTTATTATTCACTTAACTAACACAAACTGGGCTAAAAATATATAAAAAATAATAAACCAGCATAAAATTCCCTACAAGGCAATTCATCATTAGTACAAATTAGCTCTAAAATGCATCACAGGCAAGTAAAAAAAGCTTCAATTATTTTGCCTTACAGTATCATAACGAGTCTTAACTAGGGAGAAAAGATACAGTAATTTAGTAATGTTAAAATCTATACACTGGAAAACACCCCTTCTGCTGTTGAAATATTTTAAGACATATATTCCATTCAATTCCCCAAACAAATAGCAGACTGTACTTCAAATGCATTGCAAGACTATTAGGTAATCTTTTTCTTTGTTTAGATTCAGTAGGGTTCAGTGACAAACATTCATCTTTTCGTTCTAGGAAAGTTCCTGTTCTTTTGCTTAGTTAAGAATTCCCTTAGTTTTTAGTAGCATACTCACAATTTACCTCATCACTGATTAGCCTCACACAAGGAACTTCAAATAAAATGCAAAAAAATGATCACTTAACTATTTAAAAATTACGAATTACTTGTTCAATGTTTAGATCACAGTGGTAAGAGCAGTTCTAGCTGTAGGTAGGCTAATAGAATCAGACACAAAGCTTCTGAAATAAACCAATACCAGCTGCTCCCATGCCTCATTACTCGGCAGTAGCTGCTCGCCTGAAATATTGTACGTTGCAGAATCGTTGGCTTTCAAAAGCCACACAGACTTTTGAGAGGACATAGCTCTACAAAACAGACAGACACTTCCCTCAGACAGAAAAAAAAAAAAAAAGAAAAAAAAAGGGAAGTCCTACACTTCAGGGTATATGTGCAACTATTTTCCATTCTTCCGCACACATTTTCCACCACCATGTATTTTACTTATTTTAACAGGTGAAAGCAATTAGATTTTAAAATTATTACATTGTCAGTGTTCCCACTTCTAAAAGAATAATTTAAAAATTCTAAAACTAATGAAATATCTTTTTAATTAGAAACACATAGTTTGTGCTTAGAGAAGATTTTGAAGTAGGAATGAGTATCATAATCAGTGTCTGATCATTTAGCTCACTAAGAGAGGACATTAATGGGAGAAAAAAATTGACTACAGACACATCATGCAGTCAAAAATGCTATGCACATGTGGCATTTTTTGTGGCTATAAACACACTGTTCAAAAACAGAACTTATAAAAAAGAATCCCTTTCCAAAAATCCTTATTAAATTAGTTGAGCTTGCTGTACTCTGCAAAAATTAGATTGCAACACTAAAACTCTCAATAAAAGGTACTGTCAAACCCTCATCATCTCAAACAGTCATTAAGAAAGACTAAAGAGATTCACCTTCTTGAAACAGAAGTAATTTTAAAGTAAAAGTTTACACAATTAAAATTACAGAGGTTTAATTTCCAACAAGCCCCAAAGAATTCAATCTTCCATGGCTCTCAGGACTCATCTTCAACACAGAGGGTTAGTTTTAAACATTTATGTAATACATTTGGTAATAGAATTAAAAACTTGAGTATGTTTCAAAGAACATTTATATTCTAACAGGAATCAATTGTATACTTCTAATTTGCCTAGTCAGAAGATAACATTTTGATATACACAAATTAATTAGGCGGAAAAATCAAGGCAGACTCCTGCTTTATGGAAAAAATATTGAACACAGTGTTCTGTAGGTACTCTGGAGTATCATTTAGAGGCAGTATGTCACTATAGCATTCTTAATTTTTAAATACTGAAATAACGAAATGCGAGTTCTGTGCTGGTACGTGTTTCAGAACAGCATTGTCCTTTTATATCAGTCATTAGATGTTTTTTTCTAATATTTCATATCTCTGAAACTGTCATCTGTATAATAAAATAAATTCGACTCACTATTTTCCGTCTAATAAGTGCTTACTGAGTATTATTTGCCTTACTCTCAAGTGGAAAATTATGAAAATGATTATATGAGATCTAAAATGTAAGCAGTCACTTGCAGTAAGCATGTTAAGTAAGGCAATACCTTATAAGTTCATCGGATAAATTGTTACAGGTTTAGAGATTTTCTTGCCTTTTCAATGGAATGATACGGCCACCATTATACCTTAGAAGACTATGCATCCAATTTTAATCACTTTAATTAAAAAAATTTGCTAATAAATAAAACACAGATATCTAAGCTGAAAAAAAACCAAATCCTGAATACTTAAACACAGTATTCTGCTACTTTAAAGAAAGAAGGTTATTTTCAGTAAAATGAGGCCTCTCTTCTTCTCTATTTGCCAGATTTTAAATAAATTGTGCCTTTGATGAATAAAAAAAAAATAATCAAAAATTATAATGAAATAGTACAGGAAAAAAGGTGTCTTGGGTCAGAGAGGTGGAGCAGCATCCAGACAGTGCAAATCTGGACCACAAGTGATTTCTTCACTGCTGGACACTCATCTTATGAAGCAATCAGGCATAATTTGCTCCACCTCTAGCAGAATTACAGCATAGCCAAGCTAAGGAGCCTGGCAATAAATCAGCTCAAAATTCAACATTTACAGTGATATCCCTTATACTAATGACACATCCATGTCTGAAGGCCATAAATTCCTTACCAAGTAAACAAAGAGAGTAAGAGAGTGTAATCCTTTTGGTATTACTGTGCCATGGCACTTAAAAACCAGCTGAAAGTACAACTACATTCCCAAAACATAACGTTTGCTAACAAAACCAGAAACGTTGTAAACGAGATTTTGGTTAAATCAGAGCTTTTTCTGCCATTGCTTCACTTAATTTCAGGTGGCCCTATCCCCATATTTTTAAGGCAATATCTGTAGGCTATAGATCAAAATGGACAGCATGTAAAAGCTGGATGTGTTCATTAACATAGTGTGAACACTTAATACTTGATTTCTAAGCAGAAAACAAGTATTATGTATATGGTCTGTTGGTAATGCTACAAGTGCAGTCTCTGCCACACACCAGCCAATCCCTAAAGTGAAAGTTTTTAGCAAAAAAAGTGTGCTTGATCTGTATGGCAAGGCTTTGGTAGAAGGGGGCCTACAGGTGTGGCTTCTGGGAGAAAATGCTGAAGCTGCCCCTACACCTAGCGGAGACAAAACAGCTCCACTGGGGACAGACCTGCTGCTGGCCAAGGCCAAGCCCATCACCAGCTGTGCCTCTGCCTCTAGGAGAAGGTATCCAAGAAGGAGGGAAAATTACTGCAAACAGCACTGGCAGCCAAAGACAGGAGTGAGAACATGGGAGAGGAACAACTTGAAGACAACCAGGTCAGTGAAGAAGGAGAAGGAGGAGGTGCTAAAGGAGTCAAAACAGAGCAGCCCACGGAGGACCCCGTGCCAGAGCAGGTTGATGCCTGAAGAATGCTGTGACCAGACTGGAGCCCAGGCTGGAGCAGGTTTTCTGGCAGGATCTGTGACACCATGGGGACCCATGCTGGAGCAGTGCTCTCCTGAGGGGCTGCAGCCCACAGAAGAGACCCATGCTGGGGTAGCTTATGAGGAACTGCAGCCCATGGGAAGGACCCAACATGAGAGGAGTTCATGAAGACCTGACTCCCATAGGAAGGATCTCACAGTGGAGCAGAGGAAGAGCATGAAGAGTGCTCTCTGAGGAGGAAGAAGCAGCAGAGACAATGTGTGACGAATGACTGCAGCCCCTGCTCCTCACCCCCCTGCAGTGCTGGTACAGAAGAGGCACAGAATTTGGAAGTACAGTTAAACCCAGAAAGACATGGGGGTCGAGGGATGGTGTTTTAGATTTAGGTTGTTAGGGTTTTTTTCATCATCTTACTCTGATTTTTACTGAAAATGAATTAAATTTGCCTGTTTTGTCCATGATGGTGTTTGGTGAGTGATGTCTCCCTGCCCTTATCCCAACCCTGGAGTCTGTCATTTTCTTTTTCTCTGCCCTGTACGACTGAGGAGGGGAGCGACAGCATGGTGGGCACCTGGTGTCCGTCCAGGATCAGCATGCCACAAAAAAGCATATAAATAAGAGAAACCTAAAAGGTGTTCATAAAAATCCACAACCATAAGGGCTTAGGAAAATAGCGACCAATTCTTTAAAAGTAATTGAGAAAGAATAAGCATTTAGCAAATCTCATTTTGGGAGAAAGGAAGATATTTTATTAAAATCCAGCGAGATCATTTATACCCCAAAAGTGTAAAAGCCAGTGGAGAGCAATTAAAGCAGAAGGAATTCACTGAAAAATTAACTGAGTTTTAACAAATCTAGGGATTCTCTACAAGATCAAGAAAATTGCAAAATCTTAGTGTTGCATTCATGTTTATGAAGATCAAATCTGAGAAACTATGGGCTGGCTGACATCAAGCAAGTATAAATTTTAGAAAGGGTGAGGAGTAAATAATTAAGAAATGGTAGTGTAATTCATTCAATTATAAGTCTTGTCAACTAAACTTGATACCATTTTTTATGCTACAACAAGTTTGGCTAATAACATTAGCTTGCATTGTCATAGTACACTTAGATTGCTATAAGATTTAATCTTGCATGACATTTTCAAGCACCATACAAAATCAATACTCTACATTACATGGATTAAAACTGTTTAAATACACAGATCTTGAAAACTCTAAGTGGAAAATTGTCAGACAATGTAGGTTCTCTGAAGAACTTTTATTGTCCCAAATTTATTACTTCCATTGTAAATCAGAGATTAATTTTTTCAGATGACCTCAGCCTTGATACAATGGGAAATATCAATCAAACAGATGGGCCCATCTTTCTCAGTATAACTCATCTGAGCCTCACACAGCTAAAATGTACCTCTCAAATTGATATATTAAAACTATAATGCCTTTCATTTATATAACAAAGGGTTAAGAGATAACTTGCTAGCCAACTGTAAGTATCTATAAGGCACGAGGTACTTTAGACTAGACAGCTGTTTAATTTAGCTGAAAAAAGAATTTAGGAATCCACTGGTAGAAAACTATTACTTGACTATTCATGTTAAAGTCACATTTCTTTATTTCAAAATTATGATAATAGTACCTATTAGTACCAACTGTTGATAGATATGGAAGATTACCTATATTTGCAAACCTTTATAAAGATATAAATATCTTTCATATCTTTCTGAAAGAGATCTCACATTTCAAGTGGAAGTTATAGTATCCAGGAAGCCACAAAGTCTTTCAGGAGTTTCTGAGATCTACCAACACTATGTAATAATCCCAAGCAATGTAGGAGGACTGGATTACCCATCTTTTCACATAGCAACGCACCAAGAAACAAGAGGGAAAAGCAAAATCTGGCTTTAAGAAACATGCACCGGAAGTTCTTGAGGACTGGAAGAAGTTAATAACATAAACAAAGCTACAAGTTTATAGCTACTTAATAACCCCATATTTTCTGGTTTTCTCCATGAGAGGCACTGCTGACAGTGAATCTACAAATGGCAAGTTTGACAGTAGTCAAATCTGAATTGCATTACTCTTTTCTCTACACATATAATGCAGGTTTTTTTTTACTTCAGTAAAGTAGTTTAGAGCAAGTAGCCTTGGGAGGATTGGACTGCCCCATTTATTACAGCCCAGCTGTGCCATAAGGACACTGGCTGGCAAGTTGCATTACAGAGACCCAGAAAGGCAACACAGGTTATGAATATACATATATATCCATAGAAATAGATCTATCTAGGAAGAAAAAAGGAAAATTGCATTTTTTATTTATGTGACTGACTTTCTAATAGAGTTGGAGCATAAAGAAAGTGCTAGACCTTTTGAGATGAAACAACCAGGTTTTTCTGCGGGCAGCAAAACCAGCAAAGCTCAGGTATCTCCAGAAAGAGTGTATCAGGATTTCTCCTGCAAAATGTTCTTCTTCTCCCTTTTTGTTGCAATTACTTTAAGTTCTGCCCCTCTTCCCTAATTCCTTCTCTTTCACTATCCTATCCCATAAGAGAACTGTCATCTCTTCTACCTTGCTAAGTCCCAGCTGGTCAAGAGGCAGCATGTGCTCTGAAGGCTTGCACAGACTGCCGAGTACCCATGTAGTGACTGTGGGACACAGGGAACAGCTAATAATAGTTATTAAGCATCAATTCAGCCTGGGTGTCATATTGACATATTGGTTAGGACATCCCTCTAAAAATAACTTGTTCTTTTTCCTGATGGAGATTAGTGGTTCAGTGGTTAGTACAAAGGCTTATTTGATTCCAAATAGCTCAATATGATCACATACACAAAAAAATCTTGGTTTAGACTCTATTGAACACTCGTATACAACTGTGATGAAATTTGGCAATTTAGTCCTACTTCTTACAACCTGGATTGTCCTCAGAAATAACAAAAACCAGTTAGTTAATAGATTTGTGGCAGTTGCTGATTAAGATAGCCAAATTTTAAAATGAATACACATAAACACATTCCTCACTCACACGCTCACTGATTAAACCTTCCTTTTTCTTATCCAAGCAAAAGTGTTCTTCAAATTCCTTTTAAAAATCATTTTTAAAATCCACTTCTTTAGGAAGTCTTCTCATCTCTTAACCATTTTGCCTCATGTTTGTATTACACTGCCCAAAATTACAGTGCTACTCCTTCTGCTGCTTTAAGTAAGGATTCAGAGAGGAAGAACTCAAACACTGAAGGATACCTTACTCTGCCAGTCTGGGAAAAAATAATTTTGCAGATGTAGGACATGGGTTCTGAGGGCTTTCAGGGCACGAAGAAAGGTTTCACTTTTGGCTGATGAGAAGGTCATAAGTGAAGTAGTTTTACTCACTACCCCCAAATAGTGAGTAAAATCTTCTACCATTGTTGTTGGGTTGGTGAGGCAGGTGAGTGTTTACAGCACTTAACACATGAAGTTCTGTTAAGGGGCAGAAACTCTCTAACAACATGCATGTGTCAAGTGCTGGGGTATTCCTTGGATGTTGCAGAGAGAATTCTGCAAGACTTGGTATTTATCTCTAGGACAAACAGTATCAAGTACATGCATAGGTCCTGCTGCACTTGTATCTTCTTGACTTGAGCTTCTCCTCTTGCAAAAAAATCTTCAGTGTATTCCACTAAAATTTTCATGTATTGTTAAAACTTCAGAGTGTATTTGGAAGGTTAACACACATGTTTTAATTCAAGTCTGAGTATACTGGTATAAAAAACCTACAAGCTTTATGGATTATCCGGAAATACACCATCCAAACAAATCAGAACCAAAGTTCACCTTACTGTGGATAGACAGATACTGATGGAACTACGTAAGAAAGTTCCACATTTACAGATTAATACTTCTAACTTTTAAAACAATCGTTATACTAGTCAGAAGAGAAGCTGAATAATGCCAAAGAAAGTTGGCATCTGCAATTATTTCGGAATGTATGTTAAATACTCATAATTTTTTTTTCTTTTTCTCTAGAAAGAATGGCTTTCTCACTGCTTATATTATGTTCACTATGAGATGCCCACACAAATTCCATGTAAGAATAAAAATGTTTCCCTACAGACGTCTAGCTTTTTAAATCTCTTTTTATCAACAAAAGTTTTTTTTTAAAAAAGTGTTAGCACATAGATAAACCATTCAGAAATTAGGTCTAGAGCTCTCAAAAAAGAAATGCATGTTTATTCATAACTACCTGTAACTATGTATGTGCTTATTAGTATACTGTAACTATGTATACACTTATTATAAATAAAAGTAAAATCCACAGATTAAGAATCTAACAATGACAACAACACAAATAATGTATTTTAATAAACTCTTATTTAAAATTTAAATAGGAGGTATTTCAAACAGATTTAAAATTTCATTGGAATTGAAATAGCCTATTTTAAGCACGACCTCACTATGAAATTTACAAAAATGTAACAAAAGCAGTACTAACAGTAAACTTTTACCAAAAAAAAAAGATTAAACCAGCAATCCATTGGAAATTGCCAAATATAAAATTAGAACAAATTTCATTGATGTGCTATTCCAATTTCCAAATCAGGAACCTTTCACAAAAGGTAAAATACTTTCCCCATTTAATTTCATATCAGTTCAGAACCTTACTAACTCAGTTGGTTCATACAACTATGCTAAGCAGAAAAGCTGAGAATGATGTGACTAGAGGAGGTCTACTTTTTCCAAAATATTGCAAGATGCAAATTGTAAACTAAATACTCAATAAATGATAACATTGTTCATTAAACACTAGTTTTACAAGCAAGTATTTTTTGTGACTGATTTGTAATAGTGTTTTTACATATCTAAGAAAGATGAGAGGTTTTTTAAAAAATACTTTAAATTTACTTTCTGTGCATTTGTAATCCTTTTTCAATCTTCTTTTGAATTATCAAAGTAAAGGTCAAAAAAGGGACACTTATAAGTCCTATAAATAGGTTTGATTTTTTAAAAGCAACATCACTTCTAGAAAAACAATTGAAGGATAAATATGACACAGTTAAAGATAAGTTATGAAGTTAAACTCAAGCTGATCATGATTTATTTGAAAAAAAAAAAAGTTTTTTTTTCTTTTAACAAAAATACAACACTTGTAAGTGTATTGGGGCAGTACCATTTTAAAGAAGTGACTCAGAATACTAATTTACTAACATCTCAACAAATATCCAGACAATATGCAGAAATATTACCAAGTTGGAGTGTTACCACTCCATTAAGGAGATGTTCACATTTCCACTTGTCACAGATCCCTGATCTGCCCTGCAGGTCCTACCAGAGGTTACCTCATGTTGTAATGATAAAACAAAAACTGTAACAGCAAATGTTTCTGAAACTGGAAGACAAAAACTAAGAGTGGCTAAAACTCAGGCACAAAGCTACATGTTATCATGGCCAGCTACAAGTAATGTCTTCAATAACATTTTCATTTCACTGTAATACAAAAAGATTTATGTATATTTTAGTCGATGTTTGTTATCATATTGATTGCTCTCAAGCAATGTCTTCCGTGATGCCGTGTTCCCAACAGTCTGTTTATTCCAGCACTATCACTAAACACATTCTTTCAAACTCCCTGGCACACCACAATCTCAATGCCTCCATTAAGTCTCTGTCTACTACTGACATACTCTTATTAGGACAATATTGTTATGGATTTTCCCTGATTAAGTTCTGCAGTTAGTATTGCACAATTACATAAATTTTTAATTAAGAACACCACAATATTAAATCAATGGAATTCCTAACACATAATCTGAGAAAAATACACTCACTTTGAGCATGATAATACTTATCTTAAATGATATGCCATCAGAGATTTCATTCTTACATTAGAAGACTGAATTTGGCGCAGAATTTAGTTTTTGTAGATGATATATTTTATGGACTGACAGTTGCCCTTAGATTATTTGTCAGTAACATTTCTATTGTATTTTAAACTGTTAAGTAAAAACTTTCCATATAAAAAATGGGGTGAGATGGGTGTGTCTTCTTTAGTCTATTCTTCAATCAAGCTTAAACTGCCACTAGTAAAACTTAGAGCTTTGTGAAAAGAAAATTCATTTTATCAAAAATCTTTTGATTTTTTTTTAATCACAATGAAAAAAGAATACAGCATTCAGACTTTAGGGTTATGTAATCTAGCATTGCATAAGATGAATGTACCCTTTAAAAACCAAACCTATTTCCAACATAAGTCACCAGCATGACATTGAAAAAGGAATTTGCATTTAATAGTGATTTAATAATTTTTAAAAGAGTAGCAATATGGACTTTCTTCCTGTCAACCTGAAAGTAGACCATTTGTTTTAAAGCTCTCATAATTGTAATTTCTAGCTGATTCTAAAATAGTAGATGTTTACGAAGGCTTGTATTTATTTTCACACACTGGAACTAGAAAGTAGCAGTTTTTGTAATTTTGTAAATAACTTGTGAAAACATTTGAAAGAAAACCAGTAAAAGAATATATAAAGCATAATCAAAAAAAAAATCACTCAGGAACTTCTAAGCATGCTGTAAGCATCTGTTGAAAAAACTCATTCCAAAGTCTCAAAGAAATGAACACCTTCTCAGTAGAATGGCATACTATGCAAATTAAATATTAAAAAATTCCTTTGAAATCACACATGAGCTTTAATCAATATGTAATTTACAATTAAGCAATAATTTTCTGATTTACAAGCATTACAAGCATAACAAATACGGTTAACCTCGTATTTCAGACACAAATTAGCTCAATTAATGTACCCCCCCATGTGCCACTCTGAATATATGTATACTTTTCCATTTTGATTTTTAATTGGCTATGAAAGATAACTCTAACAGAGAAGCAATGATCTAATGCTAAGTTATTTAAGCACGTATATGTTCATTTTAAAGCAATGATGCAAGTGTATTGTATTGCATAGATGAACTATGCAACAAGTTAAACAAGTTTCTAAATCAAACCAGACTGTACCAACAAAATGCCATGTATGTGCAAGGAAGTTACAAGATGAAAATAGATTAATTTTTTAAAAATCCCCTTAAAACAAAGTAATTTCATTCTCTGTGCTTTAGAGGGTGACAGTTATGAGTCCAGACATAATGTAGGCAGCTATATCTTAATCTAAATCAAACAGCTAAAAACTCTTACACATCCAGAAACACCAGAAGTAGTTTAGACATCTCTATCAAATTTGAGATAACCACTCCTTTATAAATGTCTCTTTCTTTCCATTGGCTACAATGAGTATCTAAATGATGTTTTCATCTTCATGTCTACACTACAGGCATCTGCAGTTGGGTTTTGTAAAGGCAGTTTGTGATACCTGTTTCTGCAATGCATTTGGATATTTGATCTGGTGATGCATTAAGTTTTAGCTCTCATATTTTCCAGATTCTGTACTGCATTAGTGTATAACTGTGAACCTCATATAAAGTGTCAGCAAGTTCTCTTCACAGTCTAGTCAGACAAAACAATCGTTTTCCAGCCTGAGAACCAAGGACGCCATTGCAGCTTCAGGCCCCAAAAGTGTAAACAACAGGGAACTGAGGAGCAATCTGGGAGGATGGGACTGCATAACCTGAAGCTGTAATTGGACAGTTAACCCCAATATGTAAATGGAACAAATTTATAAAAGTGTGAAAAGGTGTGACCCAGGGTCCATCTTGGGCGTAGTCTCAGCCAGGCTCTGGTACTGCCCAAGGTATATACTTTGAAGGCCATTTAATAAACACCTGCTTTATTCCTTTAACACTGTCTAGCCTCTGTTCTAGGTACACTCTCAAGGCATCACTGGTACCTTATTCTTCATGACTCTCTTGTTATTTAAATATTTTTATGAACATATTACTTGTTAATTTGTTTAACTGTCCTTTGCATGCCAAACAGGTATATAAAATAGTGTTTTTCCCTATCCTTATCTGTCTAAATAGAAAGGATAAATTGAAATTGTTATGTATGAACTTAACAGAGTTCAAACACTAATTAATGTTTCAAAAGGGAACAGAGAGAAGGAGGTTTGCTATTCAGTCATGCTATTTGGCAAAGATGTAATTTCTAGACAGGCAAACCCGGTTAAAATTATCAGTGTATCTCAGTTTAGCCAGAGAATAAATCCTATTTACCCTTTAATATGGGGTGTACATTTAAGTTCTCTTTTTCAGGGCTGTGAAAGAAAACAAATAAGAATTTCCAGGAAAAAATTTCTAATTGAGTTCAAATTCAATATTTATTTGCATTACGTCAGCAAAATAACTGATTTCAGTTCAATTAGAACATTAGGTTCTAGTCAAATCTTAGGTCATCCATGACTTCTAAGAATTTTGTGTGAAACAGGCTCCAATTCCATTTAAAAAAGCAAGCATCATTTTCTATAAATATATAAATACATAACTTCACATAATTCCACATTATCTGAAAAGTTAGATCTTCTAAACAGGAAACTCACGCAAATGTGGAAATCTAAAAAAGACTGGCTACATCCTTAAAAAAAGGAAGACTACTTATGCTCAGATGAGTTACATTAAATAAATATTTTGAGTCTTTTATCCTAAGTAAGAATACTTCACCACATTGCAGTTCCTAAATAATAAATAAAGTGTAAGATAGGTTGAAATAAGCACAATTATATTTAGCTATGAAACTGCCCCTGTTCAAGAAAGGCAAATAGATCTGAAGGACCAGTTACAGTCAAGGAAGCCTCTATTCAATGCAAATTAGGGGAGGCAACAGAGCATCCCTGCTCAGTCCAAATTAAATGCCTGTTGAATCATCAGCTGTATCACTCAATGATACTTTCAGAAAGCACTAAACTGCAACCTCTACTAATGCACAGAGGAACTGGTCTTCCATGGGACATAAGAGAATATAATGGCATACCAAAACACTGCGATAAAAGATGGAAGAAAAATTCACCTAATTTTACTCATCTTAAATTAAGTTTTTTATGAATTTGAGATAGGACTCAGAATCACAGGATGTAATAAGGCTGCAGTACTGGACAACAAAATAGTGAAATGTATTCAACAGAAACAAACATGATGTGATGTGTGTAGATGTAAACATGGATGACACAACATGGATGACTAATAGCCATCAAGGATTTAGGTCTTATTTATAGGTCTTAGGGTTTTAAATGAAAGTTCATCAAAACCAACACATTAAAACTGCAATCAAAAAAGCAAATCTGTTATTATCAAATGTCAGAAAACAGATCAAAAAATAGAGCAGAAATAATTAATATACGTATTATTTATCATCTAAAAATAGGCATAGTAAATAAGAATTTATTTAAAAAATGCAAAATCCCAAAGTACTATTCATAATTCAATTACTCAACTTTTAATGAATATAATGATATGGAAAACCTTTAAATTACTTACTAAAATTCAAAACCTCTGCATAAACTATTTTCTGGGGATATCATATCTCTTTTACAAATTTATTTATCTGAACATTTTCATTTTTGCATGTTACTCCTACAGGCTAGGTAAATTCAAAATGCTGTATTTTATCAAATCTCTTAGCACACACAACAACAAAAGTTCAGAATGCTTTTTGACTCTGTGGAGATCCAGTGTTGGAGTAGTAGCAGAGATTTAAGTAACAAACAAAGTAATCTGTAGGCTGCAAAGATCCCAACACAGCCAAACCAGGATTTCGGCAAGGTAAGAATAATTCATTTTTATACCATTATGCAATTACACTTTTATTACAAACATCTTGTTTTTGCCTTCTACATCTCACAAACTTTGATGGCTCTGGGTCCTGATCAATGAACTTAAACCTCCTTAGCCTATGTGACAAAGAAGAACAATTTTAATTTTATAACAACTCTGCTGCCTCTTTGAGGATTAGCCCAGCCTCTCCTCTAAACTGACTCCCCATTGATCAGATGGAGGAAGCATTCCCATATAGAGATCAGGATTCAGAGACATGGGACAAGCAGATTAACCCTGGATATGACAGAGAAAAGATTAAGAGAATAGAATTCAGCCTTCAGTGATCTCAGTGGCAAAAGGCTCAAATGAATTTCAATAGGCACACCATTTCACCCATTTGTGTCTATAAACTGATTTTACCTTTCATAGCAGAAATTTGGTAATGATACTTAGAGCTTTTTTTGAAATCTCATAATTTTTGGTGTTTTCTCCTAAAACTTCAACTGCTGGGACCAAGAAATTTCACAATATTAACCATTTTTTTATAACTTTCCAGTTCTCATGGGTACAAATTAAAAGCATAAAACCTGAAAGGTTCAGAGCTCAGAAATTAGATAAAAAGAATAAAAAGTGTATGTTTTAAAAACCCTCAAAATGTAAAAAAACACAAAGCCGAATTTAAGGGAACAACTTGCAATTTCATTAAACTATTTAAATATAACAAAATTTTTACACATCACAAAAAGAGCTAAAAACCTTATTTTCTGGGTTTTTTTTCCTTTCTACACTGGCAAAATGCATTGCTATAAAACTCATACAGGTACTCTTACATCTGATCCTCATTATGAGTGGAATCAATTCTCAGCCATGGTTTTTATAACCACACTGAATAGCTGCCACATCACTAGCATGTAAGTGGCATTCAAGAGTGATTCAGAGAAATCTGTCATTGAGGCTTATTGCCAACAAAAAGCACTTTCTCTGTGATGGCAGAGCCTATATGTGGAGCTGGAAGGACAAGTCACAGTGAATAAAGTGTACAACAAATTTAGCACTACTTTGTGTTTATGCTGTATTCACAGAAAGGAATGATATTTTACAAAACTCTTCAGCTTTTGCACAAATCTTTTCAAATAAAACTCATATTAGGACATAATTATGTGCTGCTTGCTATTATTTTTGCTATCTGAACTTTAATTCAGTATTCTGTAGTTCAATATATAAATGATGACATTTAATGTGTTACTTGACTGAATGAAGCAAACAGCAGCAGTTGGGGAAGGCTGTGTGCTTTTCATCAACAGGTTGCAGTTTGCTGACAGTGCTGACTTTGCTGCTTTCAGAGAAGAGTCCAAAATGCATCTCAAAATTGCTCAGACGTTGTGTGTGTATGAACACAGATGGGTTCTTTTTCATTAGAAATACTCCAATGCTCCTTAACTTTGCCCCCTGTGAAATCTCAGGCAGATGTATCACAGAGAAGACACCTCTGGTTACTCTGAATGCAACAACTATGCAAATCACATCTGTAACATGAAATAGTTATATATTCACTACCACCTGATCAATTCCTAAACAGAACACGGGTGTTTATGTTTGTTAGGGCATTATGCAAAAACAAAGAATTGATTTTTGCAACCTGCTCTACTTAGGATAAACTTCACTATATTAAAGAACATCCAGAAAAAATTTCCAAGAATTTAAGACTGGTAAATCCCTTTGAACTCCATTCCATTTTTTATACTTGGCCGTGTAAAAAAGCAACTTCAAACTATTTACAAACATGTACTCCACAGATCAAAGATAGCTGCCTATACTTTGATTCTACTGAAGGAAGAACCCCAAAACACTGGCAACTGGACTGATTGTTATGTTTGGACTTTTCAAATTCAAAACTAGTTTAAAACTTCTCAAGTTATGGCTAAAATATAATTTCTTGAAGTATTTTTAGCTTACACTCTGGCTAATCAGGATAATGCCCACCCAGGTTCTAACAGACTGCTTTCTCTCTTCTAGACAAGGAAATTAAACAAAGAATATTGATAGAGAAGAGTAAATGCTTTTAAGTATCGATAACATTATCTTGATGAAGTCCTTTACACATCTGTCATCTTTCTTTAAAAATATTATTTTGTGGCAAAATTTTAATTCACACTATTCTATTATGCAAAAATATTTTAATGCCTCATAGTAACAGCAATCCTCCACACTGCAAGATATGTAATTTAAATCTTTATCTGAACCATGGCTAAAGACCTTGGTTTTCTCTTTTTCCTTCCACGTCTACAGTAGTTCCGTTTCCATATGGTATAACATACAGATATAAGCTGTATTATAAGCAATTGAACTTTTTACACCCTCAAAAACCACAAAATCAGATGGTCTGTGGTTTTTGCAGCTGGTGCACTGCATTCATATTGGGTAGTGTCATATGAAAAATATTTCACTCCCCAAGCCCTAAACAGAGTCACTCATTAATGAAATGCAGGCAGTACAATGAGATCATATAAGGTATAGATTTCAACAGCCATACTAAAACCAGCAAAGGAACCCTGAACAAGAACACAAATCAAGTTCCTCTGCCAGAACAGGCTTTTTTTCTAAAGGAATGTCTTCTTAGATTTAACATTTGCTTTGAAAACAACTGCTAACCACTACCCAGAAAAAACTTCAGTACAAGTGTTAGCAGACTAAACAATCACAAATTGGCAGAGGAATAACAGTAAATAACTTCAGACATAGCTACATTACAGGATGTCTCACCCTAATACACCACTATCAAATCACAAAATTATTTACTTAATACCACATATGGAATCTGTTTACTTAAGAAAATAAGCTGTCACCAGCAAAACTTTGTTTAAAAATAATTTCAGGGCTGAGGTTTATTGAATTTCACTTCAGTTTGTTTTCACAGAAATCTAAAAAAAAAAACCCAGTGTGGCAGTGTAGTTGCAAAAATATATTAAGCCCACTTACACAGAAAATGGATACTAAAGTAGAATTTTTATTACTAGTACTATTCATTTAAAGAGTGACCACAACTTTGTAATGTGTATCGTGACATTTTATTTCAGTAAAAATTCTCAGAATAAATTATTTCACTTCTGTCTTTCTCAAATTATATCCACCTGTTTGTCTCAATCTAAAAGCTCAATCAAAAAGCTTTGTTTAACTAAGAAAAGCCTCAGTGGCAGGAATAAACACCAGACAATACAGTCAAGATACATTATGGACTTGATTCTCTTCTCACAGACTGTGGTACAACTCTGTGGACTTTAGTGGCCTGAATATGATAGCTGTAACTGAGTAAAGTATGAGGCTCTGCACAACTATTTTATAAATCTAAGCACTATAGCATATTTGCTTTATCCTGGGGAAAGTATATCCAAGCAAAATAGATTATAGCTTCTATCTTACCCTCAACAGTCAATGAGGATATATTTGTAACAAATGGCCTAATGTATTTGCATTTCTATTACATATTTATTTAGCTTTAACACAATAGCATTCTGAAAACCTCACACAATTGGGATAACCCTTTAAAATAAAGATAAATAAAAAAGACTAGATTTAATTTAGTAATTGGAGACCAGGAAACCTCAGAGGTTTTTTCCTGCTACTCATGATTCTTCAATCATTCTTCAATGCTTTTCTTCTAAAATGTAGAAGAAAAAAATTCACTGCAACAGTTTTGAGAAGAAGCTTTTATGCATAGAAAGTTATGATAATTCTCTCTTTGCAGTAATTACTCTTGTAGTAATTTATACACTTTTAATTGTCCAATATCAGTCAGCATAGAGGAATTATTAAAGTCTGTATCTCTTAGCCAAACAAGTATACCATGCACAAGATAAATTCCTCCATTTATCTGCATCTGTTGTCTATAAAATGTTTATATGCCTCATTCTTGCCACCTGGCAATAAACTCTAGCTTACACTTGAAACACTACACAGAGCTGAAATAATCCATAACCCCATAGCTCAATACAGAGAATTAAATATGAGCTAAGAATAGAGCAGCTTTCTTATTAATCCTGCATCAGTCCTGATGCAAAACCGTACCAGGAGTCATGAATATCACATATACCAATAAACAAAATTCTGCACATTTTCCAGTAATGTATTTTGCCACAAGTTTTCATAGTTACAAACTATTTGTTAAAAATAAAATCTAATCAAACCCACACACCACCAAGAAACCCAACCAGCTAACCAACCAAACCACAAACAAACCCTACATCAAACTATATTATAAAGCAGGATAATCATAAAAGGGAGGGAATCAAGTTGGAAGGGACCAATAAGGATCATGGATTCCAACTCCTGAGCTATTAATAATACAATATATACACGTATTAATATATATAAATATTATGAAATAATAGAAATAAAAATAATAATGATAAAATAAAACCACAGAAACTGGACTTTACTGTGAACTTCAATGACTGACAGTGGTTTTCCAATACCTCATACTCAAAGTTTCTGCTAAGAAATTTTATTGCACACTGTGAGCACAATGCTTTTACAAACTGATTGCTGAAGTTCCATAGCAAATATGCCAAATATATTTAAAATTTTCAGGTCCTCGCAAGTCAAATTATTCTACAAGTAACTTGAAGATAGAAAAACTGTTCCTCTTAATTTAGAAAATTATAGAAAGGAAAATAATTTTTAAAATTCTCTAAATACAGATTGTCTCCATGCTTTTTTGTATTATATAGCAATACAGTATTATGGCTCTTAAATACAGAAGTTAGGAATTTTTAGAGTAACTTTGCTCGTATTAATAAAAATTCATCACTGTGTTCAAACAAAATATTCAGGCCTCTAATCTATGGCACTTTTTACTTGTACCTGGTTTTAAGCAAAGCATCCCACTTCAGTGAAAAATACTTTCAGCGTGTTAGCTTGCTGAGCACCACTCCAGGACTTCAAAGCAAAAATGATACAAAATTAACATCAAAAATATGTTATGGATTAGAATGGATTAGAAACAGACAAATCAGTAAGTCTCAGAATGTAATTGCAAACAGGGAGTTATATTAAGGGCATTTGTAAGTGTGATCTACCGTGATAGGTTACTGGTCCCACACTGTTCCATTCTTTTATCAATGACCTTCAAGAAATTGCAAATTCATTACTGATGACGTTTGCTGACAACACCGCAAATGGTAATGAGGAGAGCCAGCTACTAGAATGAAATGATCTGAATCTCTGGAAATGTTTTACTTAAACATTTAAAAGGAATTGAAAGGCATTAAAAGGAATACTTTTCATACCACCACATGTAAAGCCACACTTCTAGCTACAAAGGAAAAAGTCCATATTCAGAGGATGAAACATGGTGCCTCAGAAAAATTACAGACATGGAGTTATGATGCATAGTTAAGTCCCATGGCACACTAGTCAAATGGGCAAAGACCCTTGACAACATAAAGAATGAGAAAAGGAAAGTTATGCTTTTTTAAATCCCAAGGTAACATAACCATTGCAGAACACCGTGACCAGTTCTAATGTTGACCATAAATTGGAATAGTTTAAAAGACAATTCAGCTAACCTGAAAACATTTCTTATATATTGAACTCACAGTGTATTCCTCTATTCAGATTCTGAAAAGGAAGGTTAAAAGTATGTGATAAACACAAAGTTCTTCACTATCACATAACATCCAATGACTGCAGATTGAGCCGAGAAATACTCAGATGAGAAAAAGCACTCCCTTCTCCAGCACTAAAATTGTTTACAAAATATCTACAGATAGAGCAGCGCTTAAATCTTCACTAGTCACCCTAATTACTGCAGACTATCTTAACCCAATCTGCCACCCAGAAGAAGAAAATCTGTTAGCAATGGCTTTAGTTGAAATAAAATATCTGCCCCTCTATAAAAAATGGGACTGCCTATTACAGCCTTCTCCAATCCTATTCCAAAATCAACTCCACTATATAGTCACCATTCTCTTTAAAGACAAAGATACAACTATTTTAGGGTGGCTCTGGGAACACACCATGCCCGAGCTACGGTTTATATGGATGTTAAAGCCATTGTGGGTATCTGGTCACCAGGAATTTGACATCTGATCAGACAATACAGTTACTGACTGAATTTAACCCTTCTGTGTTACAAAGCACAGGAGGAGATGCAGCCTGTTACATTACCCTCTATAATACCCTCTGTAATTGCAAAATTGTAATCTGAAAATTTAAGCATACATAATAAAAGAAGAAGTAGGCATAGTAAAATTTTGTAGCAGGGATCTCTTCTAACTAAGGAAAAAGAATTATTTGAAAATGAAGACCAGAAGACCACATAAAAAAACCCAAAAAAAGTCCAGGAATACTTCACTGAAATGGAAGGTATTGTATTCAAAGGGTATCTTCACTTACCCAAATATCTTCTGTGTAACAGAATAAAATCTCACCACAAAATGCCATGTCTTATGCACAACTCAAGTTTATATTCCAAGAGTCAAAAATCCCAGAGAACCTTTCATATTCTCTATTCCATAAACAAAACCAGACTGTTAAAGGAATGCTGAACTTTAAATATGTAGAAAAATTAAGTCTATGATTATGTTCCTACTATACAGCAATATCACCTTTGTAGAATCTTTAACTAGTGTAAAATTGTATGTGTATTATGACACATTACTCAGACCATGACTAGATATGAACAAACAGACTAATGATACATAACAGAAAGCAGAAGTTGGAAAATAATTTTACTGATATACCCACATTCTGTTAGTAGCAGTCTTGTCCTAAAGTCTTCTAAAGTAATAGATCCTTAAGGTTCTGTAGAAATTAATGTGAATATCAATGCTAAAAAATGCCATTTGTAATAAACTGAAAAAACTCTGAAAACTAACAATGTAAACACAGAAATTACAGTTTTACAGAAAAAACCTTAAGGATTAAAAACATCAGTTTAGCAGCATGTCATAAAATTTTTCTACTAGATGAAAAATTAACATCTCAAATTCAATGGGACGTAATAACCTTCACAATAACATCCCTAAGTGTGTTCCTGGATAGCAAATTGGATATGAAAAGGCACAAAATATTATGACATGGCAGACACACATAAATAGCAGCACATAAACATACAAAAGTGCCATCATAGCAAAAACGAGATCTCCTGCACCTACAAACATCTTTGTTAAGGTACCACTCATACTTAGCAGGAGCCCTGGCATATTGTAAAGCAATGAGGTAGCTGGAGTTCCAAAGGACTGTAAATCATAAGGAAAGATAAGAATTTCTTTGCTTTTCTACAGCACACAGTGCAAGAGAACCCATAATCAAAGCTGCTACTTGGAATTCTATTCCAATGACTATAGCACGCCAAGTGAACAGTAAACCAATGACCAGAAGAAAGACACAATAAAAAGCAGGGCAGCAAAAGATTGGCTTTTCACACCAAGTATCAGGGAACATACAAGCTCAAGATCTGACCAGAAATGTTCAATTTGAAGTAAACAACAGAAAAGCAGTCAGCGATGAGTGATTATTTTAACTTTTTGTAAGAACCAATAGCCAGTAATTACATCTACTTAAATTCTTCCTTGGTAACAACAGTACAAGGAGCACTGATAATTGCATCTTTTTTTATGGAACAGGAGAACCATGCAAAAAGCTTGAAAGAACATGGAAATATCCAAAGCCAATAAGACAATTTGATTTTTCCAAACATTCTACTGGCTCTGCATACAACAGCTCTTCGCATATAAAACCATGCCTGCTGAGGAGACCTTGTTTTGACTTGTTCTCAGCTACAGCATTGGAATTCTGAGCAAGGCAATGATCTGTTGCATATGGTAAGTGAACCTGTGAAAATCTAACCCAAAATACAAAGAGGATTGCCCAAAACCTCTAGACCTAAAAGGATGAGAAACCTGTTCTGGTTTCATCCTTTGATCTTTGCAACACTCATGAACTAAACACTATGGCAAGCATGCCTGAAAGACAGACACACATAGTTTCAAAGAGGAAACAAATATGTATGAACCTTGTTTCATTGACAGAAGATCATATCAACTTACATGTGTAGACAAAAATAATTCCTAAAAGTAATAACCACATTAGTTAAAAGTCAACAAAACAGCTTGGCAAGAACTGGAATTAGTATATACCACAACACTTGTAGCTTCCTCAGGTGCTTCTGCTTCCAGCCCACCCTAAAGAGAGTGTTGGAGAGGTGGCACCACCTCCTCATGAACAGGGGCTCTTGAAGGATGAAGAAAAGGAAGTCAAATCCGGGGAATCCGACCTCCACATCTCTCCTCCCAACAGAATTAAAGATGAGAGATCCCTTAGAAGATTTTTAGTAGGAAAAAAACAACAGGCAGGACATGGGCTAGGTGGTTAGAAAAATCTGTAGAAGCAGCAGCAGCAGCTGCAACATAGCTCCCTGGGAGAAATTTCAGTAGGTTTTACAGGAACAACTCTGTCCTATCTTGCCAGATATTTGGACCGATTCTCTCTTAAATTCCCAAAAATTTTTTCCCATAAATCTCAAGCTTGTACCTCTTAGTTTTTTTACCTGACCCTTCCTTAAATTTCAGCATACTACGCCATATATAAAAAAAAAAACTGAAGTAGCATAATGAAAATCATAATGAGAAGACAACTGGTGCCCTCCCTTCTCTGGCCATCAAATTTCGTGTACATTTAATTATTTTCTAGGCTTCCTACTACAAGAAGCCAAGAAGTTAACCAGTGCTTTCAAACATAAAAACATTTAGACACAATCAAAAAAACAACCAGTTCCTGGGATGTTCCATGTTGATATGATGGAGCTGTCATCCACATCATCATTGTTGCTGTAAACCTGAAGCCTGCAGCATCTTTCTTCATGAATCCCACATGCTGCAAGACAACGGCCACATTGTTTCAGGCACTCTAAGCCAACAATTCCACAGAACCCCATCATAAGCCACCATGGAGCATTATCTGATTCAAAAGCTAGAGTTTTATGATGGAGCAGCACTGGCTCAAGCACCCTTCTGCAACTGTCCATTACCATTTATCCCTGGCCACGCCAGCAAGCAGCATCCCAGGCAATGCCCAGGCACAGGCAGTCTGCATGGAGCAGGGACTGGCCCAGCTCACAGCCAAGTGGAGGCCTCTCTGTTTGGGCAGTCAATAGAGCTTGTGAAGGGAAACAGAGAATAGAGATAAGGACAGAAGTCACTGTGCCACCTTCTCTCAGGGGTGGAAAACTGGCCCTGGCTCAAAGAGACCTGGGCCACGAGCTCCATGCAGGACATGCAGCGTCAGGCTGCTCAAACATGGGATGTTCTATTCTAAACAGGCACAAGTCACTCCAAATACCTAAAGCATGTTCACAGGTTTATTCCTCTCACACTGTGCTATTCTCCCATATACATCTTTATTGAAAATCCAGGAGTTTGGGTTTTCTGTAAAGAATGCAAGAGCTCTGAAATATTTTCCTTCCTAAACAAATAAAAGTCTGCAAATTCAGACTCTGAAGTCTTCACCACAGTGAATAGCACAGATCTACTTTAAAATGAAGTAGAAAGGATACTAGTATCAAGTGTAGACATAATATATTTGGAGGGATTCTTTTCAGGCATTGGTCCTAATTGAAAATCATCAGCTATAAGCCATGCTACTCAAATGGTCTCCATTATTTTGCCACACACTTATAAAACTTCTGCTCAAAGTGGGGAACTCTGCTGCTTTTATTAATAGTAGACATTAAAGGACTTCATCTGAAAACTGTGCAAAATTCATAATAACTAATACGAACTGTGGCAGAACAATCACACCACACTGCCTCTAGGAAAAAAGTAGAAACAAACTATGGAAACAGATTAGGGAAAATGGTTACAATCACTGGCTCTACATGTTTAAAAGATAAAAGGATCATTTTGCCCCACTTTTCAGCCCTAATACTTAAACTATTGCAAAAGATGAAAATAAAATACAAAGAAAAAATCTCAAGTGTGTAAAAGAACAGCAATCTTAATTTTGCATGTAAGAGCAAGAATAAAATCAAATATATTTCATTTTCAGAGATTTAATAGTTTGCCAAGTAACGACGAGAAAAAAAATTCAAGTGCCTCTATTTTTCACAGGAAGATGTTTTTGCTCTTAAGTTACAGAACCACAAAAAAACCCCAATTAGATTACTGAAATCACCTTAAAAAAAACCCCTGTTTTTACAAAGACTTGTTAAATAGTTTAAAATCATGGCCAAAATGACAGGTTTAGAAAGGTTTGGTGTTTATATCAGAACTGATACAGTTCTCCAAACAGTCTCATCTACATGATGCACAGCACACCTGAAGGCACTGCAGCCATACATGGCAAAGAGGAAATCTCTTCAGGGACAGGTTGTACACTTGCTCACATTTTTCCTCCCCACGGGTGAAAAGCATCTACATAACAGAGTTTATGCTTTTCACTTCTTTCCTTCTTCATGATGTAGAAATAGGCCAGAAAGAAATTTCCCCAGATTTCTCCTCCAAAAACATATGGAACAGAGACTGAGGTTACCTGGTTTCTCAGTTTAGACTCAGGAGGATAATCACAACTCTGCCTTTATTTTTTCTAAAAGGGTTGGAAGTCAAATGAACCAGAATAGGAACTTTCAAGTTGAACAGATGAAAATATATTGTACACTTTTAAATAAACATTTGTTTTCCAAAGGAAAGTGAGTTAAATTAATTGAAACAAATTCTATTCAGTATGATCTGATTTTCCAATCTTCTAGATAAAGCTGGAGGGAAATTCAACAAATAAAAAAAAATTTAAAAATTTAGAAAATGAGAAAACTGATAAGAACTGAATTGGTAAGGATCAGGAACATCAAACGTTAGAAAATTTTAAGCATTCCTTAAATATTTCTATCAGGGCATTACCCTTTTATAGTACCAGCCTTGCGTACCTATAGTACACAAGTCTTATTTTCAGAAATTGAAGTGTAATAAACTATAAAGTATAAAAGTAACAGTTTTAGAAAACTCATTTAATATAAGAAATCATGCAGTGAGAAACATCTATCACAGAACAATGCATCTGAACAACTATGTTGAAAATAATCAGTGGTAAAACACCCATGGGCCAGTCAGCAGTGAGGTGTCTCTTGCTGTTCCTCCCCAAGGGGAGGCAGAAGAGCTGCCCTTCACACTGCACTGGTTCTTTCCTCCTGTGCAATCCCCATCCACCACCTGTATCTCATGCTGGATCAAAAGCCCCAATCAGGCACCAGTTCCCATGGAGCAGACCCGTGTGTGCTCCAAGCTGCAGCAGCAGCCAGCCCCTGAGCCTCTCTGCTGGCCAGCCACCACTGGGGCGCTGCAGGAGACCGAGGGGCGGCATCACAGGAGTGGCCTGGGCTATTTATTTCATCCCATTTCACCGATCTCTCAAGTGCAGTAGTACTTCATTTTAAAGCATTCACTGTTTCAGATCAATGCAGAAATATTCCACAGCTGTGCAATAACCCCAATATTGTTTTTAAATGTCCACACTCTACATGAAAGAAACAACAAAATATATTTTTGTTTATTACTTAATTAATTGATAATTACTAAATAAAACTACTTTATTTGCAATTTTTCTGGGTTTATGTTAAAAGGATTATCGGTAAAACTTTTTTCCACTGTTAAATTTTATTTTTCCCATCCTGAATCAAGTTAAAAGTAGAAAGATTGTGAATCATATGGATCAAAGACCATCCATCAGCGTGTCACACACCATGTGGCATTGTGTTTTGCCAAGTCAAAGTCACGCTCCAAGTTTCAAAACTTCAAACAACTGAAATACCACAACATTCATAAAACAGAACTGAGCTACTGGGAGTAAGAAAAAAAATACAAAAAAGGTAACAGACCTCAACAGCAGATAGTAAAATTAACATTTCAACAGTTCTTGCCTTTCATCTTGGTCTCCATAGTACATTTTTTCTGGAAAAGCTACAATTTAGGTTTAGCAAGATGCAGAATTACATAAAACATCTGGAATATGGGACAAGGAATATTGGCTTATTATCCCTGGTGGACCCTCCCTATGAAAAATTTAATAGGTCTGTTTTGGTAGTTTTAATCTCCAGAGCACCCCAAGCTATGTTATGGAAACATCATCTTGGTAATTTATATTAGAAAGAACACCTGGTGATGAAAGCAAATATACCCTCTTTAAAATTGTGAGTGATTTTTCTTTAATCCTCAAACTTTTCATCTTCTTAAATATATAATTTTTAACAGCTTGACTAAAAATTAGTTTTTGTATCTTTGAGACTGATCACAATGTAACCATTGTGAACTTAACACTATTTTATTAGAGAGCTACATTTCTTCGTTCCTGTCTTCAGAGAACAAGTCATTTTGTCTTTACTTTGACATTGGCCTTTTACAGATTACAGAGGAAGCTCTGTTGAATCTTATATGAATATCACAAAATCATTTAAAATGTTGTCCATTTATTACTGCACCACTCCGAATATAAAGGAGAAAAAAGAACTCTTAAATAGCTTTCTACTATTTTTATTCCTATCTCTAATTCTAAAGGCAAAGATAGCGATAAATAATAACAAAAACATATTGTTGTCACAATTTAATCTGGGATGAATCTCAAGTGACAGCATGCAGCATACATAAATTGTATTAATTCTGATCTGTAATTGCTTTTTGGTTTCTATTATGTTTAGCATGTGATTTCAAAATAACTAGTAAAAATCTATACAGGAAAGCAAAAAAATTATTTTCCATTAAAATAATTAACTGGATTCCTCTGAATATAAATACAAGTAAAATGGTATATAACTGAAAGGAATTTTACGTACAGCTTTCTAATGTCACACTGCCTTGTGCTTTATAATAAAAACATATTTTTAACTGTTCCTAATTTAGTATTTTATTGACTAATGAGAAATTAATGACAGTACTGGTCAATGTATAGAACAATTTACTAATAAAAATGCATTTTATACTTTCCAGCTAAAAAGAGGTTTCCATTTATCAAATTTCTAAAGAAACAACACATGCACAAATTAATCTCTTTTTATCATTTAACATGCCTCCCTTAAAATACACCCTAAAACACATTTTGTATTTTATAACAAAAAAACCCCATAATACTATAATCTGTAGCCCATAAAGATTTTCAGAAAAATTTTTTTTTATTAATTTGACACTGATACGCCTCCATTTCTAATATCCCAACCCTGCAACATTTTAAATGCAATTAAAAGTGGTTATGAAAGAGTGTGGACTTCCTTGTGAAGTAGGAAATCACTCTTGTGATTAACATGCAAACGAGCTCATGCTGGCAGAATAGATTGGGGTTTTAAAACCCCAATTACTTTTGTATGATTATCTATTTACCCGTACACAGACTATTTTCATTTTTCATCTAATACAAAGTCATCCTGCTTACATTTTTAGCACAGCAATTAATATTTACAATAATTATGACATCAAGCACCACTGAGAGTACGCCAAGTAAATAATTTATCGTGTTTTTTAATATATATGTTATTAAAATAACATCTATGGTAATATATTGCAGAGGATGGAGATATATTATTGGCCTTTATACACAATCCAGCCTAATACAACATTCTATTTGCTTTAAATTTAGTTAAGGAGCATATTATTTTTAGTATCTGAGTAAGTCAACTGCTGTTCATTCAGATTACAAATGCCAAAATTCTCAAGTCTGTAACTGCTTTGTATAAAGTGTAAGGTTTGTTTAAACTTTCTCAGTAAAAATAACAATAAAATTACTTCCTCACATTTTTCTTTTATTTCCCCCCCTCCTTTTTTAGTAATAACACACAATTCTTAACTTTCACTAACACACTTTGATTCATACCTGCTACAGAGTGCATATATACACATTTTTTCCAGACTTCTAAAGAAAATTATAATGCATTAATGACAGGAACTATGGTAATGGAAAAAGGTCACCCTCTTTTGAACACCTTCTGTTTTAAACCATTATATATAAAGACATTTGAGAAAGCAAAGAATTAAAAGGCAGCCTTTGTGCAACCCATTACTGAAATATTATAGAATAATCTATATCAAATGTAGTGGAATAGCAGATTCTTTTGGATCTAAATTTACTGCAGCCACAGAAATGCTTTTATGCTTATTATGTATCTGCATGTTGATTCAATTATTAAAAGGACACCTGACAGCAGACTTACTTAATTGAATTAATTAAACTGGATGAATAATCACAGAATTACTATTGTATGAAAATTGTCCTGAGAAGTAACACTGGCATTGTGAAATTGCACATCATTTGAATGGTGAAATACACTGAGCAGAGCAGTGTTCACTTACTGTATTCTGGGATTCTTCACCTCATACATGAACAAATGGGACACAAAAATGAATAGACAGCTGTGAGTAATGAAGGCTTTTCTTTATCTATTGCAATTTATTATGTGAGTCCAGCTACATCACTAAATCTTTTAAAAACTTTGTTAAAAATTTCAAAATAACAATAATTTTAATCTCTCTTTCTAACATGATACAAGGGAGTGGACTATTAGACACTGAGAGAAAGGAGAGGCAGTGTAACACTGAAACACTTCTGTAAAGCAGTAATTCTAACCAGAATATCTTGAAAAAAATTAAAATGTCAAATTGAAATTATGCAAGTATTGTTTATTGACTAAAGAAAACAAATTAGAGAAAATAAATTATTTTAAAACATTTTAATAGATTGGTACAGTGAGCTCCTACCACTGATTTTAGCAACAGGAGCAATTTTCTTTAGTGATAAATGTTATGACATACTGTATATAAAGACATTCTTTTTAAGGTGTACTGAAACAATTTTTTCTTATTATCAAAACCAGTTTACTGATGAAGTTCATTATGCCCTCTTCTATTTAGCTACTTTGAGAATTCACTAAATAGAAGTGAAATTTTACATGACAGGTGTTTTTCTAACACACATTTTCGCTTGCCCCTGATTTCACATTAAAAAAAAAAAAAGACACAGAAAAGCCTCACAGTGCTCAGAACAGAAGTTTACACTGGCAGAGGACATTCCTGGAGTGCAAGCACCCATCTGGCACATATCCAAACCCCAGCTATTAGCTCCGTATCACCACTGGGTATTTTTCTTACTTCCTCTTGCAGGGTTTTTATTTTGTTTTGTTTTAGCAACAATCCCCATAACAGAGAAATGTACAGAACAGTCTAATTTCATATGAGAAAATGGTGGGACTGGATATTTATCTTACTCTAAAGTAATCTGCAGCACAGTAGAATCACACCCACAACCTTTTTTTTTTTTTAATCAGCAATGTGTTTTCTCTTCCTAAAAATTAATATTGATGATTCTACAAATAGAAAATATTAATTTAGAAGTGATTATTAATTTATATTACTAAAAAGAACATGAACATTTATAGGTATTGAGTCAGAATATTTAAAAATTAAATAATATGACATCCACCATCTATATACTATAAATCACTGACTTTTTTTACATTCATATTTTCCCTCATATTCCTACTTGAATATAATTCATTTTACAAATATGTCTGATCCTGCCTCTGACCTTACTACACTTTAAGCTCTTTTCTGCTCATGGAAAGCTAATTTGCATTTTTTAAAAATGTGTCTGTATTAATGATCTAATTTACCACAAAAAGGCTTTATATTAAATACAAAAAGACCAGCCATTAGCTTTCTTTCCACAATAAAATCAAAACAAAAAATAAACCATCCCATTTATACAACAATTAACAGGGGTTTTTTTCCTAACACAATGCTAAATGAAACTGTACAGTTTAGCATTCATAAACATTATATATTGTGGAGAATTCTTGTTCTACAATCAAAATAAGGAATACTATAAATATGCAAAGTTTTAAAAAACACTTTTCTAAGAAAACTATACATCCATTTTAATATCTATATTAATAATCAGAGTGGTTAGATTTTTTTCTTTTACATAAATTATACAAAGTATATTGGAATTACATACTATTTTAATACCAGTTTATTATAGCTTTATTTCATAATATTGGAGGTGGAAATGGAAACAGTGCCATCATGTGATACTATTCAGGCTACTTCACTTCTTTTATTTCCAAGGAGGGAATCTGTTACAAACAAGGGTTCCTGGAAAAGCACGCGATGGCAGCATAATTTATTATATGTTATGCTGTAACTAGATAATTTTAGGTGTTTTTATGCATCAAATATTAAAAATACCTTCTAAATCTGAAAAGAAAAAAAAAGCATATGATCAGAACAAATGTTACTTAGCTCCTTCTATTAAAACTTTACAAATTATCCGACAGTCTTATGAAATTCCTTTCAGTTTACAGCCAAGATATTAATCCGAACAGCTTCATCTTTAAAAAAGCGTGCAGAAGTTAAATTCCTGCTTTTAATTAGTGCTGGGCAGGCTTCTAGGAAAAAGCCCTGCTACGAGAAATCGTCACAGGCGTACGATATCAAAGCCAAATCCCACTCCTATTATATTTACTACACAAGATATTTTTAATGAAATCAGACACACAGTTATTTTTTTTCTTTTGTATCCATTTCATATTGAAATAAAGGCCTTTTTCTCCCTAGTGGTCAGAATAAACTAGAAAATCCAGACTTGATACTAAACACACACATTTCACTTATCTCTTTCGCTTTCCAGAGATCAAGACAACCATTTGACAACTGCTTGGAATCTAGAAATGCAAGTAATCTATTAAATCTGAAATCCCACTTTACTGTACAACTCACAGCTGCCAAATCTAAACACTTCACAGTAGTGGGGTTTTTAAATACACTTTTTTAAAGAAAACGACACACAGTGAATTCATTGATGCATGGGTGAAAGTTGATAAAAAGCCCAAAGAAACCATAACCTTCAAAAGCGAGGACAGATGCTAGGTATTTCTTATGGTGCTTCAGAATTCATAGAAATAATAATTGAATTCTCCAAGATTCAAAATCCTTACAAATTTAACTGCTTACAGTTCCACAGGAGAAGTATTACTATTCATGAGTTTATTCGTAAGTACAGCCATTTAAAAATGTTTGATTTCTTTATATGACTCAAACCCTCACCATATACGCATGCAAGCCACCTATACGAGATACATTCAAATGTGTTTTGAGTCTGAAAGAAACACAAGGAGTTTTTATAAAAAGTACATTTCATATATGCAGAACTCAATTGAAGGCTCAGCATTACAACTGGTGAACAGAACTGCTTTTGCTAAAAGGTAAAGCAAATCTCTCCACCCACAGAACCTTCAGAGAGCAGGATACAAGAGTGGAAACATTACATACAAGAAAAATACTGCAGCAAGAAAATCACAGGGCGAGATAATGTTATGTTCTTACTTGAGTTTAATGTGTACTACTTACAGTTAACATTTTATATATTGTTTGAAGAAAACCAAATTGCATGTAGCAGGTTGAAGACAGGCCAATGGCCCACCGTGTAAATACTGAATTGTACATTCAGTACAGGGAAGCTTAACTTTTACAATTTGCAACCCAGCAAGTTTTTGAGGAACAGACTAAAAAGAAAAGGTGAGAGCTATTGTTACTGCTGTTGTTACTTCTCTAATTGTTTGATGTTTTCATTAGTGCCAGCAATAACCAGCCTGGCCCCCCCACCTGACATTTCTACTTTACAGGCTGGATAGAATACTAATTTGATTGGAATGTTACCAGCACAAGTGATACTTGGAACTCGCATGGTGAAGACAATCTGTAGCAAGGCATTCAATACCTAGGATGGGTATTTTTAAATATTTTTAAATCTTTTTAGTTCTTGTCAGTAATTATCATCCTTAGGTGTAATAAAAACTTCTCTTTGTCCATGGTTAGGGTTTAGACTTAGTCCTCCTCTATAAAAATCAGTAACCATTTTCTGTCATGATTAAACACATAAACCTACATCAACACTTACTATATCATTTTATTATGTTGATTATAAACTAGATGATGAATATTAACAATACGACCTTACAAAATGCTGTCAGGAAACTCACACTGTTGTCCAGAAATAAGACTGTAAATCAGATAAAATCATAGCACTCTAACTACATTAAGCAATAAGTAAAGGGAATCATAATCTAGTGAGGCATTTGCTGATTGTTCAGCTGAGAAATTTGAGAAATCTGGAAGAGGGAGCCAAAATTTCCTTTTCTGATTTCTTCCCACTAACCCTTCTGCAGCTAGCAGAAAATGAATTTGTTTTTTATTGGTGTTCCAATATTTCCTGTGGTGCCAAAACTAGTGCTCATTTAATACTGAGGTGAGTTATGCTGCAGATGAATACTCTGAATGTCAGTGATGGAGAGTGTTCTACACAAACATCTGTGGAAAAATTTCTACAATTGTGAGCTAAGGGAGAGGCTGAACTACCCTCTGCATAGAAAGACAATATTACAGTTCTTATCTGTATTCTTATTTATCCAATGCAAAAATCCAGTACTTTACATAGAAGGTCAAGACAGCAGAAGGAATATGAAATATTTTATGGGGAAGCTCTAATTCAGAAGATAGGAAATTTAAAAATTTTAAAGAAACAGAAAAGTCATTTTTTCATGAGTGTTGAGACCTGTAGATAAGTCGTTGAGTAAGAATCATGACTTGTAGTAGCTAACCTAGAAGCTAATACTTGTCTAATTATGTAGCACTCACCCACTTGAATAAGCCATAAAACCTGAAAGGAATTCCAAAATTACTAATTTAGTTGCCCCAATACAGAACTGTGGGAGTAGGATGGATCAAAATTAATTGGATACAACATATGTAGAACTTCTCAAGAAAATTCTTAGATATTCTATAAGGTTTTGAAAATTTTAGAAAGCACTGTTTTTACTAGGTTCTATACACATGGTTAAACCATCTCCCTAATTCACAGAGAGACTGAAACCAAAAAGAAGGGTTCCCCTACTTGTCAATGTATTTTTGAACAAAAAACCAAATTTAGCTTCTGTACAAGGCTTTCTTAAATAGAAACATTGTTATTCATGTTAACTTTCCAACCCAAACAAAATGTCAGATTAAGTAAAATTTACTGTCAGAAAAGAAAAACAAGCTATATGTGGTGGTTCAAAAACAGGTAAAAACCCCCAGATGGCTGCAGCATCACAATGCATCACCTGAGAGCCACAGGTTGCCTTACAGAGAAAGTTACATGTTAAGGCAATAATGACTGCCATCATCACTGGCATGGTTAGAAACCAGCCCTTCACTCAGCAGCTGTCATTCAAGTTCAATGCAAGGAACAGTTAAATGTTCTTTTGTGCAGGGACAGCTGGAACAAGGCCCTGAGCGGGAGCAGCATGCCCACGTCCATGCAGATCTCCAGCTGGAGGTCACAAAGCAATATATATCTTGGATATACAGGATGTGTGGGACCTGGAAATGTCTCACTGAACAGTGAAGCTCAAAACATCAGTCTCCATGAAATACTCTTTTATAGGAAAATCTAAAGCTTTGTAAAGAGGAAAATCAGCATTCATTTAGTAATGAATGTAATGAGGTCAAACAATACCTAAATAAATTTTTAGTAACAGGCCAAGTAGAAACTTGCACAAGCTATTAATCATAAAATATCAAAACACTGTCATTATCACAGTTAGTGTAACTGATTTTTTTTTTTTTTTTATGTTTGATAATATTCACAGTCAAAAGACAGAGATGGTCAACATATGGCTAAATATAACTGGACATATTTTTCTATCTGTAGACTGACAGACAAAAGGAAAATCCCTAGAGGATGAACTCAAGCTTCAAGACAGCTTAAGTATAGAGTTTGATGTGTGCAAAAGACACAGGAGGTCAAGTAATCCCCTTATGGTTAGAGAATATATAGTAAAAATTCTATTTGCTTGTAAAGTCTCTTTATTTCACAGGTCTTTCAGATAAAGTATTATGATTAAGTGACACATGGCCTTTAGTGGGATGCACTGGTTTCTGGAATGGTATCTACTACTAGAAACCTGATAGGAGAAAAAAAAAACTGAAATAAAGCAAAATATCTGAAACAAAAACCCAACAAAAAGAGCTTAATTGCTAAGTCACTCATTTTGGGGTGAAACAGAGCTTCCACACTTACCCTAAGACTTTTTTCCCAGTGAACTTAATCTAAGTTCTGAAAAACCTTCCACTCTTCTACTTGGACTCCTCTTTTTAACAGGAATAGGAAAAACCACATTTTTTTAAATTTCTTTGTGCTGCCAGCAGGGTTTCAGGGGAGCTGCTAATATGTAATGGGAAAGCACACACAATACATTCTGTCACCAAAGAAGGCTCTGATGCTGGTCCCCACAATTAGTCACTCATTGCTACCCAAGGCAAGACTCTTAGCAAGATAATACAACTCTCAGGAGCAAGGAGAAGCTCAAGGTAAGATTAAGTAGTCCTTGGTTGTTTGATTTAAAGTAGGAACAGCCACAGCAAATACAGGTTCTGTGAAAAGCAAACAAGTATTTACAGCTCAACAAAAGAGCAACACAAACACAACATCGAGCAGCTTCTTGATGCTATTTTTAAACTTAATTTAACAGAAATAAAACCTGGAAATTCTGAAAGACAAATTAAACTAGAGGAACTTGTATCTCCACCCTGTGACAAAAAAGTAGCATCAGGTTTTAAGACAGAAGTAGTACCGAGTCAAGATGATACAGGTGATATTTCCCTCTTTGAATCAACAATAAGTCAATTCCCAATTTTGCCTGAAGAGGAACATGGATTTTGGCTGCTCGCAGTATTTCACATGAACCAGAAAACAGAATTGCTGAACACTTGTGCTTACAGATCACATTGCACTTCACAGCTGTTGTGTTTTACCCCAGCAGAGGGTGCATTTAAGCGAGTGTAAAAAACCAATTTTCTTTTAAACATAGCTTAAAGTGCTTAGGGGTCTTTTTGAATGACATGTAATGCATACATATATTATATTTAAATATGTTAAATAATTCATAGCAAGTAATTATTAGGTCTACCTGCAATGTTTGTCTCATTTTCTTCTAGTTCCTCATGTGCCACAATGAACAACAGCAAAATGCTGCAAGTAGCTGGATGAAGCAGTGAAGTCTGAGGAGCAGACCTAAATTCACAACACTGTGATAAATACGAGGTCAGTAAACCTGTGCAAAGGAATTGCTATTATGATTACTTTTTAAAAGGCAAAATTTTGTTTCATCTTCTACATTAAAAGAATGCTGAAGTTGCAAAAGCAAAGCATTTAAAAAACAGAACATGCCTGAAGTAAAGCTGTTCATGTGGCATTATTTCAACCTCCTCTGCATGACCTTTCCTCCATTCTTTGTTATTATGTACCACAGTATTTGTTTCCCCAGGACCTACATTTCATCACTGCATTGGATAGACTAAGATTTGAAAATGAACTGGTTTTTTAAATACTCTTATTTAGCATTACTTAGTGCAGACACTGTTGTCTCTGTCCTGTGTTCCTTTTGTTGCTGAAACTGAAAGGGATAAGGCCAAGGTATGCACACTTGAGGAACTGGAGGAACTTTTTAGGGAAGCAGAAACCCATTTCAAAGAAATGTATTTCTGCCACAAATAAGTTTTCACCATGTTCCATAAAATTATAAGAAATATGAACAAATTTCCATTCATTGCAAATTCTTCCCTTTCTAGGGTCTCATACATAGCTACCATTACGGTAGTTAGATGCAAATAAATACAAATATTCCTTAAAAGTTCATGCATATTCTCTGTTGCATGCAGTCTTCAAAGAAGTATCATTACTTTCACAAATATTTTTCTCCTCTGGACAGAGGAAGTCAAAATTCAAAAAAGAAATAGTTCTCAATTATCTTCCTACTAATTCTCGTTTCTCCTAAGTGAAAAAAAAACCAAAACCAACCCTCACATTTTAATGATTAAATGTCAGAGTAAAAATAGACAGCAGTCACTCCTTATAAAGCTAAAACTAAACTGTATTTGAAGGAACAGGGATTCCTACCAAACTGCACATAAAGCAACTTTAAAAGAAAAGTCTCAAGTAACATGTGGCAAGTAATTCTCCACCCATAACAACAACTGGACACTGAATGAATGAACAAAGAAATTATTATGGGTAGAAGCAAAATATCAACAAAACTTGGAAGTTCTGTAAGCAATGGAACCTGATGAATAACAGCATAGGCATTCTTAATGCTGCAGTCTTTTTCCTGAGGATACGCACTATTTTGCATGTTTCTGTTAAATAGTCCATTTTTTTATGGATATTTTTATGGATATTAGTGTTTTTGAGGCCTCTACTTCTCCATCAAATTTGTATGAAGTCGTTCAACAGCTTCAAGAATTATTGTGGGGGACTGACAGATAGTATGACTGCCTCAACTTAAAAAAACTTCTGTTTTCTTACAAAAGTAACATAAAAATAGCAAATCTATTCTATGCAAATAGCAATCTAGTCTATGTTAAATTAGAAATTGACGATATCACAGCAGGGCACTTTTTTCAGGGAAGGCCAAGCCAGGAAAACACAGGAGTACAGTGTTCATGTCTAGCAGTAAGAATTCTCAAGCTGATAGACTGCTGTTACACAAAAAAGGAGAGCAGATAAAAATATGACCAGTACTACACCAAATACTAAAAATAATGTTAAAAAATAGAATTATTAAATAGCATACTTAAAGAAAAATTAAATACCATATTTTATTTACTGTAATTAGCTGTTGTTAGCAACTTTTTGTTAATGCTGCTTGAAAAGGTTAAATAGGTCTTAACATAACGAAGAGCTTGCTTCTTTGAATTTGAACTATAGCCTGGTATTGGTTCAGTAACAGAACACAATAGACCAAATTAATTTAACTGCAATACTTCAGAAGGCATTTTATCAAGGATTAATATAGCACAATACTTCCACCAAGTGTTATGAGAATGTGGTCATCAGCTTAGGTGTGGTTAACTCCCCTTTTAGTAATTCAGTCATGCTTTGAATACTCCAGTGCACTTATCTCACTTCCAATTTACTCATTGGAAGAAAGGCTGCTTTCAAATAATGACATGGCTTTGTTACAGGACAACTAGTAGAATAGAATATTTGCATTTTGTTTCATTCATTTTGATGTTTAGTATGAAATCAAGATTGGGCCACCACTGCCATGAAGGAGCTGGCACCCTGAAATATCTTACGTAGCCTTACTGCTGAAAGTATCCCAAGCATCAGGCTTGGAAGGGTGACCAGCACTCCTTCATTCATTAGCTTCATCTTGTTCCACATTCAGGCAGTCCCAGGACATAATATAGTACATTCAACACATTCCCAAGCATAGAGTGGTTTTGGTTTTTTCCTCCCTTACGTCAGAACCTCTGGTAAACAAGAAGCAGAAGCTGCATCTCCATTTTCTACATTTGTTGATAAGAAGACTGCTGAGGGAAATAATTAATGCTGGACTAATGTAATGTATAAGCTAGTTATGTATCCTAACTTTCTCTTTTACTCTGTTGTACTAGACATGAAATTCATATCCACCTTTTCTGGTTAATGAATGGGTTTCTCTAGATGAAAGTTACAAACACACAAACTTACACAATCCTCAAAGGCAGAAGAAAAGTGATGTACAGCTTTGCTAATTTAATTCTAAAGCAACTGAACACAAATTATGGTTTACACTTTATAGGGAGAATGGTTTCATATCCAATATATTGAAGTAGAATAAATTGTATGAGAAGCAGCACAACATCATTATAAAAGATAAAAGATACAATAATGAAAGGAAATGGTGCAACCATGAATTAAATTTCACAGTTGCTACACATACTTAAGTAAGTAAACACAGTTTTCACCAAAGATTTTATAAATGGAAATTAGGAGGGAAAAAGGAGGTGGAAGGAAAAGAAAAACAACTAAAGAAATCTCTAGTATTCAATTTCAACAGTTTCCAATTTTTTTAAATGCTTAGTTACAGATAAAAATTTGGAATGAGATCACATTTAACAAACTGTCCACTTGATGAAACAATATTGCATCTCACTGATGAATCTGCTGTCAATTAGAAGCTGTAAAATTTCATTAAACCTATACTAGTCAAGGCTAGAACCATCATATGACCTATGCATGCATTTGAAGTATCACATCACAACACTGCACTTCCACATTCCTGGTACCATCCTGAGGACTCACAATGGAGGTTTTCAGAGAGAGAATCAAAAGGAAATAACAGGTAAGAAAAAACCAAAATTCTGAAACCGAAACACTGAGATAAATACGCAACATCTGCCTGAGGAACACAGGATTCAATACACAGGCATTTATGTTACAAAATAAAACAAAATGCTGAACTCTGACATAATTTCCACGTTGATGTCCTAGTGACTACACAAAGTAGGCAAGCTTTGCTTTCATGCTTATGGCGTCCTAAGGAGCTCCTCAGTGGTATTACATCTCACTAATCCATTGTTGCCTTGTATTTGTTTTATCTGTGTTATATTATTATAGATGTTTTTCATATGAATAATATGTAATCAAGCCACAGAAGAATCTTAATAATTTGTGACATCATTGTATGCTGCTCTTCAGCTGTTGCGCTTTAATTACTAAATATATTTTTAAATAGCTATTTTTCAAATAAAATGGAAAGGAATGAAGGCCATCTAACCATCGACATCACTACCAATGTGACAGAACACAAAAGTTCAGCATAGGTTTTACTTAAGGTTTTTCACAGGATGGCTTCCTGACTTAATTCACAAATGACACAAGACATTTATTACACACCAATTCATCAGAGATCTTTCAGGATATTGTCCTTCTTTCACTCTGACACCATTAACAAGTTCCATCCTGTCTGTTGTGGTTCCTGAATCTCTCTTGTACTGTGTTCCTGTCCTGAATGACATCTTTTCTATTGGAGGGGTAATAGCCATTCACCTTTCTCTGCTGTATATACATATGATTCTTTTGATACTTCAGAATTATTAATTTCCATGTATATTTTTCCCCTCACTCTTACTTTTCCCCTGTTCCTTGGGATTAGAAGCAACACAGTAAGATCAAGACAGTTGGGAGACTCTATCAGCTGGCCCAGCATCACTACCTAGCAGCATAAAACATTATTTTTAACATTTATTTGTCAATAATTATGACTTTACCCAATTGCCACCACTGAAATCATCACTCCATACACAAATAACTTCTTATAGAGACAAACTTTTGTCCATTTTTCTTACAACACTATTATACCTCCTTATTAATCAAAACCAACCTAACATGCTACCACATCAAATACAGATTACTCAGTCCATCCTGAAACGCTATCATTAATCTGGCTGATTTACAGAGGAAAAATTACTGAAAAACTTGGATGGCAACATAATGTAAACCTTTTCCTATCCCTGGAAGTGTTCAAGGCCAGGCAGGACAGGGCTTGGAGTAACCTGGTCTCATAGAAAGTGTTCTTGCCCATGGAGGGGAGGTTGGAACTGGATAATTTTTAACGTCCCTTCTCTGAACAGTTTTGTGACTCTATGATTTTGTATCAATTTAACAAAACCAAACTCAGCTAAAATAAGTTTTGAAGTATCAAACATCAGACTAGCTGCATCTATTCTGAAGACACTTCTGCTACTAGGGCAGAAAGCAAGATGGAAAAAAGATTTCCTAAAAACAGGAGAAGAGCTGCATGAACTAAAGCTGATCTTTCACGTCCCTTGAAAAGACCTAGACTGTGGTTTAGGCATACTGAAGCCACTTTTGCAACCACATTTTCCACATAATTACTGGAGCTAGTGTGAAACTACCCAGTCCAAGTGCTGGGACCCATCCAGCCACAGCTCTGATAAACTCAGCACTGGCTGCAGAACCTGCCTGAGAACCAAAATAAATATGCAACTATTAACTGCCTCTGTGCCTCCTGTCCCACAGACAGACTCTGCAGGAACCCCAGATCACTATACAGGGCAGAGTGACTGCTGTTCAGCAACACCTGGGTGCCCACAAATAATTCCATTATTGACTATTAAGCATAGAATTGTAAGAAAACCAAGAAAAAAACCTTGCCTTTATAGTCAAACCAGATAAATAAGGAAACTACAAAAGTAACAATTAAAGATAAATAGAGAAACCAAACCCTAACAGAATAATCATATACTCAAGTCCAATAAAAAGTTAATAACTTTTGGAAAAGTATTTTTAGTATTTGACATTAATATTTCAGGGTTTTTTTAATAGCTATTCACATACCTACCCAACTCTTATTAAAAAATTATTTCATTTACAGGAAGGTGTCTCCAAGATCTGACTATTTACAGTATCCTCTCCATTTTATGTCTTTCCAAATAAAAACTGACATTTTGGTACAGAAATACTTGTTCCAAGACACAAAAGGAACTTTTTATATTGAATGGTTACAATAGAGTGACACACAAAACTCTTACCTGAAAGGGACACTGTACCTTACAATGGTATTTTAATAAATCAGGTTCTAAATTACTAATAACAAAAACTGATTAAGCATTATACATTAAAAGAAAACTATTCTGCCAGCCCCACACACACTGTTTCAAAGAACTGGGATAGGAACAAAGCATTAGTGTGTAGCCCCAGCTTTGGAACCTCAGAAGACCTGTGTATCAAATACAAAACACTGAAAATTCCCAGTGACAATTCTTTTTGACATGAGTCACAAAATCTGTAATCTCAGTATTTTTGTAATTTATCCATCATGTACGATTTATTGCAATTGCCAGAATTTTAGAGCTTGCTTTGTTTGTTCCATTTGGTTGAATAAAAAGGTTGGGTGAGGAAGAAGGGAGAAAAAAAAAACAAATAACAACCAAACAAAAACAAAAATGATGAACAAGAAAACAATATTCCACAAATTACTTCAACAACTCTGCATTTCCTAGTGTATGGGTTCCTATACATGAAAATCCCAAATGAGTAGCCACGGCAAGAAGATTTTGATAATATGAGTCTCTTCTGCTTTCTGTTGCAGCTGGACAAGCAAGGGGTTTCTGAAAGCGGACTCATAGCACCCCAGTCCCTTCTGTGGGTTAGGATGCAGAGTACACCACTACCTGCAGCCACTGCTGCTGGAAAATACAAACAAACAACATTTCTCTTAAGAAGTGCTCCATGGCTACTCAGGTAATCATAATAAATAGAAAAAGGAGATAAACTCTCAAATAATATCTCTGGTATGGAAAGAAGGAAGGATGCCAAGTGTCAGAGATCTTGCTTAAGGCTTTACAGGATAGTCTTCAAGACACAGAAGTACACTAAATAGTGAGTTAATTCAGTTGTGCAGACACCCATGGAACACAGGAATATGCATTCCAGCAGGCAAGCACATGCCTTGTCATAGATGGAGTTACATGGTTGTAGTGAGGATTATGCTACAGCTCCTACACACCTCCTGCTTTCCAAAAAACAGTGAGATTAAAGGTACCTCTAGCAGGTGCACACAAACTGTGACTGTTATCCCAAGTACAAAACAATTTACAACATACAACATTGTAAAATCGTATTTCTGTGATCATAATATCCTGACCATGGCTTTTGGTTTTCTGAGATTTGGTTTTATGGGTTCCTTCAGGTGCCTTAGTTTGGGTTTGTTGGTTTTGGTTTTTGTAGGTTAGGTGGGAAGGAGCATTATTTGTGGGTTGTTTTGGGGTTTTCTTTTGAGGGAGGACATTGTTTTTTGTTTGGTGGTTTGATTTTTGAAAGGAAGGTTATTGTGAGGACCCATGTGAAAACTTACTTTTAAATTAATCCCATCCAGGTATCACACTGCAATTCCAGACAAGCAGAATAAACAAATGCTTTGAACTTTGCAGATTATTAAAACTCAATCAATTTTCTTAAAATTTCTGTAGTAAATTTCCCCTTAAATATCAGCATATAAATATTTGTGCAAAAAGGAGTGAAAAACTCAAAACATACCATTTTCATCATGCCTGTATACCATGTATTTTTTAAGACAATGTTTTCCAGTTGTGACAAAGTAAATCTTAGAGAGAGCCATAGATTCGTGGCTGTGGAGTTTCCAAAAGCAGTTTTTAACCAAAGAGAAAAACAAAGTATGAACAAACTATTTAACTCTGATACAATTTGGAGATCCATAGTCCCTCTCTTTCAGTAAAGCAAAAACTGATCAGACTTAATTGCAAGGTTAATTTACTACCAGCTTTACCTATATCTCTTGTTGCAGTGCACATTAACTATGGCTGTCAATGAATGTACATTAATGTTATGGAGAGAAAACAACCAAGACTTCTTACTTCACAAGTTTTCAAACTGCACAACTACCCTTTTTTATGAAGATGGCTCTACTAACTCACTTTTTATAGGAGTTTTTATGTTTCTGGACGCAAATTGAGATGACTTTTCTGTATTTGTCCTGAGCTTTATTTCTGAAGGAATTTTAGGACTCTCAAGATTCTTTTCTCCTTTAATTGTGAAGGAAATTATTTTTATAAGAGGCCTTCCTTGTCCTCAACTCCAATTATAAAAATCTAATACTGCAAACTCCACTATTTGTTGCTTCAAACAGACACAAAAATAGACATTAATGTGTAATACTCCAGATTTTCTACATAAATACATGTTGTTTCCTTAACTCTCTTTTTCAGCTCAAAATGGCATCATACAGAATAAACTTACATTTATATTTGGCAAATGTTTCTGGATACTATATCCTCCAAAAGTTGATCCTAATTAATGCATTCCTTACTGATTCTTTTAGTTCGTAACAGGACATAAAACAAAACACAATATTCATATCCATCTGAAAGGTTCAGGACATCTTTTCAGCTCCAGTATCTAGAGTGGGACAGGATGGACCTAGAAGCTAAGTGCACCTGCCTTTTCCTCTTGCTTTTGCCTTCCTGTCACTATGGGATGTCAGGACAAGGAAAGTGATGCTCTGGGAACCCTGTCAGAATACATGTTTGAATGCAGAAACTTTCAGGAACACTGTCTGGAAATAGCAAACTCAATTTCCGTACTCACACCTCTGCAAACTCTTCATAAAAATACCATGAAAACAAGTAATTTGTGACTGCTACCACTGCTGTCTAGAAGAGCATGGCATAGACTGGGTGAGGTCTTTTCCAGCCTTAGTGATCCTATGATTCTCTAGGATAGCAGAGCAGAGCATAGCACAGACTATTTTCAGTTGGAAGGGAACACGCAACTATCCTCTAATCCAGCTGCCTGACCAATTCAGGGCTGCCAAAAATTAAATGTTATTAAGGATGGTGTAAACACTGACAGGCTTGGCACATGCACCACCACTTTAGGAAGCCTGCTCCAGTGTTTGACCAACCTCTCCATAAAGAAAGGTTTTCAAATGCCCCGTCAGATACTCCAGGTGCAGCTTTGAAGTATTCCCACAAATCCTACCACTGGATCCCCGGGAGAAGTGATCAGCTGCTCCATCTCTCCTTCCCCTCCCTGGGAAGCTGTACAGAGCAATGAGGTCACCCCTCAGCCTCCTTTCCTCCAAACCTGACAAACCCAAAGTCCCTGGCCACTCTTCATGGGACATTTCCTGCAGCCTGCTCACCAGTTTTGTTGCCCTCCTCTAGATGCATTCACAGATCCTCTTAAACTGAACACAGCATTCCAGAGTGTGTCTGTACTTTGTTGGTATTGAGCTCTTTACCCTGACAGCTAAAGCACCTACTAAACTACAACAGAAATTATACCAAAATTAATTATTTATTATTTTACTTATTAAAAACTCGTTATTTTTCATCCAAAATGAACTTTGAACTTCAAGTACATATCACATTAATCTATTTACTGATAACGGGAAATATGTAGGGGCAAATAAATGCAAATAGCAACAAATGAATTCTGCTTTAACAAGAATGTCCTGGAAGAGATGACTATTGATATGTACAGTTCTAAAGGATGCTAAGTCCATATTACAATTTACTTTAATTGTTAATGAATTTTTTTATTACTTGCTTTGCTGATCAGATGAAAAATGTTGCACATATAGAGAAAGGAATGAAATCTCAGAAACGCTGCCTTGTATTTCACACAATTTCATCTGACCTTGAACAATGCTGGTGCAAAGAACCCAGACAAATTAGATTTTACATTTACAAGAATACCACAGCATGAACATCTAAGAGTGTGAATGTCTCCTGACAATTTTTCCAGGTTGTTCTCAGAAACAGGTAAGAATTTCCTTGCTAAAACATCAATTGGCTCCCAAAGGGAGTTACTTTAGGTAGGCCTGAGGAATAAGAAGCTTCAGAATTATGGCCTTTCCGTCACAGTACAGCAGCTCAGGAAAAAGGACAAGAGCAAGGGATTAAGGAAGCTTAGATATTGTTCACAATTCAAATTAATCTTTGAGTAGATGATGGGTTATAAGTGACAGATGAATAAGAGAGCAGAATTTTCAAGTAAACGTTGCTGCTGTCCCGCAGCAGGGAAGATTTGCTTAGCTGAAATGCAGTTTCCTCAGTGCCTGACTGACGCAAGGACAAACAACAAGGCATAAATTTAAGCTAAAAAGCTTACCTTTGTTAATAAAAGTTAAAGAAGAAATATAGTTTTGTTTTTTTTAGTTTTTAAGCAGAAAGCTGGTAAGTCAAAAGAGCAAATCAAGTTTGTGAAACTTACAAAAGAAAAACAGCAACAAATACCAGAGCTTGAGCACTCGTACAAGTCTCTTTCAGTCATTTGAAAAGCCCTTCCATCAATGGTGAGAAATCAGACAGACATGCCCAAAGATTGCTCATCTATATTGGACAAGAGTAATACACTCAGAAAAGCCTAAGTAAACATGAAGCATACTGTATATAATTATCCTTTATACAATTAATTATAAATTATCATATTTTTTAAAAATTCATATATATTAAATCAGTCAATTAGAAACAAGCTTTATCCTCTCCTCTGGAAGTGTGCATAAATATCCTTTACAAAATGAATGTAGAAAAAAAAAAACCTCAAACCCCCACAAACATTAAACAACAACAAAAATCAGTTAAGACTAACCATACTTAAATAACAGAAACCAAAAATGTAAATAGTGTAAGCAATAGTGTCTATTGTATTTAGACAGCCTTTCATCATACCATGTGTTGGTGTATCAAAGCAAAAATCTATTTTAACAAGTATAATTACTTAAATAAAATGGTCAGGACTGACTTTTAAAGCTAGCTGATCACAGAGTAGGGTAGCAGTATTTTTTTTTTAAGAGGTTTAAAATATTTTAATAAATGCCTTTATGTTACAGGATTTTGTATTCCTGAGATGTAAATAAAACAATAAGTCTGCAAAGCTCAGAGAATAACTGCATAAGCCATTTTACAAGGAGGATATACTTTTCCTTCTTTTCTATGAATGTATAAAGCTCTCCTTCAAGCTCTTACTAAATCTATTGATCTGTGAAACACAGTGCACTCCAGGGAGGCAATTCACTTGACGTTATACATCAAATGATGAGATGAATAATGATCAGACCATTTGGTAATTAAACATCTTACAAACCTTCTAACTGACTGAACGTCACAAAGGTCAAATGAGATCAAACCTATTTTTTGTTGTTTTTAATTTTTTTTGTATTTGCAACACAGAAGTTATATTTAACAGCAACTATTATACTACATGGCAAAACCAAATTATTGAACATGCTTTTCATTCCTATTAGGCAGTTTGAATACATAAGAGAAATATTTCTTTCATCCCAGGGTCCTATTATAATCTTCATTTTTAATCATATAGAGAAGTAACCATTCACCAGTATAGTGCAAATAACTAGCTAAGTTATTAGATTAAGGGAAATGAACAGGTCATAGAGCAAATCTCAAACACATCAAAGCACTAAGAAATTAAAAAACCTCCTTGATAACTTCCTGTAAAGTTATAGGAAATTGACTTTTTTTTTTAGATAACCAAGTAAGTCCATTTCAACAGTTTGAAGACACTAACAGTGTTTGTCAACTTACACAATGATTTGGACATTTTATCTGTTATCATATGCTAGTAATTTAAATGTCTGACACTAGAAATAAATCCAAATCATTTACTAATTGTAATTATTTAATAACTGTAATTTCATTAACAATTTTGCATTTTTGCTAGTAAATCTTTAAGTTGCAAAGGCAATCAAAAAGATGCACAGCAAAGATGGTTTTTACTACAGACTAACAAGTGAAAATCACTTGCCTCAATAGCTAATGCCTCTGTCAAACATGGTTTTTAGAAATACCAGTATCTATTCACACTCATCTTCAGCATAGCCTTACAGGTTACCAGAAATCAAGGACTTCACTGTCAGACAAAATAAATCCCTCCATCTTCAAACAAGCTATCACCAGCCTTCACAGCCCAAATCACATCCAAAATATTAAGGAGTATCTTAGGATTTTGCTTGAATTACCTTCCTAGAAAATGAAGAAATCTTTATTAACTTAAGAAAACACTGAACATCTTTCTCAAAAACAATTTGGGACAGATCCAGTCAGCTCTCACAAATATACAACTGCCCAAACAAACACATCCAGTAACAGCCTCCATGGATGTGACATTCTGTCTTACAGAGGAGCAAACTAGCTGCTCTCAAATATCCCAGTGCTGCTCCAGGTGCTTCTGCACAGCTAGAGCTCATCTAGGAAAGAGCAGTCTCTGGGGCAGAAGCTGAAGGAAAGAGAGGATTTTCACAGGGCACCTAAAGAAGTAATGCAGGAGGTGAATTTGGCCAGCAAAGGACAGAGTTTCACTGGAAAGTTCACATCCACGCAGCAGACTGGCTGCTACTGTGGGATCTGAGGAGGATGCAGGAGATGGCACCTCCATGGCAGCAAGTGCCAGTCACTCACAGCTCTTTGTCTTCCCTTGTCTCGAGGTTGGGAACAGAGGTCAAGCTTGCAAAATGAAAAAGAGGACATTAAATCACATGCTCCATCTTCTGGGATCTTTTAAGTACTGGATGGGGCATTCAAGTTCATAACATAATAATTTAAAAACACTGTCCTATAAAATACATTCAGTCCATCCAATACATAGCTTTTTCAGGCCTATTCAATCAAATAAATTTGAAATACCTTTAATGAAAAATATTTGGAATTGCAAAAATAAAACAATGTAAGTGATAATTCTTCTTCAGATCTAGTTCTAATAATATGCAAATATATTGTATTCAGAAAATTTTCTAGAGACAGAGAAATACCAAATAACCAATTCTGTAAAAGCTCAACATGCTAAAAACCAGGGGGAAAATGTCACTTTACTGTAAGAAACTGGACTATTCCATTATACTTTAAGGATAAGTAACTCTGGGACTTCCACAATAGGACATCTTCCCTTAGAAAAACAAATAAGCAGGTGTTCAGATCAAATTTTAGGGGCATATTACACGTGTGAATTAAGCATTGACCTGGGAAAAGATGTTCTGTGGAGGCTCAAGGGCTGCAGCATACGCTCACTTAGCAAACAGCTGCAGCAGTGGAGGCTGCTCCTTCCCTCTCCTTCCTCTCCCCACTGTTTGTTACCCTCCCAACACCAGAGCTGCTGCTGCCACAAAAGAGATGGCAAAAGGACCAAAAAATGACCATTTGTTGTGTCCCTTTAGTGCAGACCAATGGGCATGGTTCAAACTGCTATGAATTTTCTATGGCATCAGCTGGGCATCCTTTCCACATTAATTTAGTTTCCTTTTCGACAGGTTGAAGAAGAGAAGCAAGAAAAAATGCAGTTACAACTTCTGGTGGAGGGGAAATAAAGAATTTGGGAGAGAGGGAAAAGATATCTAGAACTGAAGCACCTGTTCATTAAATAAGTCTGTGCCTTAGTTAAAAGGATTACCAAGTTAGTTAACCCTTAGTTAAAAGGATTATCAATATCAATTAGGGGTGGGTCTAATACTTCTACAGTGGAGATGAAAAATTCACAAATGGAAATGCTTATTTTGACATTCTTTATAATAGTATTACTCAAAAAAGCAAACGTAAATTGATTCTGTCATGAGAGAAAACTTTAAATATTTTTCCACTCATTCAGTAATTCAGTTCAACATTTCAGCCTTATTTAAAAAAAATAAAATAAATAATAATGCTGTCATTCATTTAGTCCACTTATCCAGCAGAGAGAAACTGGCCTGAGGCAAAATTTCAGTGAAGAAGTTTGTTTTGTTGGTTTGGGGTTTTTTGTTGGTTTTTTGTTTGTTGTTTTTGGAAATTTTTTTGCTTGTTTGTATGTTTTTAAGAAGAAGGAATCTTAGAAGTAATATTCCATATAAGAAGAAGGTGAGGGATGGTGATGCAAAGATTACAGACCCCCTGAATTCATCTTTTTTTAAACAAGCAGCAATCACCAAATTTGAGAAAAAATACATCTGCTTATATCTAAAAGCCTTTGACTGGAATGAGTAGAAATTTTGTATTTGCTATAGGTCTAATTCAAGTGATACAAAAGAGAACTGGATTTGCATAATGAAAATGTATCTTAGAGCAAGGAGAAAACTAAGTAAAAATGAATGACAAATGACCATGTGAGAAAATTTTAATCTTGAAAAGAAGAAAGCTAAATTTTCAGCAACTTGATGGTAGCATGCAGATAATAAATATTAGTTTCAAATTAGCTGCAAAACATTTAAGACATGAGGTCACATGTCTTTGTCATAGCACACTATCCATCTGCTCCAATTTGAAGTGTTTAGTAAATAGCTTCACCCAAATAACACAGAATGATCTTGGGCTGCAAACTCTTGCACCAACTATACATCCATATGTATCCTGACAGATCTAACACAATATTTAACATAGTTTCTCTCTCAAATATGAAAGCATTGAGTTAAAATTATAGTCCATTTCCCATTAGTGCTGTTACCTGTAGAACTATACTCAGCCAAAGTATATAGATTCAAGAATTAAATTTCTGCACTTTATATACTGAGGTACCATGTCCCACACCTTTTTCTTGAGAAGTGACATATATTGTGCAAATTATATTAAGCAATTTGAACTTTGAAGCCTTTGATTACATGCCTGGTAGGTTTTTTTTTGCAAAACCTTCACTGGATCTGTCATAAATAAATGAATTTATATATAGGTACTCAAATCTATATGCTTATGTTTGGATGTAGAACCAGAACAACCACATGAACCAAAAAAACACCTGTTTTACTTCCCTAGACAAGTCAAGCTCAGAGGAATAAATAAAAAAGTTTCTTCAAAAATTGAATTGTTAACAATCAGAATTTACCAGAAAAAAGAAAAAAAAGGAGATGCAGTTAAGCACAGCTTTCCCCACCAAATAACCAGTAAAATCCTGTATTCTATAGGCTGTGACTGACAACAATTACCACTAAATAGCTGTTTTACAGACTACATTCAAAATTCTGAGGCCTAGTTCCTGAGGGACAATGATCTCTGTCCAGTTCCTAGATGACAGCAGCCACATAAAAAAAAATCATTACCTCTTTCTTTCCTAGATCCCATAATGCATTTTCCATAGAAGAGAAGAAATCACTCCCCAAGACAGTTAACAAGTACCACTTACAAACACAAAACTCATTTAAAATCAGCTTTTTAGGGAGGCTAACTCTCAAAGCAATCAAATAAACATCTATTCCATTTTCAAGATCCCATTTATTTTCAAGAATTACATGTGATGCTATTTCTTTCATATGTAGTTACTTATACTGAATTGCTTTCTTTATTGCCTATGTTCATTTATTTTTTAATAAAGATTTAAAATAGCTAGTTCATAACATTTATCATAGAATGATTTCTCGATAAGGTAACTTCAAAAGCATGCCAAAAATACAGATAAATTTTTTTACTGTTTTTTTAACAGATAAATTTTTTTTGTACTGATGAACATAGGAAATAGTTAGATGAAAATCAGAATTACTTCAGACAAAGTCAAATAAGAGACCACGCTGAGGAAAATGGCACAAATAAATTGTTCTGAGCAATATGGAAAACCGCATTTGATTTTTTTAAGTTTTAGAGAAATCCCAAGTAAAGTGAACGACTGTTGAGGCTTCTTTTTCTCTTGATAAAAACAGCTTCTATTCTGTCTAAATCAATCTGTGTTGGAGTGTTCACAGGCCTCAGCATTTTTTCCCAAAGATTGTGCTAAGGGCATAATGGCTTTACAATTTAACTGGAAAAAGCTATGAGAGAGAGAAAAGGCTCATGACACAGAAAAAAATCCAAAGTAATTCTATGTATATAATTAAAAACAACTAAACTAATTTTCTTCCAAAAAACTTCAGACATGGAAAATGAAAGGTTTAAAACATATATACATTTTTTTTTTTTCCTCTCAGATTTTTGTCTTCTATTCTGTCCCAAGGAAAGACAAAGGTGTTGATGACCCTTTTATCATACTGAATGAACAGAAGGAGTACCATGGGGTAAATGTTGAAATTTTAAGTCTGGAACTGGTTTGAGAGCATCAAGAGTTTGGCCACATACAGGCATCAGCATGGCAACAAGAGAAGAAAGATCTGGGGCCAGGGCTCTGCCTTATAAGCACAATACAGTAATTTTTACTCTTAAAAATACACAGAGGATGTGAAAAAAAAAGAGAAGAGTATCATTCACGCTTCTTAGGTTTATTTACAGTCTTACTGAAAATATGATTTTGACCAATACCAACCCTGCCACTGCATACATCAGCACAACTAGCTGTGGATTCTGGCTAACATTTAACCTGGGAATCTACCCTTACTATGTTTTCCTAGTCTGTCAACTCACTCCTGCAGGTCATTTTCAAATAGCTCATTCTTCATTTATTCCTTACCCAATATTCATGAAATCTCACTAGCATCCCACCTAGAAGTAAAAAGAGCAAAATCTTTTACAATCAATTTCTTAAATTTAAAAAATGAAATTAAATTGATACATAACATCTCTCTCCTCTCCACTCCAAAAAAGAACAGATTTTGTTTAAACATAAAGAAAAAAGAAAAATTAGTATTGAATATTTAAATGATTGTGTTTTCAAGTGGTAAACCAAGGCTGCATCTGCCAACTTTGCTGATATTTTTTTTTCAACTTCTTTTGTATTTATTTCCTTTAGCAACCCTGAGTTTGACATAATTTATTATACTAAACTAAAACACAGGTGTGTTTTGCTATCTGGAAGAAGGGACCCAAATAGTAAGGAGTCAACTAGTGTGACTAAAAAGACCAATACTCATTTTCATCCAGATAAAAAAATAGAGTCATATGTTATCTATTGTGTCTTTAGTCACATATTATTATATATGGTCTTCTTCTGAAAATAGCACAGACATACCACAATGCTTATGCACAGAAATTCTTTATAAAATAAAAATGCTGAGAAGAATATTTGAGACTTGTTGACTATTATTCTGAGCAGTTTGTCACAATAACTTCAGCACCTCATAGTTCTTGTGTATTGTACTGCTATACTTTTAGAAATGTTAGGGCTTTTTTTAGCAACTTTATCTGTAATATTCAAAATTATGTCACTTAATGATTACTAAAAATCTGTAAAGTAACAATCTATTTTGCATTTCACAGAATTACTTTCTCAAATACTAAACTCACTCTTATTTCTTTCAATTACATTTTAAGAGACTGGTTATCTATCATCACTCTCTTAAACTATCAGAAGCAATAAGCAACTAAAATCAGTATATCCATTACTTTTATATTAAAAATAATCTCTCTGTTTTAGAGAAGTAACAATTTAAACACCAATGGAAATGGTATTTTCAACAATTATAATTTTTGTAGAAGCCATTAACAGTGTAACAGCAAGCCAGTAGACACCTTTTCCTGGTATATTGTGCATAAAAAGTATTCCCATCTGTTTCAATGCTCAGGCTTTTTCATGGGCTTAAACCTGTCAAATTATTCCATTTGATTTCAGAGAATTCTCATATGGCAATCTATTTTATTTACTTTATCTTCAATAAAATGGTTGAGTGAGCATTAGCAACTCTGAGACACAAGTTTCAATCAGTCCTCTGGCAAAGGCGTCAATCTACATTAGAGCCACAGTGCTGTGAGCTGCAGCCAGAAAGCTGCAGAGAGACAGGGCAGCAGAGAGTGAGTGAGCAGGACCTAATAAAGCAGCAGTGGAGAGAGAGAAAATTCCCCCCAGACACCACCACACACCACTTATATAATGTGTGTGCCTAGTTCAACACACCAGTAGCTCCTTAATAAAGCTGACAGCTAAAAAGGAGATTCAGACTCCAACTTCATTTTACATGACAACTACAGTAATGGTACTCTTTTCTCAAGCAGGCCACATTTAGAAACCTGAATTCAGTTCAGTTAAAAATTAAGAGTTCTCACCTCTCCCAATCATGTCACATAGGAAAAAGAACCATAAAATTATTAAGATGCACACCATTTTATCCTCATTTCATACAGCTGAAAAAACACATCAGGTTTCAACTATCTTTTCCTTAAAAATTTCTATACTAGAAACCACAAAACAATCAATGTATTTAAGCAATAACTCATTTTTCAAGACAGCATCATTAACAAATGATTCCAACAAATGTGGAGGATCACTCCTAGATGCCACAGAAATACCTCCCAAAACACAAATTTTGTAATAACTGATGCAAGTTCATATTTCATATGGGCTGTGAAAAACCAGATTATTTCAACAATGCTCTTCCTAGCAAATCAGATCATTAAGACCGTACATATTTTTTAGTTGAATTGAAAAGCTGGCCAGTTTAAATCCATAGTTTGACATTATGTATAATCATAGCAAAAACTTACTGCCTCAAATTTCCAGGTCACAAATTCAAGTCTATCAACGTGCACTACTTTTTGACAAAAGTTGACTTCAGGTTCCCCCCCAAATCACCAATTTATAGCTATTCAAAATCACCCTGAGAAGATAATTCAAAATTCTAAGAAAAATAGGGTCTCTGTTCTAATACAACTCCAATAAAGCATAAAGTACTGTTTATGTTTCAAATTCTTCCTGTTAGAAGCCATATTAAAGACAAAGCCCATCAAACCACATCTAATTACTTCTTGCAAACCAGATACCATCCCTCTCTTTCAGCACTATACTGCATATCCTCCTTTCATTCACTTACAGAAGTATTAAAACTCCTTTGCTTTCTGAGCAGACATGTGAAAGGTTTAGATTTCCTTGTGAACAAACTTAATGCCAGTCCATTATGCAACCAGTGAAAAATACCATATTTTTCACATGTTGGTCACCAACATGGTCACCAGCAACGAGTCCTTACATAACTCTTGAGTGAATTTCAGCACAGATGCAAGATACCTACATGAGATATTTTTCTGTACTAATCTAACAGTGTAATTATGTTTGCCCTTTACAAAATAAACACATGCATATAGACTAAATATTTCATAGTACACAAAATGTGTGCATATACGTGTACATGAGCTGTGACGTTTCAAGTTTTTGTTTCCTGTAGTACCAGAAATAAACTGGAATGAGCACGTCTCCTCTTCTCAAAACTGACAACACAGAAGAGCTAGATCAATTTAATAATCATTAATACCAGCATTTATTTAGCTTTTTTTCCAAAGCCTAAGTAACTCAGAAAACATAGATGTAAATGTATCACTAGCAGTCTCAAAACCGTCTATTTGAGTCATCAGTCAGAAAACAGAACATGTTTGCTTTCACATTTCTCGGAGCACTGTCTCAGTTTTTCTAAAACTTACTCCTATAGAGTTAAGTGTTCTATTGAGAGGACAAAAAAGAAACAGATTTTTTTCTCTCTGTTGATTAAAAATGTATTCATAATGTAATTTTATTTTTATGCACATCTATCACTACATTTATAACTGAATCTCAGTTTTCAATCATTTTAAAGACACCATATCCTGCCATAAAAAAAAAAAAACTATTGATTTTAAATACCATACTGAAGAACTAGCATTCAGAATTTACTACTGTTTCCTCATTGACTGCAAAAACATTCCCTCTCCACTTTCACATACTGCAAGAAATAGAGACCAACACTAAAAAGGCCAAAAAGATTTTGGCTTCCTTTACAGAAAGCATTTTTATAGAATATATTTAACTTAAAGTTATGGGAGAAAATAATGGAGGAAGCAGAACAGCAGTTACTTTCTTTCATATGCTTTAAGTTTCAGACATACTGGAATTCAATAAAATTGTACTGCCAAAATATCAGAGTTGCCCAACTCAGTTACACTGCATTTTGGCCATTATTTGTCAGAACATAGAAAACTTCCAGAGAAAATATCCTTTAAAAACAAAAACACCCTTGCTGATTCAACAGATTTAAACTACAGTTTCCATCAAACTCCAGTTTCTATCAGTTTTCCAAAATACTGAACCTATCAAAAAACTATCTAACACAACTACATACAAGTTACACCATTCAGGCAAGTACAAATAGATATGTCACAGAAATCCAGCCATATTTCCATTGCTACATAGAAAGCAAAGAATCTGATATTTCTCACTGGTTTTTTTTTCTGCTGAATAATGAAGAAAACCCCATTGTTTTGCAAATAAATATATTACTACATACTAACATATAGTCATGCAAAGGTTTGCACATGATATCAGTAATATCTACAGTTTTCCTGTATAGTGCTGTATATCTTTTGACTTACAACATTTACACCTAACCTTTCTTGTTTTCCTGGCTTCACCAGATTCATACTGTAGCCTTCCAGCCAGTGCCTTAACTCCTTGGAAAAAGGTGAAGTTAAATCAGAATAAAGGAATTTTCCTTTCTTATTACCCATTGAAGACAGTCACAGTGAAACACACCAGAACAGTCTTCTTTTACACTACTATGAACTAGGTCAAAAGGGCTGTTCTTCACACAGGGTAAAATGTCAAAAAACTTGTTATTAACATAGTTTCAGGACTAATTACTGTCATCATCATTAACTCCTGTGGAATAGCTGTTTCTTCTTTCCTTCCAGAGGCATCAATACATTAAGATGGATATACCAATATTATGGAGTGTATAGGTATATCAGAGTATCTAGTAATACTTTAGCAGTTGGTACACATGGCATATTATTTGTATTTACATATTTGTTTCTAATTCCTGGTGTACGCAGAAGAATTTGGTCTGGTTACTATTTTGGCAAGTTTGTTGCACCCTGTTGACATCTGTATCATAAAAATTTAGTACCAGGCCCAACTGACCATATTTTGCCATTTATATGTTGAAATATTGCCTAAAAACTTTGAATTAGAAAAGTTCTGGGCATATTCTCAAAAAAAATTATACCTGCGTAGGAAATGTAGAATATGAACAACTGCAACACTCAACATTTTTTTTTTGTTGCAATAGCAATTATGAAAACCCCAAAATAAATGTGACTGCCTTGCTAAGCTCTCATCTTACACTAACTTCTTCAGGATCTCCTTTTCCAGTCTAAGTTAAAAAGACCTGATAGCCACTTGTACATGATGCACTGAAGATAGCTGTGGAGCACAGCAAGGTATTCAGGCAGGCATGCCAAGGCCCCAGGGGCACTGTACCCACTGACAGTGTGCTGTCCCAGGCAGGTTCAGCCTGTTAACACACACAGCAGCTGAAATAAGGCTTGATTTTATATCCTTGACATGATGGAATTCCTGGTTACCAAAGGAATAAAGATCATCCTAGTTTCAAGAAACAAGGAATATCCAAACTCAGGAATTCTTCACTATTTATTATAATGTCTTTTCCTTTTAAAATTCTATTTTTCACAAGAAATACAGTCTAAAACAATTTTCAAAACAAATTAGCCTAATTATCATACTCCTAATACAACTGATGTAATGAAACTGTACAGTGCAAGTTAACTCCAGAGTTCCAGATACCTGGGTGACAGAACCATGGTTTCACCTATTTTCATGAAAAGGCATGTAAGGAAATGCTAAATGAATCAGATATTGTCTGCTATCTAGTCCCAATACAAGCAGTCATACATCTCAGTGAATCAGGGAAAGCAGAGACCACCGAGCTGAATTTGGATTGCAAGCAAGAACTGCAATACCGGCACAAATGGAAGTCGCAAAAAAAAAATTCTCTTTGATTTGTGATGATTGATTTGTACTCACCTGCTTCTTCTAAGCCTCAAAAAGACCTTTTAACTTCAACCTTGAACTGAAGTGATGTCCAAGATCAATTCTAGTACCACAATCCTGACAAAACAGAGAGAAATGTTTACAGCTATTTAGAATCATTTAACAAAACCAACACAGAATCTGGCTTAATCATTCCCTCTAATTTGTTCTCTTAACAAGTAATAAGATTAAAGGTAGTCCGCAAAGAAATATAGTCGTTCACCAAGTTTCTTCCATGCAGCAGAGTGACAGCAAAGGCATCACTCAAATTCTAGTCTTGTGTTTTTATTCTATTTTTATTATTGTAGTAACCAAGGGCGAAAAAAACGAAGGCTTCCCTGAAGTAGTTTGTTTCAGGCAGAGAACTGCACACAATATCACTACCAGTAAGTCCACAGGGTCATCAGAAGGAAGGGACAGAAGCTGGGAGACAGCATGCCAATAAAATTTAAATCTGTATGTGTGCAAGGAAGGACAAAAGGACAAGCAAAAAGGAAAGAAACCACCAGCTTCGAAGCTGAGACTGGAAGACTGCAATGAAGAGAGAAGGTTGGACAAGGCAGAAGAAATAAGGAACATGCAGGTCTGTAGAACATTTATATTACACCTATGCCTCAGCACATTTCTCTTGCCAGAAATCAACTGGCACAGACAATCCTCCATCTATGTAGGATAATCCTACACCTATGTAGCATAATCACATACACTCTGAAACAGAAGGGTTCCATAAAAATTGTCTAATGGAGGCAGTCAAATAAATGTCTGGGAATTTTCTGGAACAATGTTAGTTTGCAAAGACATTCACTATGGCAGAGACATGGAAATATTTCCAGGCATTGTTTAATTTACTAATATAGACACAGACTTAATGCCTGAAACTCTGCTATCTCTGAAGTAGATCCTATCAGCCTCTCGATGGTGCCTCTTGGCAATTCTCTCTTGCTGACAAGGTCAGACAGAAGCAGGCTGAAGAGTAAAATGAATGTAAAATTTTTTAAAGAAAAGACTTCTTTCCCACAGTTTAAGAAAAAAAAAAAATCTGTGTTCCAACTGGCATTATTAATACACACTTTGTTACAAGATGTTTGGACATTTAAAAGAGCTGCAGTTCTAACTGCTTCCTTTGTTTGTAGAGTGTAACAAAACCTGCTGGGAAGGTCGAAGTTCCTAGAAAACTGAAAGCTACCTGGCAGCCTCTGTAGTAGAGCAAGTGAAGAAGGGAGAGCAAAGAATGACAGGCTGGAGAAATAAACACTTCATGAAACCCCTGCACAGTAGGACAGCACTGGGAAATGAGAAGGATATCTTATGAGCTTAATACAAAGCAAAAAAGAGAAGGAAATGTTAAAAAACAGGTAAGGAACCTAAGGCAAATATGAGGAGGTGAAGGTGGGTGGTAATTCTTAAAAGTTTTCGAAAAGTAAAATATGTGTCAACGAAACTTTGCTTGATGGTCATGTGGACAGCCCGGATCCACAATGTAAATGTCCAACCAACTGAGTGAAAAGCATTCATCTCACTGACCTATTTCCCATTAAAAGGTTGCAGTTTTGCCTCTAAATAGCTATGCCTCTGTCTTTGAAGTTTCTTGTGCACCTGAATTCTAGACCTAAATACACATTACAGTTATTTCTTCAACACTGCATCTTGTTGACAGACAATATGTAAGCTTTAAATGCAAATATTCTGTATTTATTTTTTTTCCTATACTCCACTACACCAAAATATTTTCAAATCATCAGTTTTCTTAGCTTGGAGTGTATCAAACATCACTTAGCGCTTCATCTCAGAAATAAAGCCAGAACAGTCAGTTATTATACATGAAATCCTGTACCAAAATAGGACCCATTTTGTTGAGATAAAGCCTTTTCAGAAGAAATTTTTTATTATAACATTTTTGGTAATTAGTCTTAATATGAAAAAAACTATAATCATTAATCTCAATGATTTTATTTGGTCTATTTCTGGATTTCTATACTTCTTCAGAAATCAATAAGAACTATTTAAATTGGTGAGGATGCACAAAGTAGGTGTGACAGGTCACAGACAGATAGCAGGTTTGCCTACCAATTCTCTTTTTAACTATGCAAATTTTCATCTTTAGAATCTTATCTATTGACTTCTGTTTCATTTATGACACATTTCAGTGTGGTTTACCTGAAAAAGGCAGAAGATTCCTAAAAAATAATATTACTTTTGTATAAACTTTTATTTGTTTTGATTTTTGTTAGCATCCTAAAACCTGGATCTGAATCATTCCAGTTATTCCAGTCTAACACTAACATTTCTCTACCTTCCACCTGAACTAGAGGATTCCATCCCTTGGGCCCCAGCAGGTAGAGCTTTAATTGTTTACCTCTCCCCTACTGACAGTGCTTACAGAGATATGTTCCCATTTTCCAACATCTAACAATTCCATCTGAGCCTTAAAAATTTACAAATTCACAGACCTTGTTAACCGAAGCTTTAAAAGCATCCTGACAGAATGTTAATTGTCATAGTTGTGTCAGAAATTCCTAGAATACTTAATTAAAATGAAAGTCAAATTCATTCCTGGATGAAGACTTAGAAGCTTGACTTAAATAAATACAATGCCCATGTGCTGCAGGCTATTTCTTTAACTCATTCATTTACTTGCTGCCATCACATCTTAGCTTATTTCACATTTAGATCACAAATCATTAGGATAAGTTTACCTGTTATATGTTCATACACTGCCTCTAAGATAGTATTTTGATTTGAGACTACATGGTTTTACTTCTTATCCTGCCTCCTTGGTGTTTTTTGGTATTTTTTAAAATGTAAATAATCCCACCAAAGTGCACTACAGCACTTAAGCAGTTCTAGCAGTTCTCCTGTTTGACAGATCAAGTTGCCATGATGTGTGACTATTTCAGGTAAGAACTGCTTGCTCAGATTTCTTCTAGAGTAAAAATGGTTCAAACTGCATTACTGCTTGAAGTGGGTATCTGTATAAAATATTCTGATGAAGCACTACTCACCAAAGCATGCAACAAAATTTTAGGACCTGGTTGAGGGCCATCTATTGTTAATATTAAGTACACTTGTTTTCAGTCAGATAAATTGAGCCGAAATCACCACTGGTTTCACTAAAGCAAAAATGACTTGCTGAAGAGACTGTTTAGTATTTTAAAGACATAAACATTCACTGGTATCTGTAGCTTCCAACTCTCTATCACATAGGACTCACACAATTAAAAAAACCTCTTAATTCATAGCAGGACTTCAGAACAAGTCTTAAATTGCACTACGTCAATGGGTCCTGAAATTTATTTGAAAATACATCACTTACAATCTAGAATGTATAGCTTCTAAAACTATGAAAACATGTAAATTTACCTAGCAGACTGTGTATTTTAACTATATTTAAACTACTTCAACACATTAATTTAAACTACAAAAAAATACAATTTTTGAAGACTATTATATAAACTGCAGAACTGCAAACAGTACAGACACCACCTTTCTTCCTGATTTCAGGATTTCACATTTCTGTGATAGAAAGATACACAGAAGCTTATAACCAGATGAGCACTACTGAATGTCATTAAAATTAACAAGAACACGCAAAATTAATCAGTAGTTATGTTTATAATCAGTCCAAAGTTAAATGAACCAATGAAAAGACCTTCATACTACCATGATCTCATCACCTAATTTTTACATACTATTTTACATTACTACTTAGACAAATGAAAGCTGGCTTACATTATCAGTGGGTCCAAATAAAAGTTCTGTGGAGCTGGGAGAAGCATATATTTTTTCATGTGGCACAGAGAAATAAATTAATTCCTATATGATTCTTGAGCTGTCAAGCTTCCCCAACTACGTATTTTCCAAATTTTTCAATGCTATGTACTTATAAAGGTTCACATTATAGTCTATACCACAAAAATTATTCTTGAACTTTTACAACATGGAATTTCCTATGCAAAGCACCCATACACCATTAATCCATAAAACATGTAGCTGTGCAAAGAAGTAAGCCAAGTACATTAATAAAATTTACAAAAAATAAATTAAAAATCTAATATTAAATGCCCTGGAAATTGCTCAGTGACAGAAAATGTCCACATGGACTGAATGCATCATCTACTTCCAGTGTGTTCCATCCACTGTGCAACTGATGCACAGGTTGCATCAAACTCCTCTTGGGGAAGAGGGGCTGGGGGGGGAGATGTTTCTCCATTTAGGTCTTACTTATCCTAAAGACTAACAGGACACCCATCACCTGTACCCATCAAAGCCCAATGGAGGAAATGGAGACAATACCAATGAATGGGAAGCCTGGAGTGATGGAAAAATCATCCCTCAGTCTTTTCTTCCAAAATATCCACAGCAACATTGTCTGAATAGTTGGATATACAGGGTAAACCATCCCTGAGGCAGGTCTAACTTGCTTGACTTGCCCCTACATGATAGATAACCTGTGTTGACACTAATCTTTTAAGTATGCACGATACCAATACCATATTTATAGAGATTTCTATCCAGTGTGCACAGATACCATACCTTACTTTATCCTCAGGCATGTCTGTCTTTTCTCTGAAAACACATAATTTATTCTAAGACACCTCAGAGAAAAGCCAATTTCCATTTGTTGAAGTTTCTTATAAGAAATTGCAACAGTCCACACTAATTTGGGGGGAAGAATATAAACAAAAATATGAAAGCAATTAGCTATTCCTAAATAGTTTGTTCTACAATACCACTAACACTGCACTGCAGTCTTGTGAATTACTTACAGAATTATGATGTGTTTCTTCCTTTTTCTCCTGTGATGTGATTAGACGGGATTCAGAAATGCTACCACATAGGAATGTAGAACAACTTCAGAAAGTAGTATCTCAAAAGTGCACACATAGGGTGATCATCCTGAGTTGTCTAACATACCTAGTTTGTTCCTTTAAGGAGACATATGTATAGATGTTTGACCTACTCAGACAAAGTTGAAATCCCCTCACCCTCCTGCCATGATGCACCATATCACAGACTCTCCCACTCACAGAGTGGTTGACAAGTCACAGCTGCATAAAGCATCTGAATTCAGACTGGGCCACTTGGTACATTAGACAGAGGCATCTCCAAAACTGGCAAGAAAGGTGATTCCTTCCCTAGGCAACCATTTCCATTGCATAATCATATTTCTACTGAAAATCTTTTCCCTTCTATTGAATCAAAACCTTCACACATGAGTCCCATGGATTCCAACTGTTCCTTCAAATAAAGGGCAACCCTCAACCCCCTTTTCTGCCTGAGCTTGCATCCATCCATCCATCCCTAAATCCCAACTTTCTAGTTGTTCTGCCACTTAGTAGTTTATTCCAATGATACCATCATTCTGGATCTACCATCCATTGGTGATGGAAGTCTAGATCCTCCTGTTTCTTTCCCACCAACAAAAATCTTGTCTAAATAAATATATTGAAAACTCAACAAAACCAACAACAAACATAGATAATTAAAGAGTTACAACTTTCAGGGAGAAAAAGAACCAGTAAACTGTGTGAAGTCCACACCTACAAACAACACAGAACAGGAAACCTAAAACACACACACTCCTTGAGCTCCTAAAGACCACAAGAAAACAGACCAAAAAATTATGATAAATAAGCCAAACTGTGAAGAAAAAAAAATGAAGAGGTGAAAAAAAACCAAACACAAAACAAGCAAACAAAAAGTTCCAAGATAATTTGCCTGTGCAGCCTCAATCTCCTGCCAAAAACGTCACCATAAAAATAAAGACAGAAATTGTCTCACCAATTGCTGTCATCTCCATTAACTGACTGTTTGCAGCATTGCAAAGTGTATGTTTTCTTCTTTGGCTGAACAGCAGGTAACCCCCTCATCAACACAGAGCTTTCTTGGGGCTTCCACAGCCCTAACCCATCCTCAGTCTGGGCACCTCAAGGACTGCTTACATTGCTTAGGAGGTTGCTTCAATACTGATATGATCATCACAGTTAGTTACAGATAATTGTCACAAACTAAATTTCTGGAAGATGACTGGATCCTTGCAGAGGTCCCTTTCTTAAACCAAAAATTTTACATTACTTCATTAATTGTGTCTTTTGTAAAGAACATAATTAGAACAGAATTATGTCCTTGATTTTTTCTCAGAGACCCTGCCTAGTGACCTGAGTGATAGGTCTCTCCAGAGGATTCTTGTTGGGAATTTAGCTGACTAGAGAGACTGGAAAAGTACAAAACTGTGGCTAATTCCAAGTCCTGCACCTGTGTTGATAGCGTGTCCTTGGGCCTAGCTGTAGTGTAATAACAAACAGTGAAAGAGACATGAGAAAAGAGAGATGTAACCCCTAAGGAATAAGGAAGAGTTCATGGTATAGTTTAACCAATAGATTGCTTGGCTTACAGAATATTCATAAGCTTATTATTTGCTATATAAGTGTTTGATGTTTTCTTCAATAAACTGGACCGGACCTGTCGGGCCTGTGATGAACCAACTGGTGTCCTGGTCTCCTTCCTACGACAGATTCTGACCACACATCTCCATCATTGCTTCTTGATTTCTTATTCAGAGCTACATTGGTCTGCAGAGGGAAAATTCTTACACATAGGCCAGTCCTCCTTGCAGGCACAGCAAGTCTTCAGCTATGCTATATTTTGATATGGACCACTTCAGATTACAGGGCAAGTGTTGTCATCTTATTGCAAAGCTCCCACACCTTCTCGGTGATTTCTCATCTCCTCACAACACTCACTCCTTCTTCACAGCTCAGCCAACAAACTCCATCTCTCTTCACAACACAGCTAACCCACTCTTTTGTAGCACTCGACTTCTCACTGGACACAGCTGTGGCCTATTAAGGGCAGGCCTGTTCCTAATCTTTGGCGATTAGTGCAGCTCTTCAGGTGTGAGACTGCCTTCTGCACTGTCTTTATTTTCTTACCTTCTGTCCCTCCACAGGCAAGCTCAAGGATTCTTTTTTGGTTTCTTTTTACTCATTAGAGAATGAGTGCTCATGGTTACCAGATCCATCTGGCAGTTAACAGTCCATTCATGCTCAACAACCACAGACTCCCTTTCAGCATGGCCAAGGCAGATGACATCAAGAAAGACATAGGCTATAAATATAAGCCATGCTCTGGATCAAACCCCCTAAGACACCTGGGAAACAGAACACCTTCATAACACTGAAAAATGTGCCTAGAAGCGGGGCAGATAAATATTAGGGCTATTGGATATTTCTGCCTGTCTTGTACAAGCACATCACATATCGGGGCATGACTCAAAGTAAATTTCTAGCCGCAGTCAATAACTGCTTTGATGTAGATTAGAATCTATGCCCTTGAAGGGGCAACAAAAGCCAAAAAAACTCTACCACCATTTCAAAGAGGGTCACTGAATAAAAATGAGTAAGCTTGTTACAAGGAAGAAAAAAGAATCGGCTGCAAAAGTCACATTTTTACAAGTGGCACAGAGACTGATTAAAGACACCTTTTGCAAGCTCAAAAGAAATGCATACAACCTACCAAAAAAGACTGAAAAAATCCAGAGAAGGGAGCTGTCATGAACAAATGGGATGAACGAGGCTATTAGAAAGAAAAAAGCATTCTTGTAAAAGTTTCAAGTTGTGTCCAAGTAAGGAAAACAGAAAGGATCGTAATCTTTGGAAGGTTTAAACATAAAACACGGTCCAGGGTCAGAGGCCTGCAGGAACAGCAGCTCCCTACAGGCTGGAGGCCAGAAGCTTTGGGGGCTGCCCATGGTCAGAGCAGGACCTTGCTGCCCCTGGCCAGGGAGAAGAGCAAGGCCAGAAGCTGTGGGGGCTGTCCATGGTCAGAGCAGGACCCTGCTGCCCTTGGCCAGGGAGAAGAGCAGCCCAAAGGGCAGCTGGGGGCAGCCCCAGCCCACAGCACACTCAGAGATGGCTAAGGCCCGGGTCAGAATCAGCCTTGGTGAGGAGCCTCCCACAGACACCCATCCAGGGGCTTCTGCTGAAGCTGGCAGAAAGCAGGAGCCACTAAAAAACTGGGGGTTTATCCACACCAGAGAAGACTCGAGAAGTACTAGGCCAGACATCCTCCTCAGAGAAACACATGAGATGATCTGTCTTAAACTGAAGTGCCATTAGAGAACATGAGAAAAAAAGACAAACTGAGCTCTAACAAGTTATTAGACTGGAGTGTATCCATCCCATCAGCAACTCTAAAGGGACTTGAGTATGAAACTCCTGAACTTGCAATAGAAAAATGCCTGCTTCAAATTGCCTTAAAATCTAACAAAGGAGGCAAATATGAAAATAATCCTAAAATATCTACAGAAGCTCCAGAAAGCTCCAGATCAGTACACATGGAGTGCACAGTGGACAACTTTCTACAGGCTACAATAAAGTTTATGTGTATGTCAATATGAATGACATGTTGTTTAGGAATCAATATTCCAGTATGGAAATGAAAGACACGCTTTGGATTACCTCAGTTTTTTTTGAGACGTTACTGAGAACATGGACAAATGGAATCCCCTTTTAAGTCATGTATTTCCAAAAATCATTTTACAAGCTCTCTTACCCGAAGTCTCTAAAAGAAACTAAGCAACATGGGACAAAAAAAAAAAGGGAGGTCCCTAAAAATTTAAAAAATTAAGAATTTAAAAGAGAGAATATTAGGAATAAGAATATATGACAGTTTGCAGTATTTCCCAAAAGGATATCATAGAATCATTATTAAGGTTAGAAAAGATCTCCAAGATCACCATGTCCAACTTTTGTCCAAACACTACTGTGCCAACTAAACCACCATGACAACTAAACCACAGCACCAAGTGCTATGTCCAGTCATTTCCTGAACACCTCCAGGCATGGTGACTCCCTCATCAGTTCCCTTCTCATTACAAATCCTGGACATTCTTTGCATGAAAAAATTCCTCCTGATGTCCAACCTGAACCTCTCCTGGTGCAGCTTGAGGCAATTTCCCCTAGTCCTGTTGCTGCTTGCCTGGGTAAAGAGGCTGATCCCCACGTGGCCACAATCTCATTTCAGGCAGCTGCTGGGATGGTCAGGCACTGGAGTAAGTCACCCAGGGAGGTTCTTGACTCCTCATACCTGGAGAGACATTTGGGTCTGGCACTGGGTGATGTGTTTTAGTGGTTAAGGGGTTACAGTGCTAGTGCTGAATGGTAGTTGGACAATCTTGTTATCATTCTATGATTCTATGGAATTTGAATGTATGCAGGATCCAGATTCTGCCTGTAACATTTGGAAACCGCCTCACATACCTGCAGAACTTCAATACAACTGTTCACACTCAGTAGGACTCTGTAGGTGATCTCACACTAAATATATAGGTATCTTCAACAATTATTTTTTAATTACCTTTTGGACAATACTGTTAAAGAAGCAAAACACCTTACCCTAGTGATTTAAACCAAATGGTAAAATCCAAAGAAAGAGGAAGAAAATATTTCCTTTCCTAAGATAATAAAGTGTATTTGTTCATAAAGAAGCAAAGCTGAAGAGGGACTTTTAACAAGGGTATGTACTGGTAGCCACAAGGCAATGGCCTGAAACTGAAACAAGGTAGATTTACATTACATATATGGAAGAAACTCTTTACTGCAAGAGGGATGAGATGCTGGATCAGGCTGCCCAGAGACTTTGTGACTGCTCCTGTTCCAGGAAATATTCAAAGCAACTTGGTCCAGGGATAGGTGTCCCTGTTGAAGGCAGTGTGCTGGAACTAGAGGATCTTCAAGGTCCCTTCCAGCCAAACCACTCTAAAACTATGAAGGGTCTACAAATGAGTACAATCCTTTTAACAGATTGAAAAAACCCAGCAGTTTTCTAAAAAATTATGGGTTCAGGTTAATTTAGGCATTTATACTATTCTCATTTCTGTATTAACTTTCATAATAAATGACAAAATTCTCTTAACAACCTCCTGCACTGTATGATGTACTCGTTGCTCATGAAACATAAAACTTCTATCTGACACATACAAATCAAAACATAATGGGAATGTAGATAGCTTTTATATTTTAAAAGCAGTAAATTATCTTGGACATTTATTATTTTTATGCTTATCTTGTGACTTTCTTCAACCCATCAATTTCGCATGAATAAAATTACCCTCATACAAACAGCTTCAGGCATACAAACTCAATATAAAATAAATACAGTAAAATATTGATAAGCTAAATTATGTAGCTTTTCTTTCCAAAACATTTACATATATTTTCTTTTAAAGAGGGATGATTGAAATGCATAGGGTAAGACAGTCCTGGCAGATAAGAACTTTACTTCAAAAAGATACCATGTCATTACTTTTGCCAGGAATTTCAATTGCTTTGGCTAATGCAGAGTCAACAAATTTTAATTTAAGACAATTGACTTTACAGTATCCTGTGGAAATTTCTGTCAGAGACATGGCTGCTTCCAGCCACTCCAAGCCACCCACCACAGCCTGGTGCCTCAGCTAGAAGAGGTTTAGGAAAGGGCAAAACCACCATACAGACAGGACTGGTGGGGGAAAGTGTGAGAAACAGCCTGAGAACGCCCGTGAAGGTCAGTGAGCAGGAAGGTGACCTGGTGCTGCCCGAAGAAAGTGATGCTTTCATTATTTCTCACTACCAAAATATATTTTAATTGGAAATAAATTGGATCAATTTTTCCTAGGTCAGACCTGTTTTGCCTGTAACAGTAACTGGTAAGCAATTTCCCATGTCTTAATCATAACCCGTGGACTTTTTGCCATCCTATTTTCTCCCTCCTGTCCTATTGAAGAGGAAAACATGCAAGCAGCTGGCCGCAGCCAGCCCAACACTGACCTACTGACCCCACAGAATCACAGCACTGGACATTTTGTTAATATTTTGAAGGACATTCATGTGCTATAACACTGTGAAAACTTAATGCATTTATCCTGGAAACTGATAGCCCTAAACAGTGAAATTAAGAAAACGCAATTAAGCGTACAATTTTCAACTGAGATATATATGGTGCACAATATAACATGCTTCAAAAGTGTTTCCTGTACTGCAATGTACATAACAGCATACCAAGAAAAAAGATTTTTGAAACTTCCAAATCAAACAGGTCAGAAATTACATGCTCATGACTTGTTTCTGTAATGAACTCAAACATTGCCACAATTGCTGAAACTTTTCTCCAAAAAAGACTAGGTTACACAGAATATATTTTAATCCCATTGCAACAACCAGCAATTGATACATGCAATAAGCCCTTTTAGTAAAAGAAACAGACTTTTCTTGCTCCACAAGCAAATTTAGCAAATCAAATGGGAAATATGTATGTTAAAACTGATGGGAAAACATGATAAATGGTAACAGAAGTCAAGTGCCATAAGCAAGAGGACAGTAGGAGCAAGCTGTGAAATCCAGGATATGTGCTGATGGAAGGGGAAAAGAAGAAAAGAACAAGTAAAAGAACTGCCTGACAAGTGTGTCACTTTTGGGTGTTGTGGGTTGTAAATTTTAACTACACTGGGAGAGCTCTGACTGCACATGTGACCTTGTAAGCACAAGGAAAAATGTGCAATTCCAGTAAATTAAAAAGATCAAGTAAGTTGATATTTAATGGCCTCAGATGATCTGTCACAGCACAGCACATGCACTTCAGATGTTACTCAGCAGTAGCTTTTCCACCTCTTTTCCTGAGTATTGTGCATTGATTAACAGGATAAACACAAGCAGCTGAAGAGTTAAGTAATGAAAGCAGAAGAGAGGAAAAACTAACGAAACACAGACGAAGGAGAAGAAGACAAAAAATAATGGGAATAATGAAAGAATAAACAGTGGAATTGTTAAAATGTGTGTGAAAACAAGCACAAATATGTTGGTGTCAAAGGTAAAGTGAAAGAGATTAAAGTCATGGATTACTGATGTCAGGAAGCATTTATTTAAAAATGATCCTGCTGCCCTGAACTATAATACAAAAAGGACCCTTTTGAAAACTGCCTGCCAGCAGTCTTAGAAAGGCCTTGTGTTGTGTATTGCCTGGGGGAAATTTAAGCTGTCCTTGGTTTAAAGCAATTGAAACTTTTCAGTGAAATACAAAAAATAAATTTAATTTCATGTGATGTTACCATTAAACACCATACTATAAGAAGTCCTTTCACAAATGTGACTACATGGAAAAAAATTTCAGGGTAGCTCAGGACTGATGTAACTAGGCTACCCTTCAATAGCAAAATTCCTATTGATTTCAGCAGAACAGATTTAAAACCAGAACTGAGCACTTTTGAAATTCCTTTATTTATGGATTCCACAGCTGGAATTCATTCATTCAAAGCTGTCACATCTATGACTCCACCCTGACTGCACACTTTTCAGTAGATATGCTATTAGGAGAAATAAATATAAAACTGGGATCTTTTCAGCTTCTCTGACTCAGCATTCTCTTGACTCTACTGATTGTAATAAAACTCTTTCCCTGAGACAAACAAACAATATCTGCCCCCTCATATTCGAAGTACTTTCTAGGAGTCTTATATTTATAAAGAATAAATAATCTCTTCTCTAGGTAACTCCTCAAACATCAGGCTCTAGAGAGTTGCCACAGAGTGTCCAAGGTAATCCCATCTGGTCTGCAGCTGTCACTTCAGAAGGGTGCAGGTCTCCTGTGCCATATCTGACAGATGACCTCTCAGGTTATCTCAGATTTGCAGGACACATAATAAAGCCCACCCTGTCAAGTATAAAGCTACTGGGCTACCATTGGCACATTTTACATTATTTTTGCACGGCTTCAGTAGCCGTGGGCAATTATAGCAACATCTAAATCTGGTCAAGTAAATCCTTACATTTGGAAGCTCTTCTAATGTTCATTCATGGAATTCCATACTTAGCTTGCTCTTTTTGCATCTCATCCACTTTTAGAATGAATTTATAAACGACCTTCCTGCTGCCAAACTCTCCATATGATTTATTAGAACTTTAGCCAAACAAATTAATATAAAATACACACTAATACTAGTTATTAATAATTGTAAAGCAAACACACAAATTTATTTGATAAATCCAACTTTGTTTTTTCATGGGCCAGACAGGTATTGAAACAGAGTTCGCTGACACACAGTGAAACACATATGAATTTGCAAGTTATTTTCATCTCTTTCATTGCTGAAGTCAATAAACTCTGACCAAATTCCAATGGCGAATTCTACTTCTTTTCTTTCAATCACCATAATGTAAAATAGAAGGACTTTGGTTGGTATTAACTGTTAATTCCAACAAAAGTTTAATTTTAGTGTTCTACAGCTATCTGTTATATGTGAAGAAAATAACAAAGCAACAGAGGACCTTAATTGATGGCGTAATTTTAGTGGAAGAGAAAGTACAGTACTGCTGTTTCATTTAACAGCTAAGTTATCAATTCCAAAATTTCCATAGATATCAGGTATAAACAATTATTTAACACCCTTCCCTAAAAAAAATTCATACAAGTGGAATTTATATTTTCTACTTTTTTCATATTTCTTCACCCTACTTTATCATCACTGCTTAGATGGAACACAAATACCTACCAGCTGCAAATAGTATAAAAACCTTGGATGGCAAATACAGCTAATGGACTACTCATTGACATTTACAGATCAGTAACATTAGTGTAAATCATATTTACTGAATTCTAAAGCATGTTTATGCACCCAAATTTTACAAACCCTAACACAAGTCAGAAATGTTGGCAAACAGGAATTTCTGAGTTAAGTTTTGCTGTTATGACTCACAAAGTTTTTCCATTTCTAACTGCCATTACAATTCTGCAATTAGAAAAGCAATCAGATAATATACTGACAAAAATCTGCAGCTGCCATCATGCTGTTCATGACATAAATATTTTGCTGCTCATTGAAGTACCCATCATCATCAGATGTATTATGGAACCACGTGTAGTCTCTCTGAACAGGAGGCAACTGAAAGATATATGGAGATGATGCAATAGACCAACTGACTGTAAGTTAGAAAATAATACAGTTGCTTTAACACAAAGAGAAGCAACTAATCTAGTGTAATTAGAATTTTTAAAAACATGTTTTCCACCAGAATATTCTAAATGTGCCTTCTGGGCAGTGCACTTCAACAGGAACTTGGGATGAGTGTTCAATGAAACCTTTACCCCCAGGACACGTAGATGGGGTTGGGAAGCAGGAGAAATTCACCATTATCAGAGAGGGCAGGATGGGGCTCCTCTCAGTAACACGTATCTGCAATCTTGTCACAAAAATGAAACCACTAACTAAAAATTGTCATCACGGCTAACAAAATATGACAACACCTGCACATCAGATTAATAAAGTAACTCAAACTAGAAGGTATGATCAAATTCCTATTGAAAGCAAAACTTTGCTTATTTTTAAAATATGTTTATCAATTTCAGTAACAGAGAAAGATCAACTATCCATTTCAGCCATGGGGAGCCAAGTGGCTGCTGCCTCCCACCAGGCACAGATCACCTGGCTTCACCTTAAGAACACAGCGTGACTGCAACATTTTCTGTAACACCAACATCTTTTGCTGTTTTACATGAAGCTATTTTTTTTGTGGACCTCTGCAGCATTCCTTGTGTTATTAAAACAACTTTTCCCCATGGCAGACCAAAGAGTAGCAGTAAGAGCTATGATTCTATGAAAGGTAAATATGTGTAAGGAACCAGGACTATTGTTATTATGGGATTATCAACATAAGACTACAAACCCCTCACCCAACTCTTCCTAGAGTTGTATCACTAGAACTGCTGGGTAGGTAGGAGCAAAGCAAAATTCCTATTCTGCCTATGGTATGAAGAAGGAATGAGAAAAGAACAATTAATATTAACCTCTTTTAAGATACACTAGGTATCTTAACAGTAGTTGTAGCAGTAGTTGTCCTGCAGCCTTGAGAAGTCAAAGGGTTGCGCAGAGAATGACCCCTCCCAAAAAAAAAAAAGAAAATAAAGGTGGATGTCTTCCTCAGCTTCCTCTTACTGGTTTTGAGACTGTGTCCTTAAAAAGGCCACATTCTCATAGATAAGCACCAAAAAGTTGAACATAGTCTCTGGTTTTGATGTATTTGCAGCTATTTTAGAGCCCAATTAACTCTTCTGGCCCAGTAAAGATCTTGCTTTGCTTTGCTTCTTGCTGGAGAACATTAAGTGTGGTATGCCTTATGATGCCCTGAGGTGTGCACGAAGAGAATCACAGAGAGAATATACATTGCTCAAGCTCTAAAAGAACAAATTTCTCATCAACAATCAAGACCCTGAGTCTGGAGTAATTCCAAATGTGTTTTTTTGATGCCTTTTACTGAGGTAAATCAAGCTGTCAATAATGGCAAGGGAAATACGAAAATATCTCTCCTGCAGATACATTTTGGATCATTACATTATATCAGAGAAGATAATCTTAGTAATGCACATCTGAGAGAGCCCCCATTTAAAACTAAAGACACAGTTTTCCTTTGTGCTACACAAACAGCAGAAACACAACTTCCCAGAGACAGAGGCTTAAGTAAACAAAACCAGAAGAAAGACAGAAGCAATGATAAAACATGGAATCAGCCAGCAATGAGAATGCACATAATTATTTCTTAGTAAGAGTTAATTTCCTTATATGTTTGTTTTAGTCTTAAAAGAATAAGAAAAGATGCATTTAATTGAAATCCTCATTAGCTTTTTAGACATCACCTTTTTATAAATCAAATGCATTTTATTTATATGTATATATTTGATATTTTCCCTTCCAATTTTCCTTGTTACTATGTAACAATACTAAAAGCATAGTGAGCAGTACTTACATTCAACTTTTACCTGTTTCAGTTCTTTAACCATCAGATTTATAATAATCTTCCCTATTGAAATACTTTTACAATATTCACACATTTCTTTTATAGAGATGTTATTGTTGCTTTCTATAATTGTTTTAAAAAGTACATATATTTGAAAATACAGAAAAAAGAACAACTGAAACCTGTCAAACAAATCAAGACAATTTCTGCTAAAATGCAAACATTCTGTAATTTTTACATTTTCCCATATTGTATGATTTCCTGCAATCTTGAGCATTATGTTTTAAAATATTCAATTTATACAACACTCTTACCCTACAATTTAAGCTATTGCAAGAACTGCTCACCAGCATAACCACAAACACAAGTCAGGAGTGACAAATGCTGCATTCATCCATGAACAAACAGTACTTGCTACTACACTTGTAGCGTTTTCTCTGTTATTTTTAATGATGATAAAATTAAAAAAAAAAAAAATATATATATATGTTATACCTGAACATATGACATACCATCAAGCTCTTCAGTTTTGCATATTTTCATGGTTGAAGAATAAACTCCAGAAAATATTAACCACCCACAGAGATCACCTTGACATGCTTTTGCTGCAGAAAATAGAACATTATACAAACTACTGAAGCCTGAAGCATACTCAAAACATCACATCCTATTTGTAAAACGCACAGAAAAAATAATGGGATCAGTAAGAACATTTAAAAAGTAATGTGTTATATTCAGTTTTAACTCTATAAAAATGAGACTTCTCAAAAAGCAGGCATACTTATTTTTAACATAATCAGATTAGGCTGAATATAACTGTTGGATAAATCCTTCTTAGTTTTACTCATACAAAGACATTAAGGAGTAACATTAAGGCCTATGCATAAAAAATATGTATGCCTTATATGAAGACCAGAGGACAATCTACTGGAAAACCAATGTCCGTACATGAAAAACTGTCAACCACACCAGAATTTCCTAAATCCATATTTGAAAGGAATCTAGTATAAAATTTAACATACTTTGAAGGAAAGTAACATTTATGAATCTAAAAACTAGATTTTAGATCTACTTAGATTAGATCTACTTCTAATTATGACTGTTCTTGACTTCAGAGAAATCAGTGTCAAGGTTCAGGACATACTTCTTCCTCACAGGTTCATAAAAACTGCTACAGAATTTCTGGCAATAAAAATAGGTTTATGTAAATTAAATCCAGCTATGATTTTAAATAATTGTTAAAGGAATTGCAAAGAAAAAATATGACATAATAATTATGGTAGTAAAAATTTACCTTAATGGCTCAAGAGAACCCTTTCATATTGAGGCCAATACAGAAAATTACACAAATTTATTTTGAATATTAGCATGCATACAGAAAGGATAGATATGTAATACAATCAGAATGAGGACAAATAATAAAATATTGTTTCATAAAAAGTTTCATATCCAAAGATATTTTACTTTTCATTAATTGTGCTCCATTCCATATTGAAAAGGGAAAATATGCATTATTAAAGCATACTGCACGTTCTACTAAACATATTGGAACTCTTATTTACTTTGAGTCCTCAATGAAGAGAGCAACACAAAATAAAGAATTAAATGTGTGAAAAAAATTTACAAAACATATTCACGTGTCTCTGAAAGAAAATACTGGACAAGAAGGAAAGCACTACCTATTTTTCCTAGCAGGAAATACAACTGAAGCACATAAGCAGGAAAAGACCCACTAATTGTTGTAGTGAATTCACTGGCAAGACAGAAGCCTTCGTATTTCACTACAGGTAGTATTGAGATACTCAATAAATTGATGGAATTCAGTAATTTTACTTGGGATGTTGCACAAAAATCTATTAAGATTATATTGTCTAGAAATGTTAAAAGGACTTCTGACATTCTTACCCCAATATGGTCTTTGTATAAGAGAGGGAAGGAAGGAGCAGGGAGAAGAAAGCTAAGAGAGGAAGAAGGGAAGGGACAGGAGAGGAGAGAGACACAAACATACCTCATCTATTTTAGTTCACTTCAATCTCTGCTACAGTCTGTCTCATACAAGCTTCAATAAATACAGTAATATGAGCACATTTCCTTCAGTCCATTACAAAACAGCCTCTAAATCTGGACACAGCAGAACTCCTTAAGAATTTGGCACTCAAAATGGCACTATTGAAAAGCATATTGGTTGGACACTCCCAAAACTTCAGTTTTCTTCCTTCACAGTTTTTGTGCCAGAACAAACTCCTTTCAATTTTTGAAAGTTCTCAAATTTTCAATGGTTTTCAAAGAATTACAGGTTTCAAGTTACTACCACTGTCACTTTCTCTGCATGTCCACATCACCTCTGACAGGGCACCTACTGCTCTGCCTGTACCCAGGGAGTAGAATGAGAAACTTCCACATCTGCAAGCTACTGTGGTGGAGGAAGGAGAGGACTGACATGGAAGGAAACTACCAGAACACTCAGGAAGGAGACAGATGAATTTCTGGAGGTTACATTATACATTGATATAGAAATTGGCAGAATCTTTAGAGTTGCTTTGCTCAAAAACCATTTTGTTTCACTGTATGTTTCACACAACATTTGTTTAGGCATTTTGATGGATCATTAGTATAGGCATCAAAACTCAGGTTTTCCAGATCACTACAGCTTCAAGCAACAACTTTAATTACACCAATTTTAAGGTTCCCTTTTTATCTTTTTTGTGATGCGCTTTATTTCTGGGTCTATCACTCTGCATGGACTGTGAAAGTCACTAGAGTGTCTATTTTTTGCTTTGTCCTTTCATTTCTTCTCTCATGAAGTTACTTACCCCAGTGGCTCTTAGATTCCTTTTAAAAACTGAACCCAACATATTTCTTAATTCTGCAGAATTTCGCAATAATCAGATGATTTTTTAGAAAGCAATTACATCTGTCATTTTCACTGAAAGCAAAAGCTACCTTTCAGAATGACAAATGAAAAAAAAAAAGTAAAAACTTAAGAAATTTCACAAACACATTCTGTCAGTAATATCTACTATTGGTAGAGTTTTCAGTGGGAGAAAAAGAACTAATTCAGAGCAGAGCCTTAGAAATTCCAATTATGTTTGTGAGGCTTGGAATATAACTCATACATTTTGGCAAGGCTTCACTTACCATGTAGATTTCCAAAGTTATGTACTAAGCAAAACAGGTGTATGAACCATTTCATGAAGTAAAATTATATGAGCAATTAGCTGCTGAAGTGTCATCAGTCAGTTACTGAGAGCTCTTTCACATGCATTGTCACTGCACTCTTAGCAAATCCTCAATGTAGTCATTAGGGAGGAAGAAAATTGAGACTTATCTCAACAGAAGAGGCACACAAAGCATTTAGAAAAAGCTGCACATAAAACGTGGTGCAACATGAGTTCAATTATCTCCTTATTGTACAGTATGAGCATGCAGGATATGAAAATAGAAGGGAAATTGTATAAATACTGAGATACAGTCTGCACAATATAGAGAGCAGTTAGGAAAAGGGCAATAAATCATACTGGAGCACTGTAGTGAAGAAAAAACACAGAAAGGTGTTGGAAGGCAGGCCGTTGATGGTGCCAGGGCCTGGAAAGTCGTTCTGCTCAGAGAATTGTGCTGGACCTTACACCAAGAACCCTTATTGACATAAAATGAAAAAAAAAACTCTGTTATCATTTTAAAGCTTTTTTTAAGAATTCTGGTGCTTACCTACTGTTATTCAACATTTTACATACTTCAATAAAGGCAGCCAAACTAAAGTCTTCCATTTACCATAATTATATGTCCACAGTTCATAAACACAAACATTATTTATCAATATGTCACAATTGTGATAGCAATTCAAAATTTATGTAAATTACAATGAAAAGTCAGATTCTAGAATCACTCCATTACTTGCCACTGCAATTCAAACAGTGTTAATTACATTACACTTGCTTTGGTCCTTACTTTGTAAATGTAATAAGCAGCACAAATACAATCAAAGGCCAAAATACATAAGATACAAGGATTCAGTCTCAGCAGGGTATTAGATTTGGTGCCCATTTACACACTAAGAATATTAATCATGATGCCAAAAAAAAAAAAAAAAAAAAAAAAAGGCTTAACTGCCACCAAAACCTGGAAAATTGGTTAGGCTCTTAATATAGAGAGACTCTTTTTGCAGCAGCAATTAGTTTCACCAATCAACACTAGCAAAGTACCACACCGAAGAATATTTATGGACATATGTGCTATCTTTTTTTGGAATAAATACAAAATTTAAATAGAAATTATATGTTGACACATCTGAAATACTTGTATTTAGGTATTTAAGACCCCAGTATCTGATAAAAATACTACAAAAAGGTCTCTGTGTCCTGGGGAACTGGGGATAGAGGTTTAGTTCTACACATTGTTTCCTGCTGTCATCCAAGTACAGCCAGTGAGAATTTCTATAAATTTTATATAAAATTCCTTCCTCAAACCTGTAAATGAAATATTTTGGCCAAGTTTACAAAAAATGCCAAGGGCTCATTCTCAAGCAATAGTCCCATCATAGCTAAAATAATGCTGAATTCACAATATGAAAGCTGTTTTCCAAATCTTTTCAAGATATTCGAAGGATCAGGTCTACCTACAAATATTGATCAGCATGAACTAGGATCACCAGCCCAGTTTAAAATGATATCTGACTGGAAGGGGCACTAGCAGCTCCAGTAATCTTGTGCAGAACCTCTCCCTGTCCCTCTCATCTTCAGGCCCCTGCAGGGCATCTTGAACCATTTTAGACCAGTTTGTATCTCCAAATGACATTATGGAACAGAAGCCTCTAAACAGTCAGAGAAGGGAGAGAAAAAGATGTTTCTAGAAGGATTGAAGAGACTGACCACATAAGCTACAGCTGTCTGAAGTGCTTGCTGAAGGACCCCACCTCTCTCCAGAGACTTGTGACAGATTTTAAATACACCAGAGTGCTGGTGTAGATATCCAGAATTAGGCTATGAAATACACTATTTTTCCTTGTAAATAGACACTTGGTAATGAAAACTACTGAAGTTGTGTTTTCTTTTAAGAAGTTGTGAAGGCAATAAAATACTTCCTTCACATCTCTGCTAATATGAGACTTTTGATCTTTCCGTTTCTGTCCTGTGGCATCTTCATTACAAAAAAAAAATAAAAAAAAACCCACAGAAAATGATCTTCATCTAACAAGCAATGTGTTTACTGCTTCCAGCACAGAAAACCATCTGCTTATTATCTCTGATAGTATGAACTTCAGTTTTATTCTCTGCTGGGCCATCTCAACATATCATCAGCAACACTGCTCATAAGTGCACCCCAGAACTGCACATAGTAAAGCACAGCAAATTTTATTCTAGTGAAGACTCTATCAATGCCACTTTTAGAAGATTTTCCAACAAGTCGCAAAGGCAGGGCAGAAGAAAGGAGGAAAAATGAGAATTTACCCTGCCTGTGTTTGATGATAGCATGCCCAGCAGTTACAAACACCCAGCTTCCTAGTCTGATTGTGGATTTTATTTAGTAGTCTTGCATCAACACACTGTTGCAATATTCCAGCATCCATTAGTGTATGTGCTCCCTGTCAAAGAGCCCCATAAAAGCAGAAATATTAAAACACATCTGATAACTCAGTTAATTAAACAAATGTTCTGGTACTTAGCACCAAATCACTTAATACGTGTTTTTCATTTGCATTAAAAACTTGTATCTGGCCCAAAAGAAAATGTGTTTGGGTAAGCAATAATGCTTTGTCAGCTTAACTTAAAACAGTATCTGACTGAAAATGCCTCCTGTAAAATTTTGGGTTAAATCTCCAGTCTTAATCTTTACATACCTGCAGCACATCCCAGCTAAGATCGTTCAATTAATCAGGACATGACATACCACTACAGTCTAACCAAACACATTAAAAACACAGATGTCAGCTTTTCCAATAATGTCTGGTAAAGAACATAACAACATATTTGCAGCTTTACACAACTCTTCAAAAATGTCTGCTTTCCCCGCACATTAATCACTCTCAGCACAACCTCAGCATGGCACACTGCATTCACTGACATATAACTTTACCTCAGAATGGCAATTTGTTTGACAGTCTTCTAAGAGTATGAAGGTTTTTAAATCAGTTTTAAATAAACAACATACAGGTGTGCTTAAGTATCTTAGATTGGGCTTTTCTTTAAATCCAAGCTATTTAATTTAAAATTATTATATAGAGAAAATATATAACTACAAACAGATAGAGAAGAGTAATTTCAATAATACATAAAAAACTTCAAATTGAATTTCAAGTATTTAAATTTAGTTTTGAAACTTTACAGGAAAACAAGATATTCAAAGAGCTAGCCCATAAAATAACATGGGGGTAGTAGGGCCTACTGCCAACAGAACTGCTCTTCTTAGGAGTAAAAGAATATAGGTTGTATGGCAAAATTATGTATCATTATTTTAAGGGATCTTGATGACTGATCAGATCATAGATCTGTAAAAATATGGCAAAAAAAAGATACTGCAGAATTAATAAAGTTAACAAAAAAAGTGGTTTTTTACTGAAAACAGAAAAACAGACAACTGAAAACTGACTGATGGCACAGATCATTTCTCATCCAAATGACAGTTTCTCCTCAAAGAGAATAAAGGAAAGTGAGGATGGAAAAGTCAGTATAGTTTTTTTGATGGGGAAAACAGAGCTAAAGAGAAAGACAAATGATGTAAAAGTATTTTCAAGTCTATCAATACATAGAGAAAAAAATTAACTAAAAACATTTTTAAAAGAAAAAAATTAAAAATGAAGACTAAACAGACTTTTTTTGTGATACTTATTCTGAGGTATTACTAGGAGGTCGTATTTTAAGACTTGAGAAACAGAATAAAACAGATAGTGGTAATTACTCCCTAATGTTACTATAGAGTTGCAAGCTACTCTATGACTCTATGATTTCCAGAAAAATGCTGTGCAAAAAAAAATCTGATAAAACCATCTACACTGAGGGCACACATCCCCATTTAATTATACACTCACCTCAAAACACTGGTGCAATGTTTGGTCTTAGCTGCTTGTAGCTAATCAGACAGTATTTGTGGAAGAGCGATCTAAACTTTTCCAATGCAGAACAGTTTCTCCCTGCCTGATGCCTTTTTCAGGACTAAATCTTGCCTGGCCCTGTAACACTTCCCCTGTTAACCTGCATTTTAAAGCTATGTCTCTATAAACCTTCAACCCCAGAAGGTGCTAACTCATCTGTCCATATATTCACCTTTAACTGCACCCCTATGGCACACAGGGACTGTCTCACACTCTACTTATCATTGCCTTTAATCTGATCTCCTTTTTAACTACACAAAGGTTCAATCTACTTTTTTAGCTATCAGTAGCCAATTCACACAGTATCAAGACTGACAGAAGTCCTAGATGAGTTATTTCATGACTCTTTCAGAGTGTGACTTCCTGATGACATCTTATTTTTCCAGGCAGGAGTCTTAGTATTCTACATGGAAATTGGCACACAAGTCAGCCACTGTCTCATACTGAGTCTCCACATAATTGCGAAATAAACAAAGTTGATCTGATCCTTCAAGACAATGTATTTCTAGAAATACAGAAAAGATTGTAGGAAGGGCAAGTATAACGCTACAATAAAAAACCAGGGAAGAAATGAACAGAGGAGCAAGGGAACATAGGTACTCAAGGCAGGTAAGCATTGCACAGGTATTTTGGCTGGATAGCAACTTCAAGCAATATAGTTTTATAAGTGTTTATTAAAAAAAAAGGAAGGAAAGGAAAAGGCTTCAGGAAAATAAATACAGTAGGGACTTTGAGTGAGGCAAATCAGAATGCTGCTTGGAGTCTTTGCTTCAAGTCCAAAAGGTCTTTTTTTTATTTTCTGTACGAAATGCAGAAAAGAAAAGAAATTGAAATAAATAAATAAAACTTTCCAGTTTCAAGCACACAAACAATTGTCTCTCACACACACAATTTCAGAAGGGACAGAACTTCAGTCTAGTTATTAATCTTGCAATGTGTCACTGTGAGTCTGTATCACAGCTGTTTTACTTAGTTCCCCATATATTCTTTGTTACAAAAACAGCTCAAAAGGTTTCCTCATTGCTGAGCATGCCTACAATACTATATTTTATGACAAAATGTTCTAAAGATGCCAGTTGATATTTTATTGTATGCTTTGAGTAAGGAATTTAAAACTTTTATTTTCATATAAACATCCAAATTTATTACTATTTCATAGACTCTTGGCTGGAATTTCTTTTTTAATCAATATGCTTCTTAAAACAACAATGACTAAAAGCACATTTCATGTTTCCGGACAAAGTCAGCATAATAAACTAACAAGTAATGAGTGCAGAAATTATTTTGCTAGTGTGTAGGTAAAAGTTATTACAAAAATATAAATTCATCAAAAATAATATTTAAAAAAAGAACAAGAAAAGTGATAATTTCTACAAATAAGACTGAAAAAATTCCAGAAATTATTAAAAAATTTCAGATAAAACAAACATCTGTGACATCTTTATTGACCTGATTGAGAGTGCAAGGTAATGAAATTGCATATACTTAGTGATTAAAACCTAAATAACTTAACAAAAGTTCCTTCCAATACATGTGCATCTGTATAAAATGGAGGCCTGGGACACTCAGCTCCTTAGCTCTTCAGAGGAAGTTTATTGCTTTGAAGAATGTTGCAAGAATGCAGCAGCACAGCCACCAAATGACTAAGGCAAAAAAAGGAAGAACTGCCAGTACTGAAACCTAAGAGCACCCAGCTGGTAGATTTTAAGCTACATGGATGAGGAAGAACATTTTCCAAGCTTCAAAAAGAATACTGCATGCCACTGAAACAAAGCATGGATATAGTCAAGAGGGAGTTACTTTATAAGTGCACCTAATCTGTAATTTTTAGGGGAAGACAATTCTTCATGTGAGGGAAGCACACTTTCCAGATACAAAAAATACATTTAATAGCCATTTTGACAAAATACTTTAAAACTATTATCAAACAATAATAATATGTTATTGCCACATATTGCCTTGTCACAAAAATAACTGAGAACCAGATGGGCGAACACATGATGGAATTCTCAACATTTAACCTCTGACCACAGCCAAATTTAGAATCAGCAAATGTCCAAAAGCTCTTCTCGGTTCATGAACATGTGACATCCTCCATGAAATAAGCAGATTGTATTTCCATTTGCACCAGACAGATGTTAGCAATAGGCAATATACTAGTACCACTGAAGTATCTCGACCCTAAATGTATACAAATGCATTCATTTCGATTACGTGTTTACACACTACACAGCTCTGAAGGGCAGAACCAGCCTGATACTGCCCTGCAAGTGTCCCAAGCACTGCTCTGCACTGCCTTCAGTGGCCTTGCCCGAGCCAGCACCACCCTAGTGGGTCCTTTTGCCCCTCTGCCTCCAGCCCTTTGTCCTCTCCTTTCTGCTTCAGCCCATGCCTACAGTACCTCCCTGGCTCCAGACAGCTCAAAAGGGAAAAAACCTAGGGTCCCAACACCCACAAACCGGGCAGATGTCTCTGTTTCCCCAGATAAATGATGGAGCAGCACAGAACAGCCATGAGCTGCAAGGGCTAGGTTTTCACTGGGTACACAGTACAGCATTTTGTGCTGAGAAACACGATCCAACAGTCAGGGATAGAAGTCTTGTCTGGACAGATTCTGGATCTCAGTAACACCAACTCAGCTGAGGAGAAGATGGAAGTTTTAGGAAAGGAGAAGATGTTCAACTTACCCACAGTAACAAGAGTCTTCCGTACCACAAAACCCGATACTATAATCTTGTAAAAAACGTAGTGCCATTGTCTATCACTGCAGGATTCAATACAATCAGCATGATACACTCACCCATCAGCTGGGGACCTAATAAGAGACAGATTCTCCCTTTTTGGGGAATAATTCTCTAGACAACATACAGAAAACAGTGCCAATTATTATGGTAATAGGATGACAGGAAAGTCGAAAGTGTTGCACTGCAGCAGAGTAACACTAAAGAGAAGGCAGCTTTCCCACTCTTCAAAATTCTTCAAAAGCAAAGAGCAAGTTATAGTCACTTAAAAATATTTGGAGAAGGAGAATTGCCTAAGACACACACTCAGTTGAACAAAACTCTACAAAGTTAAAAAGCCTGTGTTTTGAAAATATTCAGAATTATTCTGAGAAGGTAAAGGAACCATTTAAGCACTTCTACCTAGCCTAAGGATAGGAAAGTGCAGTAAAGGCAGATATAAGCAGAGATAGACACATTGCTCTTGGACAGCATTATATGTTTTAAGGACGAAGAAATCTGAGCATCTCTCAGATGGTCAAAGCAAATGCAAAGTATCATCATACAAATAACAGAATAATCTTTAATTACTAGGAAGCTTCAGCCTTAAAAGAGATGTCTCAAAGTACCTGGTAATGGCTAATTATTTTATCTTTTAACTTAACACCTGACTGGAAATCCTTGTGCATATTTGCAGTAAGCAAATGAAGACTATAAAAGTCCTATGATAAGAATATGCACAAATGTATGAAAAATATTACTAAAATAAAAATAAGTGAAGTTGAGAATTCAATGTTGGAAGCATACAATATGTCTGAAAAGTCAGAAATATAATTTCACCTATGACCACAGGTAGTTTTGCTACTTCTAACACTCAGGACAGGATGCAATATTTTCAAAAGCTGCATTAAATCTATACTATTTTTATTTTATTTTACTGATTTTGCAAATCTTTGTTTATTGCTGGAGAGAATACTGAATATCACTGTCCTCAGGACTCGTCTTTGTTACACCTCTGTAGTTTCACTCCAACTGTGCTAGAAATTATTTTCTGCTGGCCCAGAGGCGCTGTCGAATGCTCTGCACTGCCACGGGCAAGACCAATATTTGATAGCTAACTCAGGATTCCTGCTGCCTGAACTGGTAGAGAACAAGCATGTGGTAGAAGTGATGAGCTTGCTCTCCTGAGGGTAGGGTGCCAGCTGCACTATAAAAGAGAGATAGTGTGGAATTAATAGTGGCCTCACAGGCAGGCTGTATATTTTACCTTTCAACAGAAAAATTCATGCCTTAATGGAAGACAGAATGGAAGAACGAAGACTCAGAATGCAGAAAAGACAACTACTAACTTGCAAAATGAATTTATTTCAGTTCTGTGGACTTCAGCCTCACTATTGTAGGACGCTTTTCAGATGCTTTATAGGAAGTTTGTGCCTAAATAAATGCATTATCAAATGACAAACCATAAAAGAATTTCTACAGAAAATAAAGAATAGAAGCGAATTCTGTATGTGGAAACTCTGGACTGATGTACACAAAAAGGCAGAGGTAGGCTTATAGAAAGGATGCATAAGCAAATGCAGCACAGGCTTTTTAGATGAGCTCATCAGGTTCTCTCATGGGTACATAGCTATAGAAAGAAAATATAGCTGTGAGAGAAACTGTCTTCAAAAATGTAGACAAGTCTGGAAGTAGAAGGAGGCACCTACAAGTGCAAGTGGAATGAAGAGGCATGACATAACACTTGATTATACAAAAAAACACACACAAAAGACAAAGTTCAGAGATAAATTTCCTAAGATTTTGGACCTAACAAATAAACTTTCTCAAAAATAATCTATGTAGCACTTTTACTTCATTTGGTTCCACCGACGTTTTCCACCCCCTCTCAATCTATTGCTGGACTGCTCAGCACATCTAGAAAGCACACATGTAAAGCTTAAGTGAGTATCTTAAATTTGAGACAAGAGGCCTTGAGAATATAAAACAGGAAGGGATATGAAAACACAAGCAGACTAAAAGAAGGAATTCTGTGACTACAGCTTGCTTTAAAGAAGGCAACATTTGATTTAAAAATAAACAACAAAAAAGAAAGAAAAAAATTGTGAAAGTAAGGCAAGAAGGTCTGAGTAAGAAATTTACCAGAGGATCAAAGGAAAAAATGGATTTGAACAATATCAAAAATAAAAATATGTAGGATCTGGTCCTGGTCAGGATGCATGAAGCATGAGGAAAGAAAGAGTAAAAAATAACCCTGAGTCACTGAATCTGAGTGACAAGAAGGATAATGTTCTTGTCATTTGTGAAAGAAAAGGAGAGAAGTGGATATAGTTCTGTTTTGGAATGATAAGATAATTAAAAGACATCATGTTAGAGATCCAGTCTGAGACATGAGACTCGATGGAAGGAGCAATAATATTGGTGGAAAGACAGATTCACAAGTCATCAGTATAACCATGACAATACAGCCAGTGCAAGATTGTTCCTGCTCCTTTTGTTTTTATTTTGTTTTATGATGAAATTTGCATAAAGCAGAATCTGCATGTTGGAACTTGCAGTTGTCCCAATTACAACTCAACTGAATTACTGACTCTAGATTCACTGCCATAACCAGAGGATAGTACAGTTAATATTGCTGGTGGTGATTCCTTACACCATGAATGTCTCCCAAAGCTTCTGTTAATCTCATCTGCCTTTGGGACCAAACGATAGGAAGAGCTGGATTTTCTGCTACTCACAGTGTACAGCCAGGCTCCTCAATGTTTAACACCCTCCCATACCAGTTCAGGGAAATTAGACTTAGTCTTGTCCCATGAATCAAGTTCTTGCACAATGTGATTGATTAATCACACACTAAAATATGGAAATTATCTTAGCAGTTACTGCCCTAGACAGCACTCAGTTCATCAAAGTGCTCAGTACATAAGGATTCACAGTAGGTTGATGAAGTCTGTCACTGAGCTTTGTACCATTTTTGTTACTTTTTATGGAGGAACCTCTACTTAAGAAGCCAGGCTGACAATAAAAGGTTCAAGAACATACCATGCACAGAACAGGCTGACCAGTGGACCACCCTAAGGTGGGTAAGAACACCTCATGGTCACTAGCAGGACACCATAGGGACAAAAGAGACTGCAGAAAGTCCCACAGTCCACTTGAGCTATTCCAGAATGGAATCAGCAGCCTGTGCCTGGGAGTTGTTAAAGGCTTACAGTTATGAAGGGCTCACAGAGCATCTATTCCAATGTTTTGCTATCTTCCAACACAAAGTACACCCAATGTGTAACCTTGATCTATTTCACTGTAATATACAGTTACTATTTCTGCTTTTAGCCACCTGGAATAAGGTGAAAAACATTGCAGCAGCTTTCTAATGGATTTAAAGATTTACCTTGCCTCTCTCATTCTCCTCTTTTTTAAGCTATCAATTTTTCTAAACCTTCTGTAATTGCCATTGCTTTTATACAGACTCTCATCTGTATAGTTCATCCCCATCTTTTCTGAAGTGCCCAGAACTGAATACATTAAACCTGAGCAGCGTTGAAAGAAAGTTTCATACACCTTCTATACCATACTTAATTTTCCAATGTTTGCACTTTTTAGAATTGTATCACATCAGTTTTGCATCTTTGGCTGGGAACACCTACAATCCTAAAACCTTTTTCTAAGGAGCTGCTACCCAGATAATTATTCCCTACTCTGTATTTCTTCAGTGGATTATTCTTGTTTCAGATCCCTGTTTCACTCCTTCAATTCAAGGCTGCAGTGAGGTGGCACAACAGAATGCTGTCTTATGTCTGTCTTGTTAGCATGTTGAGTGAAGCCAGTGATCATTACTAAATCCATTTCCTATTGGTTGTAACACATGGTTTTTGTCATATTTACAGCACGTTGAAAGTCCTAAAAATTGGAATCTCTTCCTAGCTGAACGATCTCTGATGCAGACAAATATATTTTATAGAGATTACTTTTGGTAAGAATAAAAAGTGGGATGCTGGGTAATTCAAGTTTATCCAGGTATTCTGAGGAGAGAAGAATCTGCCGAGCCACACTATGAACAGAAAGAAATATTTCATAACTGCTTTTTATTCTCCTCCGCCTCTATAATACTTTTATTGAGCAAACTGGACTTTAGACAAACTGTTCTCCATCATTTAGTGTAAGTTTGAAGTAATGTCAGTCAGTTTCACACAGTTTCATATCCCATACTTAGCATAAACTTCTTGAAAAGGACTATTTTTAATATTCAAATTACTGTATAGCTGTAGCATTTGTAGCTCCAAGAAGATGCGGCAGAACTTCCATTATTATAATGATATGTGATAGTTCCTCTTACATTTTGCTTAGATTTTAATTTTTCCAGTTTTAAAGACCATTATTAAAATGTATTTATTCTTCACTTATTTTTAATCATAATATTCAATTGAAGTTCAGGTCAAAATAAATAACCTGGCCCAAGGGCCTAATTTGCAGTGAGGTCCTATTTAAGAGTTTGCTGATAAGCTCACGAAGAAATAATTAGAACACTTAAAGTGACAAATTAAAGCCCATGCAATTAGCAAAAACCCTCATGATTACTTAATATTTTCTAAGTGGTTTTGAAAAAGCAATGACAGGATTTAATGCTACAAGATAAAAATGCTAGTTATGCGGAGAAGTGAATTACATATGTTTATCATATTGAAGAGTGTGAGAAAAAATCAAATGCAGTAAAAGGATATTAATAAATTAACACTAGAGGATACTACCAAAGTAAAATATTCACCCTGTCACTTAGTTCTGTCATGGTGGTCTGTAAGTCCTGAATTTATGCTGTCAATGCCTAGCCAAAATGTATCTCAATTTCTGTGTTTAAAAGTAATGTATGATCATTTGAACCAATTTATGTTATAGCATCTGATCAAAGAAGCACATTTTAAAAACTAATTTTCATGCGGAATTCTGAGTAAAGTATTTTTTTTCTGTAGAACTGAATAAAACTACAAGGGATCCATGCAAAGTTTGGCCTTTGTCCCTAAGACAAGCATGTCCCAAAATTCTCTGATTTTTTTTTTTTGTCTAACACAATATCATTCTTGCTTCTTCGCTGTTTTCAGAATTCCTTGGAGCACAGAGAGAAATGTTGCGGGTATTAAAGTTGCATGCTACACACTCACAAACATGTACACCTGCATTTACATATATAAGACTCCACTGAAAGAACTCAAATCACGAACAAACCTACAATTTTCAGTTATCCCTTGGTTTTCTTTCAATTAAAAATAGTTTCAGAATGGGAAATTAAATTCTCTAAGAGTTCTCTACAGTGCTGCTTGGAGGGGAAAAAAAACCTGTTGTGCTTGAAATCTGTGAAAAGATTTCGCATCATCCTCCAGGTCTGGAAACAAGAATAAACTCATTAAATCTGAACAGACTATTGCTCAACTGAGAAACAACTCACTTCAGAAAAAGATGTATCTGTTCAGCTGGTTAGAGACAGGAAACATTTCCTTTTTCTCACCAAGAATCAGTACTAATAAATAACTTGAGTAATGTCAGCACATGAAAATTCACTAAAAGATTTGCAGCAGCAAACCAATTGGCACTTTACGCAATATTATTTATATGGAGCCTGTGAAATGCAATGCAAGTTATGTGTGTCTATGGAAAAAAATACAAAAAAGTTTCCAAAGCCCAAGATCTTCCATCACAAATACCTGGCATGTTTATAGCACAAATTTATATAAAAGACCACCCTTTCTCAACATCTTACAATATGAAATGTAGTGCCCAGTTTCATATGTGAACTACAGGTTTCAGACATATTTTGATTCAGCAAGCAGTGCACTTTTTATTTAAGCACTGACAGTGATAGAGAAAAATGTATAAACAGGGACAGTTCCTAGCACAGAGCAGAGCACACTCCTCTCCTCAATGCTCCATTCTCCCTGCTCTTCTCCCTCCATAGCTGACTCCAGACCTGACAGGAACCATTTCTTCCTCTATCCGTTGGCACAAAAGGCCAGCATTGGTTTAAATGTGACCATTCAGTCCCCACTCTCATCTTCTACTGAAACCCATTCTCTTAACACCTAGGAAAGGTTTTCTTCACATAGGGTGGAATACTACACAGGAAAAGTATTTTCAAGAAAACTTCTGATGTGCAGGCCAAAAGAAAATAAATAGTTAAATGCTGGGGATTTTGATGACTTTGTCTTTTGTGCATGAAATTTTTTATGGTGATTTACTTCTGTTAATCAGGCTGCAAATGTAAAATTATCAGCGCTGACTACTGACTCTGTCAGGCTGGTGGAAACAATGCTCCAAAGAAAAGAGGTGCAGCCCCCATCTGCACACAGCTTGGGGCAGACCCCTCTGTGTGCTCACACACCGAGTGCTGTGCAATGGCAGGCTCTCCTCTCTTGTCTGCGCATAACCTTTTTCAAGTGTCTGAATGCTGGTGATGGAGAATTTCTCAACCTGGTAGTCAATACCAGGCAGTATTGACTCCTTTTTAAATCATTTGCAACTGAAATTTTGCTCATAAAAACCTTTTGCCTACAGTCACAATTCCTGTTTTCTTAAGAATATTAGTAATAACAGGTTTAAGACCAAAAAAAAAAAAAATGTGCTTAGTTGCTTAGTGGCCTATTATATAAAGATTTTCATTATTTCTCAATTTACTTTAGGTTAATTGACAATTTTCAAGATAAAAAAATTGTGGGTAAATGTCAGCAAAAAACACTCTATTCCTCTAAAACAAGTTTTCATTATTTTCCATTGAAGAAGAAGCAACAACTGCAGTGTCTGCCAGAACATCTTTGCAGATTCTGTCATGTTCTCAACAACTGGAAATATGATTGTAGCAGTCACAACCCAGACAGGAAAAATACACACACATAATCAACAAATTTCAAGAACTTTCATGGACAGACCTTTCTTATCTCTGCTTTCTCTTCATTACTTCACATAATGTTTTAAAATCAGCTAAGATGACACAATCTCAGGGATGCAAATACTTCCATATCCAAACCAGTCACCCTTGGTTCAACGCACCTAGGAGTGGATTTGAGTCAAATGCCATTGGGGCTGGATGACACCCTTGTGTCTGGGGACACACAGACACTGAGTGCAGCTCTCTGCTGCGCTGGCTGGAACAGGGCCCCGTGCACACACACACTGCACCCCACACACCAACAGCTCTGCTGGCTTGGCAGCGCCTCAGGAGGGCCAGAAACACCCCCCATTCTCAGATGATGATATCTTACAGATGGTTCAGTCATTAGGGAAAGCACATGGACTCTGATGCCAGCTAACTATCCCACCGTGGGCTTTTCAAATGCTCTTTCAGCGCAAGAGTACTGAAAGGTTAACATTTCCAAAAACATTTCCATTTCAAAACTCATGATCACCATTTTGGAATACCTTATTTTCTGATTGGTAATATTTATTAAAGATTGATAAAACCCCCAAATGCACTTGCATAGACCTTTCTGTGACACAGAGCTGGTTTCTTCTTCTTAGTGGCTTTTACAAACTTTTAATGAAATCCAAAATTCTTTTACATCAATTTTTTAAATTCATTTCCATTGCCACATAGTCACAGATCTACAGAGTGGCTCATGGGCACACAAATTTAGGACACTAAAGAGAATCAGATACAGTAGTTAAACCTTCTCTTTGGTAAACTTCTCCTGCTCAACACAACAATTTTATTTAGAAACTTCTATAATCCTTACAATGCCACCTTCATGTCCTAATCTACACAAAATCTTGCATAGGAGAATATTGCAAAAAATATATTTAAACTGCAATGTAGTATATTCTACAGTACTTAATTTCCCCAGATTCTTATCATGTTTCTGCATACAGGCATCATTCTACAGTCATGTTAGAGGCAATTCAGAGTAAATTAAAAATTAAACATTTTAAAAAAATATTGTAACAGACCTGGGGAAGTCTATTTTTATGTGCATCAAATGAAAAGTCTCCTTCTTAAAAATGCATAAGCTACAAAGTAACTACTAACTAACTACAGAGCAAACAATTTAATTGCATGTTTACTGGTTACTCTGAAGTATGGCTACATTGGTCTTTTAACTTGATTGAAATGAATGCTTGTATTCAGCTATTAAATCTTTATTTTCTCTAATGTAATCAATTTTAAAAAAAGTCCATAAAAGACTACAGAGAGATCTGCTGTTTACTAAATAATGCATTCAAAGGATGCCAGATTCAAAGATGCATTGTAAAGCACAAGACAGAGCTTGTGAAGACTTCTATGCAAGAAAGGCATCTGTCAGGAAGAAGAAAGTAAAAAAAAAACAAACATCTGGCAGCATAGTACCATGAAATACTGAAATGATAATTGCTTTTGGTTTGAAACACGGGATGTGGTATCAGGGAAAAAACACTCAGGTAAAAATGTTTCAATGCCCACTAAAAAGTAAATAGGGTTTTTCTTTTCAGTAAACAGATAAATGTTTCATCTTTTCCTTGAACATTCCTGCTTTCTGTGTTTATTTGTTTCTAGTTCCACTAGCATTTTTATCCATTTTTCCTTGTGTGATGGCATACTAAAGAACAAGTTTAGAAAAATTTTAAAAAGACAAAAAAAAAAAAAAAGAAAGAAAAATCCATGAAAGAACACAATGTTAAGAAGCAGTAATGTTTAAAAGAGAATCAAAGGAGAGGAGAGGGAAGGAGAAGAGAGCAGCTAAAAAGACTGAAAAAAGATAAAGGGCAAAGGATTTAAAAATTAAACAGAAGGAAAAAGATTAAAGAAAGAATGGCAAAAGGCAATGCAAAAGGATTTAAGAAGCCAGTATAAAGAAAAGACATTCAGTTACGAGAAAGGAATAGCAACTACTAGAGGAAAAATACTTGAATATAATGAATTAAAAAAAAATTAGAAGTTGTTAGAAATTAATTTTAAGAAGACAGAAAGTTAGAAAACTTTTTTTTCCACAAAAAAATACATACACAATATTCAGTGAAATTTTAAGTCTGTTTTGACTATACACATTATCATTCAACAGTTTATCAGGTTTAGTAATTTTAATTATATGAAAATAAATACAAAGGTATGCAATGCCAAGTATTTCCTAAGCAGGTGTTTATGCTTCATATGCAAAGCTGAGAATAAAATACATTCCTCTTTAAAATAAAAAATCCTTTTCTTTATATTAGTAATTGTACAAAAATTAAAAGAATTTGCCTGTCTATATGGAGTTTTAACATCATTATGAAGATCATTAATAGTTTCTGAAGGGTTAATAAAAGCTTACAGCTGCTTATTTTGCAGCCAGAAGTGGTTAAAGACAAAACTAGAGCAACCAACAGATTGACTGGACTTCACAAAACACAATTACTTTATTATTAATGTTATCATCTCATTAAAAACTTCTAATAAATGTGCTCTTACTATCATGAAAATATTTTTGTCAGTAAAAAAATTTACAGGACACAGGAAAAATTGAAGGAATGTAACTTGGAATGTAGGAAGCACAAAGAGTTTAAGAGTAACACTCTCTTTTGAACATTATATATTAGATACATTCTGATGATGATGATGATGATGATGATGATGATGATTATTATTATTACTATTATTATTATTATCATTTCTACCATCTAACTTAGGGAATTAATAACTATTCATTTAAATATTTACTCCATGTAACAGTTTTTTCTCTAAACAAGTAACATCCCAAAGCCAGAAAAAGTTTTGTCAAACACAGCCTTCATTTAAAGGTACTGATTTTATTCCATCCCTGTTTTATTCATTTATTTATTTATTTGACTATATCTAACTCCCTGGTTTCTTAGAAAAAATAGAGATTTTCAAACTTTAGCTCTCTGTACCATTTATCATTCTGTATATCATTTATATAAACCATTTATATACCTCTATACTATTTAATGTTTTACATACCACCTACCTCTTTTTTATCTGCACACAATACTAATCTTCTTAATCTCTACCCATATGAAGAAATTTCCATACCTCCAGTATTTTCAGAGGCCTTTGCAGGACCTTTTTTGTTCCTGCAATATTTTTCAATGATGAAGCAACCAGACTACAAAAGCTACTCAAACTGAAGGTATAACATTACTTTATTTAAATGTGTTCTAATGCTTGTGGGAATATTCTCCAAAGCATCCACAATCTTTTCTTGGGTTTTTTCCTTATTTTTCTTCTCTTTTTTTTTCTTTTTGGACATTACAATATACAATGAACAAACATTTTATGTGAACAGAACGAAAAAACACCTACTTGTCATGACTTGGTAGGAAAGATTTTAATGCACAGAAGCAGCCCAAGCTCCCTCTCAGCATGTGTTGCCATTTTGCACCACCCATTGTTACTTGCCTACTGTGCTGAAAACTGATCATTAATGCAACTTTTTGTTTATGCATTCCACAGGACTCTGTAAACCAGGAAGGTAATATAACCTTTTCCACTAATTATAAAATTTCCTTTTCAAATCTGAAGATCTGAGATCAATCAGTTGTCCTTGTTTTACTGAACTGATGCAATCTGAAGGACTGGATGAGCACAGTAATTATTTACACAAAACACACTGGATTTCCTCAGCCATATTTTTTCAATCTTTGTAATTTGTAAAAAAATACTTCTAAAAAAAGGCTTAGATTTGTTTATTCAGTGCAGTAATTTCCAGTTTTGCTCATTTCTCTCTTATTACTTAAAGATTTATTTTGACATTTATGCATAGCCTTGCTCAGGTTTTTTTGTTATGAAAATGAGGATAAAGAAACCATTCCACACACCTATTAAAAATAATTTTGCAAAACCCCAAAAATAACAACCACAATAAAAATATTCCAGCTGAAAATCACACCTATTAACATCTGTACTACCAGAGACTCCTCTAAATGTTTTTTGCTCTAGAACTTACAGCCCCCTTTATCTCTCCTTAGACAGAAGACTTTGCAAACCAGGACATTCCCAACAGATAAGAGCACAACTTTCAATTTGGATGACAACTTTACATAAACAGTAACTTTGAGCATAAAACTATAGCCCTGATAGAAAGAAAAGTGCTGTAAAACATGCAGTTTAATCACACGAACCCATGAGAAAACAGAGATGTCCCACACAGTGCAATCAACAGCCCAGTGCAGAATGTTGTTTGCACACATCCAGTAATTCTGGGCTGCAATGTCCTGTGAAATTTATTTTACAAGCCTAATGAACAAGTGTTTTTCATTTCAGGTGACTGAGAAGATTAATTCAACTATGGCACATGAATGACTTCATCAGCCATACAGAAATTAATTCTCATTCTTCACATAGCTGATCTTGCATGCTCCACTACTTGGACCCCAAAATAAAACAAAGCCCAGGAAGAGATGTGCTTACAGTGAAACAATATGTGAAGTGTATTCCTGACAGGACTCTTTCTGAAGAAGTGACTCTATTTTTAAGACTAGCATAACTTTTTATAAAATCCTTAGGATGGATTGCCCTGGATCAGGGAGCCAGCATGCAAAGTCAGTGCAAGAAGCAAAAAGTTTTTCAGGAATTTAATTCGGGTGCCTTTGCCAACTAATACAGCAAATGAGCTAAATAAAGCGTTGACACACACACCAAACCACTCTTCTGGATTATATCTACTAAGACTGTGCACTTAAAGCTGATACAGGACAGGAAATCAGTTTTTCACACACATCTAGCCAGGCTACTGGTATGACCATGCTGCATCTTACTAAGCAGCCTTCCAATTACAGCTATATATCACTCTGGTTTTAAATTTCTGAAATGTTCTCAATGAATTTATTTTCTGTATATATGAATCCAAACTTATATTTTACTAGCACGCAATATTGCAACATTGCAACATCACAATACTGTCACTTTTGAAAACAAGTGAGTCAAGAAGAAGGTTTTTCCTCATAGTTTTGCAGTTCTTTTTCTAACAATTTACAACTTCAATATACAGAATTTACTGCAGGACTTTACAGAAAGCCTTAAATCAAAACTTTTACATTAATTAAAAGCAATGAAAGATGCATCAAAGAGATGCTGAACACAATAAAATGCTGTAAAATTCTCTGGAATGGCATAAAATTTCACAAAACAAAATAGGAAAAAATTTAGAGAGGGTGCCCAAGATGAGTATTAATAGAAACACATGGTTTGGAGTCTTATTTTTAAAACACCCTAACAGCAGCTGAGAAAAAGGAATGCAGTAAAATATCTGTGCTAGCTCTGTAAGAAGGAAACTCAGAGCAGCAGTATCCTCAGAAATGGTGAGTTTAGATGTAAAGGGAACAAATGAAAGAGTAACTGCTGCAGCAGGTACAGCCCAGGACAGCTTCTGTGAATGCAGGCTGTGCACAAAATGGACTGAGGAGGAATGAGATGCTGAGGGAAAATGTGAGAAAGTGAAACGTGAGATTAGAAAGCAAGCAAATATGCATAATGGGATAGCTTCAAAGTTTAGAGGCACTACAAAAATCTCTGATGGTGGCAATGTGACTGTCTTTAGCAAGCCCAGACAGATATTCTTAGGATTTATTTTACATTACATATTTCCGAGGTTTTGTGTACCTAAGGTACAGAAAGCAAAACAAATCTATTTCTAAACAAAAAAAATTGCATCCTACAGAAGCTACATACAAGATATAGCTTAATTTCTTAAAGATAAAATTAGTATTTTAAGGATTTTAACTATTAAAAAGCTAATTGCAGTGGCACCAATTAAGTGGATTTGAAGAGCTATGCAGTTTCAGGTGAGGCCCATGGGCAGGAGGGCACCAAGCCTGAGGAAGTTCACCTACCCAAGTTCCCATCAGGTCAGAGACTTCAGCTCAAGGCACTGCACTTTGGAAGGAGGGAGGAGAGAGAGATTTCAGCAACACAAACCATGCAACCAGCACAAATGATGGGACAAAAAACTATCTGTGCTTCAGAGCATTCTTAGCTTCAAAACTGTCCCTGTACATGACAGAAAACAGAAGGACTTTGGAGTTTTGGAGCTATGCAACAATCTGCAGCCAAAAATAATAAACCCTTAGCAACAGAAAAAAAAAATCTGAGAAAGACCATGGAATATTTCACCAAAAATCCTATTAGAGCACATAGCATGAAAATAGTCCCATCACCTCCTGTTAGATAAGCAGAAGCTTCAGACAGACACAGTGACAGTCAACACATTTCTGGAAAGTGACAGAGCTGCAATGTGATGGAGGAGCTGGCAAATTTTCCGGGTTTGGCACACCAGACAAGGGGTTTTACCTTTGTAACCAGGGTTCTCCTACAGCAAAGTAACACGGGGTGTCTTTTGCCATTTACAATTTGGCTAATGCAATAAACTTACAAACAACTGCAGGATCCAAAGGGATTTCCCTTTGCTGTTTTTCACTCTCACCATCCCCATGTGCTTGAACAATGCTATTCCTCAATTTTTATTTCTCATATTAATCTCTACATTAGCAAGTATTAATAGGAAAGAACAAGAAATCTGACACAAGATCTTTTAAGTGACATTAAGGTGCACCACATTTGTATATGGCTTATTTCCAGTAACTTTTCGTACAGGTGAAATTTGAAAAGAGAAGGCTGAGAGTATTCAACCAAATGGTCCGGGCATTACTCTGCTGCTTTTTTTCCTTGAAAATTCAAATGATCCCTGCAGGCAGCCGACAACTGCTAGAACTGTGGAATGTGCTCTTTGAACTGTACAAAACCCTTCAGCCTTTCGTGCATTGCTGCAAACAAAAACTGCCAAGTGCAATTATTTCTCAAATTTAATGTTATGGAAGTGTTGCACCATTTTTTTCACAGCTTTGAAAACAGCTGTGGAAAAAGAAAATTTACAGGACTATTTCCCCACAGAAGTTATACATTGCATTTATCACCTTTTGTAAACAACTGATACAAATGAACAAATCAAATCCCAAAGAGTGCCATTCTTTCTTTGGTGCAATGACAATTATATTCCTATGGAAAGAAAAGAAGGAGTATGTGGAAGGAGTCCTCCCAAGGACAGTTTTTCATCCTTCAGCCTTTTTAAAAGGAAAAAATAACCCACCAAAACACACTGCAAAAACAAACCAAAACTCAGAAGCAGAAAACCACATGAGAGAAAGACAGAAGCTTGAAAATTTATATTTCACTTTCCCCTTTTATTTATATTTATATAAATAAAATTATGTTATATATTAATATAATGTGTTAATATTACATATAAACAATATATTATTAAAATTATTATTTAAGTTATTGAATTCATATATTATTATTTAAATGTCTATATTTATATAATTAAATAAATTTATTTATATATTTGTGCATATTTATTTCTATTGTTTTTATTTTTTTAACCTACACTGCTATATCTAGAGTTCCTACAAACACCCACATACTAAAACTTAATGTGGTAAAAACAAGCACAGCAATTCATGTAATCTTGCATGCATCTGTAGTGCCACTAAGAACTGCTCAGGTTTTGAACACATTGTATTCAACTTGTTGAACCAAAAGCAGATGAGCCTTACTCACTGAGTACAGGCTTACTCTGTAACTGTACTTTTACTACTGACCGCAGCTATATCTGACATTCTTAAGCTAAAGATGGCATTGATGCATAACCAACTGCTCTGAAACAAAAGTTTCCACATCTGAAATAAATGTTACACAACCATGAAGACACCCAAATTCTAAACAGTAGGTTTTGTTTGGATTGCAGCTGGGCAAGCTATTTAGTTCCAGAGTAAACTTCATTACAATTCAGACTTGAAGGTGGAGAACTGTCTACACACCAAAGCAGTCCCAAAGCACACCTAAATTCTGAGATCTTGTCCAAGATCCATTGCCCACACCCACACATTAAGTCAGCCACAATATCCTGTTTCATAGCAGGAGAAAGGACCTGCAAACAGCCAGATTCAAGCTGTGAAACAGCTGAGAAATGTGAGTACTAAGTCTAAACACAATATTTAACTGATCCAAAATGAAGATGAGCCACTGGCATGGTAAAAAACAAACCAAAAATTAAACAAAACAAAACCGTAACAAAAAATATAAGGAAAATAGAAAAAGGAGCTTGACTCTTTAGCTTGATCATATAGACAGAACAGACCACATGAAGGCATTTAATAGACTTACAACTTCTTCAGATTTAGTGAGGGCCAAGAATTAGAACAAAAACATGTGTTGAGCATCTCCTGCTCGTTGCTACACCTCTGTGGAAGAGGTGTAGCAACCAGCAGGAGACAGGAGAGATGCTCACTCTGCAATGCAAGAAACCCTCAGCAGCAGAGCGTGCTGTGCTGTAACTCACTGCTCGGTTCACCAAGGAGCTTGTTCAGTTCTGCACTGTGTGACACTGTGCCACTGACTTCTATTGATGCCATAAAAGGGTTGCCCAAAACTGTGACACATTATTTTCATTTCAGAATTAGAAGAGAGGCCCAGAGTACTGCTTCAGTACTGGTAACACCCTACTGAACACCCCAGAATCACAGAATATGTCAAGTTGGAACCCTGCCATCTCCTGGATGCTATTCACGTGTTTGCATCAAACACAAGACATGTCTGCTATTTTAGAAATAAAACATTAGGTTTGGTGGGGTTTTTTAAAGGTTGTCTTTGTGGTAATGAATCTTGGTCAAGATTCAGTGTTAACACAACTTATGCAAACACCAAAGAGGAGCCCACAGAACTGTCAGTGATGAACACAACTGCATTAAGAATGATGTGGCATTCGAGAGCATGGTAAGCCAAGCCAATGAAAGCAAAACTAGTAATGGAGAAACTGCAATTAATTTTGAATTAGAGAGGGCAATGGCACTGTTTCTCTTTGTTGATCTTTCCATCAGGACAGGAAAAAGCACAATAATAAGTATGTTCATGGGGTTTTAAAAGCATTCCATGTAAAAAGCAACAAAACATAATGTACATTCATTGCAGCCTGAGTGAGAAGACTGTCCTGAGGGAGGCACAAGAGCTACGCACTTGATGTGAGACACACAGTTGTTCCTTCTAAAAAGTTACCAAGTAAAGCTAAAAAAAAAAATTTGGCATCACAGCAACTGCTTACAAGCACTACAAAAGAAACAAAATACCATGAAGCTGGGTCAGGGGGTATTTAGGTTTGATACCTGGAATTAAGTCCTTCACCCAAAAGGTGTTTGGGCACTGAAACAGGATCCCCAGGGAAGTGGTCACAGCACTATGGCTGACAGAATTCAAAAAGTGTTTGGACAATGCTCTTGGACATAGTGTGACTCTTGGAGATGACCTGTGCAGGGCCAGGAGCTGGCTTTCAATATTTCTGGTGGATCCCTTCCAGCTCTATGATTCTATGAAAAACATAGTATTTTGATATGAGTTTCTAACACCTGTTAAAAAAAAAAAAACAAAAAAAAACTAAAAGAAATCATTACCTTTGATATTTTTAAGCTTTTTTCAAACAAATGAAGTGGAATATCTCAAAGTCTTACTATTCTTTTACCAATAAAGGAAGCAAACATCAGGCATCAGGATTTGCAAGAGCAAAATCAGTAGATGGGCTTGTTGAAAATAATCTTCAAATAGGCACAATGAAATTATTTGTTGTGAAGAAAAGCACTTAAGTAGTGATTGGCATAACATCAGTGATGTCTCATTTTCAGGATGTAACAAGTTTTTTTCTAGATTTCTTAAATGCATCTCATTGCTGACATCGCTCTACATACCCAGATGCCACAATGGTAGAAATTGTTTACACCTAGAGGTGCTTTCATAAATTGCTTATGAGGGAAGAATCAGAAAGGTATGTGAGAAGCAAACATGAGATAATCTGTTCCTCATGACTGTTTCCCCAAACTCAATAGAAATTTGTCTAATACTAGTCATTCCTCTCTTGACACAAAAATTTCAAGCTCGTCAATCTGCGTGGAAGCATCAGTGTAATTCTGCGCACCTTCTGCACTTCCTAAAACATCACTGATTAAAAGAAATCTGAAAAAGAAATCTGCCTTGGGTTGAGGAGTTTAATGCCAAACTTAGCCTAAGGCACATTTCAAAGCCAAAATGTTAATTCTTGGGTGGGGGATGCTGGTGTTACGTTTTTGATGGTTTCTCATTTAGAACATTTGTTATACAAGTGTCTATGATGTCCTAACAAGAATATTTTCTTTCTTCAAATTCCAGGTGGAATGCCCTGTTAGGGTGTCAGCTCCTGCAAGTAAATAAAATTAACACAATGGGTTGCCCATAACTTTGGTACTGCACTGGCTAAAGGGTAGGGGCTATAGCTCTTATTGAATTGAGTTAATATTGTAAAAGACAATAACCAGAAAAAGAGAACCCCAAACTTTTACTACGACCTATGATAAAAGAATTCGCTAATGGTCTCTGCATTGCAGATATCAAGTCTTGTCATCATCTTTCTGAATTTTTCCCAAATGAAAAAGCCAGCAAAGTCCACTAGAAGGTGGCCAAATGAGCAACATATCTCATCGAGAGGGCAATTAACAATAAAATCAAAGAATATATGAACTACTAAGAGTAACTATTTTTGGAAGGGGCCCTTCACCTAGAATAAGAAAGTAAAAATCAGTCACAAATTTAGAAAATGCCTTCAGATCCCCTGATAAGAAACCATAGTTATTTCAAAAGAAATTACCCCCCTCCCTTGCTTTGTTTTTATCTTATCCTACAAGCCCCTCCCAGTCCAAGCGTATTTCTCTTCTGTGGGCTGTCAAGGTTGTCAAGAAGAGGGCCATGTGTTTTGAGAATAGCTGAAGTTCAGACAATTCATGAATTAGAGAGAGTTTAAGGTCAGAAAGAACCATTAGATCATCAAGTCTGACTTCCTACAATATCACAGACTATAAAATTTCAGACAGTTACCTTATTATTGAACCCAAACACTTACAGCTGATTGAAGAATAAATTCCGTTTCAGCCAAAACAATTGTTTCATGATATACTTTCTTTTTTTGTACTAGATTAAAGAGCTCTCTAGAGCACCAGATATTTTCTCTCTGTGAAGGTATGCTGTAATTAAGTAATTTCTCAAACATCTTTTTGATAAGGTAAACAGACCAATGTTAAATATTTCACTGCAAGGCAATTTTCAAGCTCTTAAATCACTTTCAGAATAGTTTCTGGCACCATCTCTAATTTTCAAAAAGGTTTTTTCTTTTAGATGTGGCCAGAAGAAACATCAGCTGAAATTCAGTCTGTTTACTAATGCAGTAAAAAAAGACAAATTCACATATTTGCTGACATTTGGCTGCTTGTATATCTAGCACAGTCCTTTATCTGTTGAATAGCATACTGAGTTTTCTCCTGTCAGGAAAAAAATAATAAAAAATTATAGGGGGGGGTTGTGACCAAGTAGTGCATACAAGTATCAACAGAACTTGGCAAAAACTGCAAACCTTAACTATCTGGTCATCTTTTTGGACAAGAGACAGCAAGATACAGGCTATCCAAATATGTGCGAGTAACCATTCTTAGTACAGAAACTGAGGAAAACACTCAAAGCAAAAAATGTTTTAGATTATACTTCAACCTTCAACTCACTGGAAATGTGAGAATTGAGGGCACCTTGGTTGAAAGAAACCACAACATGAGAGAATTCCCATTTCTAAGGACGGGAAGGAAAAGGGAGGCTAGGAGAATAAAGTCAATGACAATTACAGAAAAGGACTTGGATAAATGCATTGGTGGCCAGGATCCTGTAAAAGGTAACTCGAAGGGAAGAAGAAAGAGTTCAAGAGAGATCACAGTTCCATCAAGAAGTAACATTTACACCATAAGAGCAAACTAAGTCAATGTGGAAAAAGGCAACATCATAAGCTCTTCAAGGGCCTGCAACTTCAGGAAAGTAGAGGTCCATGAACACAAGTAGGTGAGAGAGAAAAACATGACAGTACAGGGATAAAGTCAAAAGGGCAAAAAAACCAGAAAGTGAAATGTAACTTAAAAAAAGAAATTAGTAGCAAAAAAGCATTTTTTACATTCCTAAACAGTAATAGGAAAATTCAAGAAAGAGCTGATCAGGCTATTTGCAGAAGAATCAGACATATATTTTGCTCAGCCTTTAATATAAGAGACAAATACAATCTGAGCACTAAAACTAGTGACAAAAGGGACAAAAAATTAGGAAACAGGGAAACCAGATGACGAGACACTGCAGTAAGTTAGATGCTGTCAGATCAGGTCAGCCTAACCAAGCTTACTTATGTTAGGTAAAAGCACAATGTTGGCCTGTGCTGTGAAGCCAGCAGAAGAATGCCAAACTCCAGTATTTCCAATGCCTGACTGCACTCAGATTTTACTTATCTGTCATCTATGTCCACTCAAAAACAAATCAGTGAAATATTAAGGATTTAAGTTACCTTTATTTTTAAAATTTATTCTTCACTTCAATCAAACCAGTGACTAATGTCTTTGCCCCTTATTATCATAAACAGATACATCACCTCAATAGGTAAGACATTTAACTACAGTGCAAGGGACTCTAAGACAAATAATTGCAACTCCCTCTCTGGAATGAGCAATTTTTCAGAACTCTAGAGAATAGATGGAGCTCCAGAAAAACCAAAAAGGGAAAATTACAGTCCTTGTGATAAAAAGCTGAAAAAAGAGGAGGTAAGAAATGATAAATTTCTCAATTAATTTAAGTTTCTGAAATAGTTTTAAGAATACCAAGACCAACAAGACTTGATCTTTCTCTTTACAACAAGAAAATAAATACCTGTCAATATAGTTTTGTCATTACCAAAATTTGGCAAGCCAATTAAATTTCTCCATCAGTAGAAAAAATAGTTTTTTAATGGGAACGAAGCAGTTGATGACACATAAAAAGAAGAGGATGACTCATAAAAAGAAGCAAAGGAAACAAAGCCTAAATTAAACTATTTTAAGGCTAATACAAAATGTGTTCAAAAATTTGATATAGAGACTGGGAATAAAGGATGGATACTATGAATGGGGCTCAGTGGGGGTCCATCCTGGTCTGGTGTGTTTTCTTTTATAACTTGGATGGTGAAATGTCATTCATATAGAAACTGTACTTTTAAAATTTACAGAGGATGCTAAGTTTCAGAAAGACAGAAAAACACTGGTCTTTCCTCCACAGGATACACCAAAAGTAATAGGAAGTACATTTAAAGGTGTACACACATGAAAATATATTTTAACCATTTTGAGGAGCTTTTAGGAACCCTGAGTTAGTTCTGAGGTAGGGGAACTCACAATTACACCAATCCCATTTTAAAACACATAATCACTTGATTGCATGGCATGACAGAGCAACACTAGCTCATTCCATGCACTGTGCTTAGACCTATGCTTTGAAATATATCCCATTCTCTCCCTGTCTTTGTCTTTTCAGCTCTGCTTTAAGTGAGACATAACTGAGAGCCACAGACACAGCCTGAAAGGTGCCAGGTGCTCAGTTCTGACCACGCTTTGAACACTTTGTACTACCAGCTCTTGGTGGGGATTCTTGGTCACAGCTGCTCGGACAGAGTGAGCTAGCACTACCACAAATATTTCAGTACTCCCGGCATAACTAACAGGATATTTTAACTTGCTGGGATATTACCTGTGAATTTTCTTGGAACACATGGACATCTCATTCATCCCACCCATGTGGCTGAATGCAGCCCTTATGAAAAGCATGCCCAGACAGGAGGGCTTCAGATTAGTAGACACTATAGTCCCTGGTAAAACCTCTGTTCCCATCTGTATTGCCGGTCCCCTTTAAGAATGGAAAAGCCACAGTGAGGCCTCTCCAGAACCTTCTTTCTCCAGGCTGAACAGCCCCAGGTCGCTCAGCCTTTCCTCACAGCAGAGGTGTTCCATTCCTCTGGTCATTTTTGGCTCTCTTCTGGATAGGTCCACATCCCTGTGTGTTCAGGACCCTAGAGCTGGATGCAGTACTCCAGGTGGTGCCTTTTGTGTTCCCACCAAAGCTACCAGACATGGCCCAGATGGCTGGTCCTGCACACTGCGCTGGACAGCCTGCCAGAGTGGAGACAGCTACTGCCATTTAGTTTCCTATTTTCTTGCATATTGAATTACAGATGCTCTTTACCTTCTAAGATGAAATTGCTTCTTTGTATTTCCATAATCTGATTCTATCCTGATTGTCTATTTGATCTTTAACAGATCATGCTAAACAAGCAGAAGAGAAAACATTTCTCAATGCACAGGCTGTGAAGGTATTAAAAACTACTGCTTCTGGATTTCATATCCAGACGTTTCCTAGAAATCCTCCATCTGTCCATCATTGATGCATATGTAGTGTGGTCAAGTTAATGCTGCTATTGAAACCTAGAATTTTGCATTTCTCAAATGAAAACAAAAATGCAAAAAAGCCCAAATATTGCATCTACAGGAGGTTTTTTGCATTTAATTTCCCAGGTTCCTTTTAGGGAAAAAAAGGGAAAAAGTCCTTAAGGCAATATAAGCACTTAATCCAACTCAAATACTAAAGAGGACATAACCTTTTAAATCATCTTAAATATTTACGATGCCATAAGCTCTTAAACTTCCTGGAATACTTAGCCTTCCTTAAAACCTCACAGTACTCAAAGTCCCCTGAGCAACGTAAGCACCTAAACTACTTCAAATCCTTTCAAAGGACACAACCTTTAAACCAACGTTGTGTCTAATTTTTAGAAATATTTGTTTCTTCAGGCACAATTCTGCCTGGTTTTGTCCACAAATCATGTAACTATTCAAGTTACTATTCACATGCTTCCGTTGACACAATGCTTCCATCAGATGGAAGGCCTATGCATGGAAGATATAAAGCACCCTGATAACACTGGGGAAGTCAATGCAAGCAATGGAAAAGATTCCCTTGGCTCTAAAGCTGGCCAGCTTCAACTTCACAGAAAGAGAAGTAATAGAAACACAAGACAGTCACCAAAGCCTTTGCAGCATCTTGTTTATACCTTTACATGATGCCTGTCAGTGACTCAAACTAGGTTGATAATATTTCCCCATTAGCTTAGGACAGCAATCAAGAAATTGCAAAAAACTGACCTTCAACAACAGCAACAAATGTGATCTCTGTGGGGGAAACCAGAATAAGTCCTAAGAAAAGAGCCAGCATGCAAGCCATATTTAAGAAGTACTCAGCTAATATGTTACAACTACACACTACTTCAGGACTTTAATTCTTCAGAATGGTGTCACTTCCCTATTCATTTTCTAACCTGATTTATCTTTAAGTGTTTGGTGAACTCAACTCACTCTGTTCCTCTCCTCCATAAGCCCTTTAAGATAGGTCTGGAGTGGGAAGAAAAATATTTCAGCGTAAAGCGACCTCACACACACAAGTGTGAGAGGCAAAAATCCTTCTCTTTCCAGAATTTCCCAGTTCAGGTTTTCAATGTTTCCTATAGCCTAGGAAACAAATCCTCAGTGTTCCATTTTAAGGATTTTACTTTTGATTACATGAGTGAACAGAACATTAAGTGAAACTTGGTGCCACAATTGCTCTAAATTAATTGAGAAAAATTATCAATACTTGCGTCTTTAAATTTTTCATTTCATATGACAAGAAGTAGATCAGTCATGTTGTTTGTCCATGGGAAGCAAATAGAGATCTCCATCTTCAGACCACACTTGAAAACACATTTGCCAGATCTCTGCCTGGCAAGCAAGGTTACTCAATCTGCAAATATTTAAAAATTATTTTTATACTGATCACAAGCCATAGGAATAAAAGTGCCATATCCATCAATGAGTAAATTATTTTAAATATGCAGCTCAACATTAACAAATTTACTGATATGCCAACATTTCAACATCTTGAAAATCTGTTTAGGACTGCCCCTACAGCTCTATAAGGCAATGGCTTAAAAATTTTGAAGAGTCCATGTTTATGCTGAGCCTGGTGAGCAGCTACAATGTTGTGCTAAACACTATGAAGTCCACTTTACCATTTTTTTAAATTTAATTTTTACCTTGATCATCTTATCAATGAAATCAGCTGGCGTTAAGTATTGAATGCCCCATCCTATATTGGCTGGTCTAACTCTAATGAGAATTAATGGGTATTTTGTAACTAATGCCTTTTTGTCATCCAGTTGATCTCAAACTGGTTTCCCTAAATTGTTACCAAATCTTCTTTTTCTCCCTTTCCTTGGTATCTTTTTACATATATTTACAAACAGACTACTTCCTTACATCTCATGCTTTCCGGTTCCATCCATGAGCATGAAAAATGCAGAAAATTTTCAGCTGTTTACATAAGCACAATCATTTAAAAAATAATGCCAAAATGAGTGGAAGTTTAAATTGTTCAACAGTAGGCTACAATGGAAACATATGCTGGCTTTTGATAAACATAGTAACATAGTATTTGGATTTTTAGTTTTGGCCCCTGTGGCACTTCAGAAGCATCATCTTGGTAAATTACAGTGTGCTACCAAAATAACTGCTGGCTGAGTTTGAAGAGCACAGGAACAGGGAAGTCGTTCTCTCGGGACATAATGCCATAGGAACAGAATATTGGCTGATGGGCCAAAAGCAAAGACTTTGATAGCCCAGAGCTCATAAATCATGTTTAAATGCCCAATGAAGACCTACAGTCACATACAAACCCACACACAACTTATTACAATACAGAAAACTATAGAAGATTACAATGAGAAGATTATCAAGTCTTCTGGCTTCAGTATTAACTTCCATTTCTTCTCCTATTGATGAACAAGGTATAACTTCACCACTGATTTTTTTTATCATATAACCATAGCAACGGGAGTTGAAAATCACAGCCCTCCACTGGTCATCTAGTTCTCCTGTTTAAGATATCTGTTCCAAGTCTCCCTTAGAAATTTGAATAAAGAGGGTGAGATCACCTTCTTTAAATGACAGTTTCAATCACATCCTTTAAATGATAGCTTCAATGGAAACAGACTAGGTGAAAACTGGTTTTCCTTCAGCACAGTTTTAAACAGACAAAATGAAAATATCCCACTGGTCATAGAAGTACATGTGATTATAAGAAAACATTTTAATTACAAAACAGACCCCTACAATTACAGACTCTAACCAACTGAGCAAAAAGTGGAATTATTACATTACTCAGAGACATGAAAGGCTGGGGTTTTTTACAGACTTATTTATGACAAGGATCCCCATGGTCTCTTGTAACTAAGAAAACATCAGCATTAAGAAATAGTAGAGCCCAACAAAAATGTCCTTGGACAATAGAACAGCTGGAGCTGAACACGTTACACACATGTGGCATGTGCTTCAAGAGATTTCACTCTGTACTACTCCACAGGTTTGGTCCATTCTTCAAACACTTGCCCTTGTTTAGCTTCATCATCAGGAAGGTTCAATGGGAGGCTAAGTCTATGATACTTTTCAAGTCCAGTCCTGATTTGAACTAAAATACTAAGAGATGCTGCAGAAGCCAATTAATACTAAGATGGCAATCATTCTTGTTCTAGGTATAAGACCACATTATTTTTGTTTTCCATTGCTAATTTCTTTTGCAGTGGCAGATTTATATATTTATATATTTTCTTTCTTTAGACAAGTATTTTCAGCCATATGCAGGAAGTCAGCTTTATAAGCCAACTCAAGAATAGGAGCAGCTCATTTGCAGACAATGAAGAGCTTTGTAATTTAGCTGTAGGGCTTCAAAATGAATTTCTCCAAAGACATAGGAGATCTCAACTTCAAAATACCCAAAGGCTTCTATTTCATCATGAATTGTAGAGGACTCTACAGTAATGCATGCATGTTAGGGGATTACGAGTGATAAACTTCAACATGCATGCATCAAATTATTGCAAAATCAATTAAAATTTTTCTAGTAAAATTTGATCAGTCACTGATTTTTGCAGGTGAAAAATTAGAAGTACATCCTGTACTAAGATATTGCTGGGGATTGCTCATATGAGTGCATAGTTTCAGATAGTCCATCTGGAGCCCATCTCCCCCATGTTTAACATTTTCATCAGAAACAAGAACTGAGAGATACTGACCTCTTGGGGGAAGGTTGATGGCCTTGATACTGCTCTCAATAACGTCTTGGAAACCATTTATCATATCTTGCAAAAATACAGGTATAAGATGCACTCTGAGAATCAAAATACCATTTAACTGCTCCACTGGAGAGCTCTTTCTCCCTAAAAGACCTGATGACAGACCATTTTTTCCCATGGGCTAAGACACCAGCTAAAACTGTGATTCTTTCTCTGTCAGAGTAAAATTAGGGGAAGGAGGTGGAGAGAAAGGGGATCAAATTTTAGTTTTATTCCACTGATGCTGCCGCCTGTCAGTAAAAGATGAAGGGCTGAAATCCCATCAGTCTGGATTTGCAGATCTGAGGATGAAGAATTAGTATTTTTCTGTTTTTGCAGAAAACTCCTTGATGTATGGCTCCATTATTGAATGTTAACGGCTTCAGTTTAAATTACAAATGAGGTCCTATTAGCATAACCCATACTTGGTTTCTATTTAAAAATATGATTTTCGCCAAATTTGTGTCAGTTGAGAACCTACATGTTTTCATTTGTGGCTACAGATAAAGGAGAGAAGCAATTTTATATTTCACTAACTCATAATATGAGGTTTAGAATGGAAAAATAGTAAAGAACACTTTTAAGGTACTATTGATATCTCCTTCAACAGGAGGGACAAGAGGTGAATGACTGGTCCTTAGGAACATAGGATGTACCAAAGGCAGCCATAAACAGGCAGCAGTGCTGAAGGGGCAAAACCCAAAGTGCCTTTTACAATTGTCTCTCCAAAATAATTTTTAAAATATGATTGCATATAAAAATTGCATAGTGGAATAACTGTTTAATTAGTTTTGGTTTCCATCATGTGTGTTTTCATCAAAACACACTACACAGCAGATGGTTTCTGCTCTTATACTTTTCAACTATAGTGTTTGTGTCTTGCCCTTGAAAAGTTGTTTTTGTCTAATGTTATCTCCTACCAATGGTTTTAACATATAAAAATGTGCTGCTTTTCTGACATACACATGCATCAGCATATCAGAACTTGTGAAATTGTTACACTAAATGGCCAGGTTCCAACTGCACTGTTTGCACAGTGTTATCTTCTGTAGTATTACACAGCACTTCAAGCTGTACATCAGCAGAGATCCAGCAGCCTGAGCCAACTATCACTGCAAACAGCCAGGCTGTTTGGGATGGTTTTGGTGTTGGAATGCTCCTGCTGGAGTTACTGTTTGCCCAGACCAAGTCAACCTGTTTCTCTATACCTTATGAGCTCCCTGTGGAAAATACTGATAACTTCCTGAATTACCTGTGTGCAGCAAAGGTACAGTAACCAACTTACCATAAAAATGAGATGGCATTTCTGCATTCAACACACCCATCTTAGCAGAGCTTCACAGGGGGCTAAGATCATATTAATTCATTGATGTCTTCTGTAAAGTTCTGTGAAATCCTCAGATGCAGTGTATTATTAATATTATTACATGTTATGACTTATGCCCCAAAGTATGTCCCCATGCTTTGTTAGCTGTATACAAGAATCCCTTCATTACCACCCAAATGCTTCCACCTCTGGAGAGTAACAAGGCAGCTGTCTTCCAATAGACAGTAATTCTTTAGAAACATCTACGGATCTTCTATGAAGAATATTCTCTTCCATTAAAAATGTATTTCCAGTTCCTGAACAGCTCAACTCAATGTCAGGGAACTGTAACTGCATGCAGGACACCAGACTCCATAAAAATGTAATTTTAGCAAAAGTCATCTGCTTAGCTGGCGTCCTTATTCAGCTTTCACTCACTTATACCACACGAAAGATCTCTCAAATCAAAGTAATAAGACTCTACCTCTCACGAAGTAGAAAATGAATGAAATTGACAGAATGGCATAAAGTCCAATCAATTGATGGTCTCAACCAATTCAAATTAGATTCCAATCTGGAATCTAATCCGAAGTCCTCTAGAGAAAAGAGATATTATATAGGCTGAGGAAATTAGGATATGCTGGCAAAAACTTTCCTTTTCTCTCTTGTTTGTCTGTAACTTGAGACAAGATGATTAACACATAGGTAGTTTTAGAACAACTATCAACACATATTGATGCTTTCTAAAAATGTCTGCAACAGTCAAAACATCTCTCCCTTTTCCCTATTTGAAACTTCAGGTTGCTTTTAAATTTTGAGTCAGAATAACAGTGTGAAAGGAGCTTGATTCACTTTCTGCATGGAATGGGATTGAGCCTATGTGAAATTTTCTCTTATTAAAAAGCCCCTGCTGACTTAGATGCCTATGCTGTGGAAAATACTTGTTCTGTTAACTTTGTTACCGTCATTAATGTGTTTCTTGAACAGATACTCCTCAGGTTTCTATACTCAGATTCATTCAGTGAACCCAGATATTCTCAGACTGTTGGATCTCCTCAGTTTAACCCTCGAACAGGGTCAGGACAAAGTGTCATAAAATGTACAGTTCAATAAAAATAGGCACAGTTCTTCAGTACTCAAACATCCGCTGTTTAGTGGCACCTTGCCTGAACTGCCCTTTTCATTTTCTCAGAACTAGGGTCTTTTGGGTTTTTTGTGATAAAGCATAAAATTTCACTCAAAACTAAAAATTCTTAAAGTTGCAGAAGAATGGGAATAATACAAACACCATCCAAATAAAGTCAGACAATCTTACAGGCTTGAAAAAAAATAAAACCTATAAAACTTGTTTCAACTACAAAGAGAGAGCTTGCCAGCTTTGGTGAAGCTTTGTGTATTTACCAGCGAGAATCTTGGCCAGCAAGTACTGATGTAACAGTGTTTCTAAGGGAAATATTTTGTTCTTGTTTAGAACACATAACTTAGTGATACTGCGATACAAACATTGGTGAAAGTTATTTTGTGCAAATATTAGAAGGAACAGACAGAGAAAGAGAAAGTAACTACAAATTACTAACATAAGGTTGCCTCCATTCTCTAAGTACCTTCTTTAGGCCAATTTGCAACACTCTTTAAAAAAAATTTTAAAATAAGTGCTTCCTCGGCCAAATGTATATTCCAGGAATCAGTATTTGCTGTAGTTTTACGCTATAATACATACATGCTGCTACTATGCAATACTGAACTAAATGTACCACTTTAAGTAACAGTGAAAGGATGGAAGCAAAATGAAATATACACCTCTAATACAAAATGTAATATTGAAAGCAAAATTATACATAAGAGAAAAATTTATACACCCCAATAAGGGTTAGTGAGTCAACTATGAGTGGAAGTACAAAAACAGTGCTTACCATGAGCAGTCCTGTGCACTTCTGAACAGGACAAGAATAACTGAGACCACCTTTGAAGCAAATTCAACTGTTGCCCATAGTCTCATCACAGTGATGTTATAAATGTGTATAAGTCTAGGTAAGTCTAGCCCCTCCAGGTAATAATTCAAATACATGGCAATTAGACATAAAAAGACATCCGATAATAAATTAGGCCACAATTTCTATTTCATATGCCCACATTTTAGCTAAAAAGCAAATAGAGCCAGCATACTTTACTTCTAATGCCTTTTAGACACATTCAACTATTCCTTGGCAAGAAAGGGCTCCCCACATACAGCCCTTACCCAGGAGAAGTGGGACTGAAGAAGGTGCTCTGTTATCCTGGGTTAGCCAATGTAGTTGCCATTATCCAAGTACAGACTACAGTTTAAATTACTAAGGAAATCTAAAATACTTCAATACACATGGAAAACAGCATTTCATCACAGTCTCATTTAATAGAACACATTATCAAAATAAGTTGGTAGTAGAGCAAATTGTTTCAAATGGAAAGCCACCTAAATTCTTGTTCTTAAATTAACTAAAAGTGCATTTTTGTCTGTTATATTAGCACCAGGTTCTTTCAATCTTCTGTTGCAATCTAAAAGGCAACAATGCCAGAATCTCATGATACATCTCTTTTATTACCTTACTAGAAATTAAGTAATTACATAAACTTAAAACATTTGCATTTCTCAACCTAGATAGAAACCAAACATCAGAAAACACCCACAATTTATTGATACTTCATAGTTAATATTAAAATGGCATTTGAAGTTCATTGTTAATGGTTACACACAATATTTAAGAGATAAGGAAAATGTCCTTTTAATAAGCTTGTGCATATCACCTTAACAATAAAGAAAAAAAAATTAAAATAATTTTGTTTACCAGTGTGAAAGCAGGATGTTTCTGTGAATGTCAGTGACAACATTTCTGCCTCTTAAGTCTCAAGTTATGTCACATGAGAAGGAATGTATCTGTCTTAGTATTTAATAGGAAAGTTAAAAGTCTAAATTGGTGCCAGTCACCTTAGGTTGCTTTTATTGCAAGTGACAAGAAACAGGCATCTCTAAAGAAGGAATTGTCTTATCTAAAGACAGAAATAGAAAGAGGCTATGGGAATCCCCCCCTGGAAGTCTCCATCTCTCTTCACTGACTAAAGAAGCCTATGGTGACCAGCTCAGATTTATACCACCTATAGGTTTAGATGGCTAACATCATGGGAAATTAATCCCATTCTTGACATCCTTCTCAAATAGCATTTGGGAAAAGTAAGCATAAAATACAGAAAACTGGAATTACCATCAAGTGTAAGAATCAAAATACACTGTCCCAGAAAAATTAAAAAAACAAGACCCTTTTGTGAAAATAGCAGGGGATCTGTAAATTTGAAATGTCATACAGCGTTTGATCTCCAAGGCAGGACAGACTCAGTCATTTCTAGAAGATTAAGAATATACAAGGGCTATTTTCAGAATATGCTGACAAAGTAATATGCCTCTTCTGTGTATGAGTAAGCAGCAATTTTCAAAAGCTTATAATTCAGTGCAATAAGGACAGACATTCAGAGGCATGGCAAAAGACACATCTTATAACCCATTAAAGTTTCCCTTTCAAATTCCAAGTCCTTGCTCAAAAGCAAAGAAGAGGTCACAGACCTTTTTTCTGACTGTTTTTTTCCCATTTTCAGGAATGATATACCCATCTCACAGAAATTTTTGCAAAGACACTCAGGCTATAGCAAAACTGTGGGCAGAACAAGTCTGCCAGATTAATCAAAGTTAAAATTCAAGAAAGCTGACATTTGAAGAGGAGAGTTCCTTGCTCCTAAGTATTTGAAAACATAATGAATCCCCTCAATCACACATTCACAGAAGATAGAAGGCTATCTGTGAAGTCTACCTGTACATTTGCCCAGTTATTAAACGTTTATACTGGCATCCTCTTTAAGTGTGGACTGTCCCAGATTGGCCATTTGCAAGTATCTGACAACAGAGCTTATAATGAAATTCTTAGGTCACTTTATAGGTCTCATTGATCTCTAAAGAAACTTCAGGAAGACAGCTATTTCTATTGTGAATTAATGGAGCTCACCTGCAAGAGTTTGTTTCTAGTTATGTTTTGCCTTTTTTTTTTTTCCCAAGCACAAAATGATACTAAAAATGTATTATTCTTGCTATGGATCGAGGGGAAAAGATGCTATTCTTAAACATCTAAAATCCCCATCATGTGACTGCTCACAACACGTGAAACCTGGTGCTAATTCAAAGCTAAAAGATAATTTCACAGGCTTCAATGTGATTTTCATAGTTACAGCCACAAGTCTTTAAATATAATTTAACACATTTTAGAAAGCTTGCAAATTCTGCCATATCTTATGTTTGCCAAAACTTAAGTAAAATACTAAACTGAATAACTAAATATTTCAAAATAGAAAAAAAAATTAAAAATTGTCATAAAATAGCAGAATATTTCTGATTTAGCTTACCTATAAACACCTCCAAAATCATAAAATAGCTGAGATTAGAAGAGACCTCAGTAGTTCATTGAATCTAAAACCCTGATCAAGCAGGATCAGATGCAGCAGGCTGCTTGTCCTTTTGGGTTTTGAGTATCTCCATGGATGGGGAATCTACAGCCTCTTTGGGCAAGCCTCTCCAATGTCTGACCATCCTCAAGATTAGGAAGCTTTTTTATACTATTTTTCAATGGAAACATTTAATAATCTGTATGCAGTTTGTACCCACTGCCTGTCATCCTGTCACCAGGTGTCAATGAGAGAAGTCTAGCTCTGTCTTCTCTACATCCTCCCATCTGGTATTTACTGTGAGAATGAAATGTTACTTAGCATTTCACTGTTCAGGAGACAAGGATCTTGAGCCTAAATTAGTCCAGCCACTAACCATTGGATATCACCCAACCCACACGTCATGTTTGGCGCTACACAAAATCAGGCTACCATCTTCAGAATTCAGAATTTATGTATGCATGTATGAATTACACAGCATCATGCCTGCACTATAAATCATGGCATGACACCTGCTTACTTGCTAGCCACTTATGACCATTTACTGGTTTTGGAGACCAGAATTTTCATTTACAAAGGACACAAAAGACAGCACTATCACAGTATGAAGTGCACAACAAAACAGTAGTTCCCCATTAGATAGTAAGTAAGGGCGCCTCACATATTTTTTAACTCTTATAAATGGCAAAGCACTAAAAATATCTATAAGGTCTAAGACTATTGCTCACCAAGGAATTTAAGCAGCAGAAACTAGCACAGCTGCCATCACGTGCTCCTGCACACTTTTGGCTGCTAATTCCCACTCACATCACCCTTTGTGCCAGTGACAGCCCCTGGACAGCCATATGGGAGAAGGCTGGGATAAACCCAACTGAAAACAAAACCAAACAAATAATTGGCTATTTTTAGTCTGATCCATTCTCCAAATTTACAAACAGTTACACATGCTGAGTGAGGGAGAATGGCAATGTGGGGAGGAGAAAAGAAGCTGGCACTGCATCCTATAGGGACATGCCAGGTTAAAGTATCCACTGAACATTTAGGCTAAAGCTAAGCAGTGAACACAAGCTACTCAGCAAGCAATGCTGCATTCCTTAGGCACTGCTTTTAGGATGAAATGGATTGGCCTCTGGAGATGCCTCCCCTCTCCTAAGGGTAAGCACAGTCTAGAATGACTGAGATACAGCTACTTAGTTTCTATGTATCTAAATTGACCAAAATCTAGATAAATAGAAAATGGTAGAAAACCAGTTTTTTGATCCTTACAGCACTTCAATCCCATTAACAATTGCCATTTGGAGAAAAAAAAAATTGTAGTATAGCTTGCCATCACAGACATCAAAAGGGTATGTATTTTCTGCATGGTCCACAATTTTTTTTTTCCTAAACCATATTTTACATAAGCAATATGTTTCAGTGATGGGGTACTGTATTCCTCCCACAGGGCATATAAATCCACAGTAGAAACATAGCTACAGCTCAGTTATAAATCACTTACATTTCTTCAGAGTCACTTTGTCACTTTGCTGTGCTCTGAGAAGGTCTTTTCCTTGTTGCTCAAGTGGTCCTCCTTCCAAAAGTGTCTGTCACAGCTATGGCAGATGAGGACAAAAGGTCCTTAACTCTCACTTGAAGTTATCTAAGCGTAAAAAGAGAAAGGAACACAGTAAGTGCAAGCATCCATATTGTGTTTTATTGCAAAGTATTACAACCATCTCTTTAAAACACACTTCAGCGTCATCCTTATGCACATGTATTGCACTCCTAGGAAAAAATCCCACACTTTTCACATCTTTCTTTCTTTGTATGAGACATGGGAAGTAGTCACTATTCCTAGAGCAGTCACCTGCTTCACTTCTGAGATTCATAATAACAAGACTGTATTTCTTTGAAAAAGCAAGTGTACAAGTTAAAGGATTATTTCACATTATTGATTATTTATTTTGTACCACAAAGACACTGTGAATACTTTTGGCTGGGATCCAGCAGGAAATCACAATTTGTTGAGCACAGGTTCACTATAAATCATCCTGCCTAGCCAGTATCGATAAACACTCTAATCTGAATATTCTGTTAAACAAAAGAGCTCTCTATTGTACTACATTTTACTGCTCAGAAAGGGAGACCTGGGGCTTATGATACATAGGTCTCATTGAAATTTCTTCATTAAAATGTAAAACTCACCACTCCATCAGAGTCAAATCTATAAATTAAATGCTAAAAATTATTTAGAAAACAATAAAGGCCAAACATAACAAGTCATTTGCCACTTATTAACCCCTATCTTAAAAATGTGCACCCCTCTCTTGACCAGCACAGGACACAAAAAAACAGAACTAATTACAACAGGTAAGAGGAGAAAAGATACAAGATCAAAGGCTTAAAACAGTTTCCATATATGAAGAAGAATTCAGTATGCCTCCAATATCCAGACTGGAAAAAAGCTGACTTAAGAAAGGGCATGATAGAAAACAACAAGGTCTGAAGATGGAAAGACTGCATAGATATTGTATGTTCCCTATCCTTTGAAATCAAGAACTACCACATAAAAGCTACATTCAGAAGAAAAATGGGAGTTTCTTCTCCACAAATTGTGTGACAGAACTGTGAACTTCTTCCCAAGGATGCAGTTTATGCAAGGATGTTTCCTAAGTCAAGAGGAAGGTGGAGGTATCCTTGGAAGACAGCCATCACTGGAGACAGACATTGGTCTGAACCAGGATGACCAATCCTATCTCCATGTATATTTACTTATGTTAGTGCTAATTCAACAAATTTTATATCTATTTTATCTATTCACCACTCACAATAATGAGAATCACTGCATTAGGTACACAGGAGTCTAGTCTTAGTTGCATTTGAAGTACAGGCTAGATCCTTTTGAACACCAAAGTGAAATCCCATGGTTCTCTGTACTTCACTTTAATAAATTTGATTGATTTTTCCAAAACACCATCACCACTGAAAAAAAAATCAAATCAAATGAGGTAGCAAAGTCTTACTGTAAAGCAGCAGTAGCCTTCCTCTCCCTAGCCCACAGTCCCAAAGCAGCCAGGGCAGAGGGCTACAAAGCAAGGTTCTGCTTCTCAAGTTGTTCACTGGTCTCATGGGTTTGAGTCTAACTTCATCCATATGTTCCCATTCAGTTCAACACTTATATAAATGCAGGTCAGCATCTCCATTTCCCAAGTTTCATCTCAAAGTAAACCTTAAAAATCATATACTCTGTATTCCAATATCTTCTCTTTTGCTTTAATCTCTAGGATACAGCAGTGTTTCTGATTTATTTTGGGTAAGTGCAGATCAATTAAAATTCCTTCAGGGAAGCCTTCTGAAGCAGCAGAAAGAGAATGACTGTCATCAGGAACAAACACTTTTTGCTGTCATGGACTGGCATGTCACACTTTTTAGCAAAAAACTATGTTAATTAATTCTATCCTTACCTACCAGGTGTGCTAAAGGAATATAACCAGTCCTTTCTGCTGTCTTACTAGATACAGATCTTAGTGTCTGTGAACCAAGTATCCCTATATGTAGAGCTGTGCATTGGCACATTATATGAAGAGGCAGCCTGTACTTGCACAAAAAAAACCACAGCAGAACAGAAATAACTTTGTTCAGACATCAGTATGCAACCAAGAATCCCTTTTGCAAGATGCATGGATTAATACCCTCAAATATCACTTAAAACCCAGACATTTTCAAATATATATACATAATACATACATACATACCTATTCATTAGCACTCTTTTTAGACCCTACAGTGAAGAATGTGTATAACTCACACATTTTCGGTCAGTTTGAAATACAGGATCAAAGTATGTTTACTGTTCACTCTATCCCCCTCTCTGAAAAAGAAGAGTCTGCTACAATGTTTGCTGTTCTATTTGCTTCTGCAGCCGAAATGGCTTCACTGAGGATGAAAGGAAATTCACCATACAGCATGCTAATGATCAAAGACTCATGCACCACTGGCCTATAGCAACATTTTAGGCTACCTCTCCCTTCTACTATTTGTCCAGCTTTTCTGTTTAGCATGTTAGGGGTAGGAATACAAGCAGACAGCTCAAAAGGTATTTAGGGTCTGATATCCTTCACATCACTTTGATACTAACCATAAATCAGAGCAAGCTGTACCAAACAAGAACCAAATGTTTTAGCATTGATACAGAAGCAAAGACAAGCTTCTTGAAAAATGACAAAATTCAGAGACATGGGTTCCAGGTATACTACAGAAGGTAAAATACTATTGCAGGATAAACTTATTGAAAACAATTTGATAGTAGCAATAACAATTCAGAATTATCATCACCACTACTTAAACACCAAGAAAAAGCCAGTAGGTAGCCACAAGAGCAGGTGGCTACCTACTGGCTGTCAAATAAAAGCGTTGATTTTTACTCTTTCCACATGTGGCTTCCAGCTACCAGCAACAAGTTTACAAAATCCTCCCATGAATATCACCTTGAGTCTCTCAAACAAGTGGACATAAAGGGGAAAAAGTTGATATGCAATTAAATCTATCAAGCATTAGAAATCAACAGCAATCCCAAAAAATTGTGTCAACTACGAATGCTTTCTTTTCAACCACTTGTTATCTAATCTCACTTGAAGGTTAAATAAGCATTCATGCCTGCTTTAAAAATTTATTCCATATATTCCTTAATTCAATTATACCTGGTAGAAATCCACTTATATCAAAGATACATTAAGAAGATTTTACATGAGGAATTTCTTAGATCATGTTTTTTTCTATTTCTGAAACAGCACAGTGATACAAGTAAGCTGCAATTTTAAAGACTCAAATATAATTCAGAGTACATACATATTAATTTGGGATATTAAAAGCCACACCTGTTTTCAGGCTCACACCATTCCCATAAGTTACCTAAGACACGAAGGAAAGTTACATATAATAACGTGATCTTTTCAGCCTAACAGTTACAGGACTCTTTTGGCAATTCATAAATATACAGCTGCATTACAAAGCCATCCCAAATAAGCACTGATAAAATAATTTATCTCTTGATTGTCACATATTTTTGGAGTTGCTAAAGAAAAATGCATTAGAGAAAAAAAGTATTTGAGGACTATACAAGGAACTTTCTTAATTCTTTCAGGATTAATATGATACAAAGTTTCATTTCTGTAGATAAGAATCCTATTAATTTTACTTTCAATACCTCTAGCTTATTTGGTGTAACTGAGTAAAAAAACAAAGTAGGATGTGGCCTGCTATCATAGTAAATAACATCAAGGACTGGATTGGAGTTTTAATTTTGTTTTGCTTTAAGACTGAACAATATTTACTCTCATTTCTAACTGTATAGACTGCCTAATGCAGTACTACAATCCTGTGTCTTTAGAACCATGTTTATATGAAAGCCTTTACCCAGATATCTTATCTCAAAAAACATAAACTCAGAAAAATAATTACTGTTTTGCTGGTAAATGCCAAAAATATTTTCAAGAAAGATGTATTAAAACAGTGACAAAAGATAGAAATATATCTGTACTGAAGTCCCTTCCAGCTTATCTGCAGTATCACTGTCCTCATCTGGAAACAAGACAAGGAGTAAACAAGAGATCAACCATGATGTAAATAATTAAAGCAATAAAGGTGTTATTTCATAATTAAAGTAATAAAATTTAATAATTAAAGAAAAAAGGTGCAAACTTCTCTAAACGTTATGCTCTTAAAATGAATGAAGCTGTTTGGTTTGTCTGCAATTTAAGAAACCTCATTATGCTATGATCAAAAAAACCCCAGTGCTTCAAAAAACATTCAGTTAGCAGTACTGCCCTTCTCCTACATAACAAAAAAAGAAAGGTAGGACAAATTATGTGTGTATGGTAAAAGGGTCTTTCTACTATGATTCAGTGCCATGAAGATAATCAGAAATCTTCCTTTTATACAGTTCTCCAGCAGGACCTGAAAAGACATGCTAAAATTTGTAGTATTTTAAAATCTATTCCTCTCATCAGTTGTGTACCAAATTCTTCAAATCTTCTGGATTTGGCTTATCATTAAGTTTTAGAGAAATATTACTCATTTCTCTTGCAGATTTAGTCAATACTTATTTAAAATATATCGACCAGAAATACAACCTTAAACTGAATTGCAAGAGGAGAGAATGGCATGAAAGCAAAAGATAGACTTATGTCTAAATAATTCCTTGCATGGCTACCTGTCCACCATCCCAAAGGAAACTATATATACGAGATGGATGAGAGAAGACACAAGCTGACTAGCTCTACCAGGCATCCACCAACCAAGATATAAGGCTGGATTTGGGACAAACACATGTAATTCTTGCTAAATTGCTGTTAAATTGAAATTCAAGCTTGGCAAGGTTCAATAGTGGTAAATAGTATAGTGGTAAATTTGTATAGTACTTCTTGTGGCAAATATGTCTGGGAATATTTTACTCCAGTCATCACCAGTGGGAAAAGTGCCACCTCCTTTCCCCCATGTTCCTTCCAGCTCTATCTGCCCTTCTCTTTCTAACCCTAGGCTGTCATTTGGCACAGGGACATGCAGCAGGAGCTGAGGAAATGAATGTTGAGCAGTTCAGTGTGATTCCAGACAAGAGCATCACACATAATTCAGCCCTTCAGGGTTATGTAATCAATACCAACACCACTGTGGTGGTAGCAGGAAATCAAGTTTGGCTTTTAATCCACCTCACTGCTAACTAGTCAGGATCCCCTTCACTTGGGAGAAGGCTACTCATTAATGTCCAGTACCATTATGGTGCTGCAGCACTCCTGTAATACTGGCAGGGGTGTAAAAGCTTTCTGCAGAGAGAAAGATGTGAGAAATTCCATAAAATTCCATTTGGCTTTTTTCCCCTCTATTTGTTCTTTTTCCCTTTATTTTCTCTCCCACTGTCCCTGTTGCTGAAAACACTGTCCCCCTGTGCAGCTCTGTGAGGAACAGCACGTGCTTGGAGCCAGCAGGGACAGGAGGACAAGAGGAGCAGTCAGTGACAGCCAGGATCCCTCCTTGTCACCTCAGGGGACGCCGGAACGCAATGGGCTTAGGCAGGATGGAGCCAGAGCCGGCAATGCTCAAGTCAGAGGTACAAGGGCATGAGATTTCAAAAACAGATCATGGGTGATGAAACTTTGGTCACTGTGGCAGGCCAGACAACAGGAGCATATGTTTATTTGAGGGAATGATTTATGTTGTTGCACAGAAAAAGGTAAGGTTTAACTAAAAATGCGAACATGTCTGTCTGTGCTTGATCTCACAGACTTATTTGCTTCTGAGTGCTGTAAATAGGATGACGTCCTCAGGATATCTTTAAATTCAAAATTTTGCTTCTGAACTTTGGGAGATTGGGATGTAAATAAATGTTCATTTACACTAGAGTTTTCTAGGAGAGTTAGATATATTTTATTGTCATCATTTTATTGACTGGTATATATTTCTCTCACAAAGCAGTGAAAATCACTTTTTTGAATAACTTATTTTTAAATAAAATTTCCAGAAAATGCAGCAATACTCAAACCAGAAAATGACTTAAACCACTCTAATCTGGAGCCAAAGCAGCCCTAACTTCCCTAACCTTCTTCAGCTCCACTTGCACACTCTCACTCCTCCCTTGTCCTGACTTCAAACAGTCCTGAAAAACAAGTGAACAACTTTTGACCAAAACATGGTCATCCTTGCTGGAGCAAGAGAGGAGTGATGAGATGCAACATGGATAAAGTGAACAATTGTGATGTGGCACAGCTGGCTCCGCTGTGGAAGCTCAGCCTGTGTGTCCCAGAGTGTAGACTGATGAACATTTCTTCCAGTGGCAGAGGCAGGACCAGTACCACCTCACCCTTACCAGCACGTGCCACTGAGCTGTGCCAAGGAAAGCATGCCAAGGAAAGCATGGAGCTCCATGATCAGCCATACTGAGAAACTAATCTAGATTAAAAGTAAACGGGCTAATTAAAAGCTCCTTTCAAACTCACGGAGTTCACCAGACCCACAAAACACTGTATGAACATTTCTACAGGGATAACAATGAGGAGGAGGAACCAAAAGATGCTTAAGCCAATCCTACAACTAAAAAAGCATTTACCACCCCATGGTCTGATTAGCCTATGGAGTCCCCAGTCAAAAGCTATCAGATATCACTGCAGCCCAGCAAGCACCCTCATCCCCAGATGCCTCCCCCTCCACTCCTCTCAAGCCCACAAAGACACACTGAAAGGAGGTGCAAAGACCCACACTGCAAATGAGCTGAAGTGCAGTCCTCGGGGCACAGGTGTAGGCTCTGCTGCAGGACAGGCTGCAGAAGGGCAGCAAGGACCATGGCATTAACACTCAGCAGCTGCTGGGTCTGATTTACACGTCTTAGAGAAGCAGGGCCCATGATTAGAGTGGATGTACACCAGCCTGGCATGCTTTGGTTTATTATCATTACGTCTGTACGTAGGTATGGACACGCTTATGTTCAACAGCCTAAACAGGCCATCGTTAGTATTTATATCACAAACTGAAAGATAAATCCAACTCTATTTTTTGGCCTTAAGATTGAACAACTTTTTTAAATTTCCAAAAGGAAACCCTAAATTTTACTTTATATCCCTTTTCATTTTAACAATATTTTATTCTTACAATGCATTTGTCACATTTTTTCCAAATGACATGGCTGCACTGTATCTAATATGAAGTACCAAACTTACATATACATCATGTACATTATTTAGAGCACACACAAAACAATTGTGGCCCATCACTCTATTAAATAATTTTCCACTTTTTAATAGTTTTGTTTGATAGATGCAGGAAGGCACTTATTAAATTAAACCTTAATATAAGCCACCAGTTTGTAACAGAGCAACAAAGTATGGTATGAAGGAACTCACAGTTCAAGAAATTCTGGGGTTTATATTTAATAATTTTACATTTGCTTACATTAATTTTCCACACAATTAAAACTAATAATAAAAAAAAAACCTTAGAGAAAATGGGGGGAAATACCTTATCTGCATTTCTCTTCCAATTCCATTTGGACAACAGTATTTCCTAAACGTAGCCTATTCACAGCTGGATATGTAATTACCTTCAGTTCATAGTCTAGACATTAATTCTTTCGTAGTATTTAAGACTCCTTGTAACATGCTTGCTGCTTTAAGTAAGCAAGGCTAAATCTTGACCAGATAAATTAGCGAAGAATGCAATAAAAGCTGCAATAAAAGAACTTTATCCTCCAAACCTTCAAGTTGCTGCTAAATGAGATTTCTTTGAAATGCAGATCAGTTGAACTAGATTAGTGAATTTTAGCTCCTGTCAACATCATAACAAAATACAAATACAATTGTTCACTGGCCTTATCTCCATGCTTCCATCTGCTGCCTTGTTATTTACTTTCCTTGATTTACTATGCAGATCTAAATAAGACACATCAAGGAGGGCTTACAACACAATGGCTTCTTAAGCTTTACATCAAGGTATTTGAAACTGAAGCCCTGAAAGGGCTGCCATCAAAGACATATCTCTAATGAACTTCCATATCAGAGAGGTTTGGTATTTAATACTGCTGTGAAAAGAAAAAGCTACAAATCAGAATGGCCTATGAAGGAAAATGTCTGCAAATCTTGATGAGATTAGCACCTACCAGAATTAATATCCCAATAAAAATGATATCTGGTTCACTGAAGAGTTAAAATTCCAACCTTTGCAAAAATAATGCCTAGTGTCAGAATGGGAAAACTCAGCTGACAAGGTTGAAAGGTCAGGGGGGTATTCTTTTTTCTCCACAAAATGTTCAAAAAGCGTATTTGCTGGTGGTGTGATTAAAATATTGTTGACAAACTAGCCATGGAATGAAGTATTAAAAGGCAACAGCACTACTGTGGTACTTTCTACAACAGTGGAATTTTACAGTATCTTTAAAAAAATTAGCAGCAAAGTCATGGCAAAATAACATAATCTAGAATGACAGCATGCAACAATTCTTCATCAATTTTACTATTTCCCTTTCTCCCCCACAGCAATCTATGGCAGTGCAGGATAAAATCTTCTGTCAGTTTGCTCAAAAAAAACATCCTTAAGTGCCATTTCTATTACATGCCACAGCCCTGCTTGCGAAGTGCAATAAACAAAGAAGTTTCCTCCTCATGATTTAAACTCTCTTTACATACCTGATAGATTAAACAAATATAAACATCTTAGAGTTTCCAAAGCTCAAGCATAACCTTGTTAAGTAAACCCCCAGTTCTTGCAGTGAGCTGCCATTTGACAGGAGTTTTTTTTGCTGGGCATTGAAGTACATAAACAAATGATACTTTTCTTTCTTAAGAAAACATTTCAATCATTTATGCTCTTCTATAGCAAGGGAAGATCCCACAAGCGTGTTCTGTACCGTGGATCAATCAGCTCCAAACACAAGTAGACATGTTGTATGCTCCAGTGCCTGGAAATCATGCTGCAGGCTCACCAGATGATGAAAACAGAGGTATGCAGTGTAGGGGAGCCCCACATGGCACCCGCTGGCTTCTGGGCATGTCAAACTTCACAACTACCCTACAGTCAATGACAGCAAACACCTTCCCTTTACTTCTTGCCTCCAAACATGTACTTGTCTTTCTACCCTCCTTCCAAATTGCAGGCAGTCTTCCAGAAACAAAGCCCCCAAACAGAAGCAGCATCCCAGGCTGCACTGCAGAAACCACAGTTCAGCCTTCTTGCTGAATTTCACTGCGTACGGGATATGCTCCTGGCGTACTTATGGCCAAGAGAGACCACTACTTCTCCTTGCTTAATGAAATGACAAAACAACAGATTTGCATACTCAGAAGCAGGTGCTGTAACAGGTTTGAGGACTCTTGACCTAAAGCACGTAAAATGGTTTATCAGCAACAGCTGCCCCTAAGGTATTTGGGCTCTGACGGACAGTCAAAACTTCACCATCTGCACCGCCGTGTGTTAAAAATGACAATCTGAATTAAAAGCTAGTCAACAAATCTCATATAACTAATGCCTTCCATACCCTCATCCATATGTTGAATTCCCAAGACACACAACACTTGGATTATGTATTATAAATACCAGTCTTTGAATCTAAATAAAATAATTTAGAAAGATGTGAAAATAAGTGTGTAGCAGTTGCTAACTATTCACAATAATACTATGAATTACATACATTTGAAATGTTTCTATGATTTCACATCATGATATAAACATTCTTTCAAAGCAGCATTATATGTCTTTTCAGAATTAAATAGTAGCAATAAACACTTACATAGGCTAATATAGGGCCTTTCTTGAATGCCCTGACAAAAAACTGATTGATCTCACAGCGTCTGAATGTTCTCTGCACAATGAAGGTATCCCAGGGTAGTGAGGTTTGCACTTTGTGTTCTGATTTTTCCGTGTGAAGGGGAAATGCGTTTTTTTCCCCTAGACCAGAGGAGGGAACCTGAGAGTCTGAATATGACCCTGTGGTGAACACAGTGACTTGTTCTGGAGCTATGTTAGCAGAAGGTAGCACCATATGCCCCGAGCCCCAACTTGGATGCTCTTTCTGCAGTCTAATGTGCTTGTCAAAAGATGTTAAAATCACAGATTTACTTTCTCTGGATATATTTTATTATTGTAAAAAGCAAAAAGGAAGGCAAGTACAATGTATTATGACTTTATAGACTAGCATCCAAAACGTACTTCTTTCAGTTAAAACTGCAACATCTTTTTTTATCAGTGATTAGTTTCTGATGTATTTAACATTACAGCTATCTTGTGCTTGGTATCAATCACAGTTATTGTAATTCTTAATGATTATAAACTACATTCTAAACTTCAGTGTAAATAATTTTAGTTCTCATACAAACAAGGAAAAATACAACTCATTATCTGGAAATGAGTGAAAATTACCAAACTTTGCTCTACTGAATCTCACTGAACTATTAATTATTTCATTTTAAAGACTCAGAACACCAGACATCTTACCAATGTAATATAGGCAGAAAAATTACTAAAATAAGAAAAAAACTAATCCATGAAGCACATACTGGAAGCAAATCTAAATTAACTAAAAATGTGCTTCATAGCATTTCTAAAGATAACTAAAAATGTGGTGGCACACATTTCCTTCAGCTCATATTTTGGCCTTTAATTTTTAGAAGAAATACAAGAATTTTTAAAAATATACATTTATGCAAATAAATATATTTGCAAGCATTGCTGAAAGACAGGAGGTAGTTTTTTCTCAAGTAAATAATAAAATTACCTTCCAGGATTTGGTAAGATTCAAATATCTTCCAAACAGTTACAATTTCTTGAAAAAACAATGAAGATTTGAATGTAAGAAGTTTGATTTATTTACTTGCTAGGTTGTAACTGTCTGTTGAGAGATACAGTGATCCCCTCAAGAGCATAAATATTTAGACAAATTTTAAAATGTGTATTATATACTCGACAGAAGGTATTTACATGACAGCCCAGAGCTTAAGCAATCTGATATGAAATATTTCCCCATAAAACAAAGTCAAGTTAGAAAAAAGTGCAGCTCAGCCACATAAAGAAGCTTGAGATTAAAAACACAACCATTTAGAAAGAGATTAGCCATACAAGTGTTTGCGTCAAAATTGTGATAACCTTCATCCTACTTCGCAATTCACTGGATCCTATGCGTGAGTTGATGAAAACAGAAGATGAGCAGCCCACAGCATTCACTGGGTGCCTTGTTTGACCAAGCTGTTTGGTTGCCTGCTCATTCTCTGCTGCCTCTGCTCCCCACGGTGCCGCAGCCGGGCGGGCAGAGCGGCCCCGGCAGGGCAGGGTGCCCGTCCCACCCCGGCAGGGCAGGGTGCCCGTCCCACCCGGCAGGGCAGGGGTGCCCGTCCCACCCCGGCAGGGCAGGGGAGCCCGTCCCACCCCGGCAGGGCAGGGGTACCCGTCCCACCCTGGCAGGGCAGGGGTGCCCGTCCCACCCCGGCACCATGGGCACGGCCAGGGCCGGGCTAGGGAGCTCAGCTGCCTCGACTGCACTGCAAGGTGGTGCCCAAGAGAGACAGAGACTGGGGAAAGGTGGAAGCAAGCCTTGCAGATCTTGGTGGGATTAAACAAACAACTTACTTTAAGACCAGATATTTTGTTGTGGACTTTGGCAGTAACACACACATGCATCAAGGACAACTCTAAACCACCACCAGGACTCAGGAGAACTCTCCCTCCCTCCACAAGACCATGAAGAGCGAGACTTGGGACCCCAACACAGCCAAAACAAACTGCCAACACATGGGAAACATGGACAGAAAAATCTGACCAATTAACTTATAGTCATAATCTCCCACTATATTTTTTTCTTTTCAAAAGGCAGATGAGCTTTGGCAGGAACACTGAGCTGGCTCAGTGCAGTCACTGGGCACTTCATAATTGTGAATTGCTGCCACCAAGCAGCAACTTACCAGAAAAAAAGGTGTGAAAGCTTTGTAAAAATACAAGTATTAAAAACCTATCATGTGAACATGGAGGACCTTTTACACTCTTGTCAGGGAAAACAAATAGCTCAGAAGAACTGTATTGATAAAAAGAAGATGCAAAAGCAAAGACCAAAGGGATTAACAAGGAGCAAAGCCAGAGTCAAACACTAAATTGGAAACACCTGGTGAAATAATTTAGGTTTGAACCATTTTTACTTGTTTTCAGGCAATACTGAACTCAGCCTAATCCTACCTAACTTTAAACATCCACACAGGATATAATCTCTCCCGAATGCAGTGCTCCCAGCAGAGCCCGTGGTTTTCCCCTGTATGGAAAGGCAGGGAGAGAGAGAGGCTCTTCAGCTCAGGAGCATTAGTGAAGCACCTGATGCTGGAGTGGATGAATCCAGCCACTGTTAGGATGAAGCACGAGAGGGAAGGGACTGTAAGTTATTTGGAAGACAAGAGGAATTGTTGGATACTTTTCTACACATAATGGATCTTGAGTTTGAAAAAAATTCAACTTTAATTAATAGGAAAAGATTCATGTAGTCCAGATCATACATCAAATTAAACAATGGATATCTCCACAGAGGAACACAGATTTATTTTTTCCCTTGTATTTCAGACTTTTCAAGTGTCTATTACTGAATTTCGTGAATTTAAGGGTATTTGCTAAGTTAGTTTAGAGACAGAACCGAACGTTTTGCCCTATTTAGCTATTTCTTTCTACATTTGAATAAATGAAAAGCTAAGACATGAGGGTGAAAAATTGCTGGGGATATTTGTTTTTAAAGCCCCAAAACTAAAATCAAAATCCCAGCACATATGGACATCATGTGTTTGTGGACTATGACAAACATAACACTTGTCAAAGAAATTATTTCTTATTCTGTTCTCTTTTCAAATTATAAAGCAATCTCAGCATGGAAAACTGTTGCCTTTTTTAAAAAATGTGTGCCTTAGATGAACATGGAATGGTTTGTTCCCACAAACTTATCTACTTAATATATTAAAGTTGCTCAGAGAGGTAATCTTTATGTTTGCAGCACATAAAACATTGATTATTACTATTTTATAATAAAATAAGATGAAACTAATACATATTCAGACAGAATCTCTTCACTAAAGTGTATTTCCTCTGTTTACAAACAACAATTCTCTTTTAAAATTTAAAATTGGAATCTTTAAAGTGGAAAAAAACAATTAGAAAATGTTCTTTATTTGCAATTAAATTCTAAGATTGCAGAACACTGTATCTGTCCCAATTTTTGAGAACTGCTTAAGGCATCTGCCAACCAACTTTCAAGAGGATTAGCTGTAATGAAAATGCAATATATGTAAATACAACCACGTATTTAAATGTCAAATATTTCAAACACAATAGAAAAATTACAAATTCAAAGTTACCTTTTCAAACATAATTTTATCAACTCCTTTCAGGAAAGATAAAAACTTTGAAACAGTATTTTTATACTGTATAAAACATACAATGTGGCAACACATTAACTTAGTCTACTTAATGTATCTCATTATTGAACTGAATGTGGACATACAACATACCCATTTTAAACACCAATTTCACATACTTCAGATTCACCTTGTAGATTCTAAAGAATCTTGTTCCTTGGGCTAAAGTCAACAAAAGTAAGCTAAAGTATGAACTTTAAAAAGCACTTTTTCCTCTGTGCTCTTTGGGTATCTTGTGTACTTGACATGATGTACAATATGAGCACAGGAGAAAGAATACAATTACAAAAGAAAATAAAATCATGCAGCTAAAACTCCTCTGACTTCAGACACATTTTTCTCATCTCTGGATGTGGTACAACCTTGCTGTGAACTATTAGCTTTCCAGTACTTAGAGACAGACGGTTTCATACTGCTCAACAGAGATTACTGCTGTCTATCTAAATAGGGCTTACAGTGGCATCAGCATATTTTATTAACTCAGAACCATAAATCCTATTCTTATGTGCTTTAAAAGACCAATACTCCTAGGGTCAGTTAAATTTACAACAGAGTGGCACCTACAAGAAAGACACTTCACAGTAAGGATATGCTGCTTTCTCCTTGGAAATTCTTATATATATTGGAAGTTTAATAAATAATATTTCATCACTGAGACAAAACGACAGTTTTCCAAGCAGATTTTTAGCTCATTCAAACATTACACAGTACCCCAATATACTTTATATTGCCTCACAACAGAGGTTTTCCAAAGTTCTCCACTCCTGGCACAATGAGAAGATCTAAACTTCTGCTCTTCTGTGAAGCTTTATTTATAAACATAGGCTATTATCAAAGTTCTAAAATTTGGGGATTTGATTTTAAATTAATAAACCAATTTTAATCAACATCTTCTTGAATTGTGGACTGCTTTTTATCTTTTATTATAACACAACATTATTCACTAGAACTTCACTCTCAAATAAAAATATAACAATTCACTGCTATCACAGATGTGAAAAGAAAAACTGAGCTTTGAAGCTATTTGATTTTGTCCTATCAAAATTTCTGTCTTGTACTGATTGGGGAATCTATTTAATTTGCTATTTTGTAACAAAAATGTAAAGAGACTGCAAAGAGTAAAGAGCTGGAAGTAAATTTTGATCAACCTACTTCACTTTCAATAAAACACACCAGAACTCCTGCCGCTCCTTTTTAGAAAAATACCTTAGCATTTAATGACAAAAAAGTGCATGTGTGTGACTTGTTTACATGAGATAGAAATAAATCTTTCCTAAACGCACAAAGTTTTCTTTTGATAGTCTATAAATAACATTTAAGGAAATGTTGAAAACACTTAGCAAATACTTTGACTATTTAGCAACCTCACCAATATGGCTGCTGAGACACCATGGTGATGTGCATCATATTCAGACTTCTGGAAAAACTACATCACCTCAACACAAGCATCCAACTTCAGTATATAGAGAGGAACCCCATGCAGTTACACTGCAGGTAACTAGGCAGGTGTTGCATGAATATATGGTGCCTCACTAGGAAGCTGGGGAAATGCGGAGTCAAAAACACCGATGACTTGCATGATATCCATGCCAGCAAAAGTATGGTTTGGAACAAACCAATGAAGTGGTTAGGTCTCAAAACGAAACAAAACAAAACAAAACAAAACAAAAACAAAAACAAAAAAAAACGCAAAAACAAAAAACCCAAAAACAAACTATGCATGCTCTATACTTTAAGGATTAAGATATTAAATAAATGTGAAATCCAGCTACCCAAGTAAAATTACATAGAAGCTCCTTTCTTCAAATGCATTACAGCCTGCATTTTTTACATGAAAACCATGCTGACTTTGAGTAAGCAGGCAGAATCTCTCCAACTTGATTCTTAGTAGGTTTTTCAACTCACAGATTTCCCAGCTGGGCAATCCCCACTTTGTCAACTGTTTTGCAAGAACACCATCCTTAGAGAAACTGTTCACAGTGATGCAGGTGATTCTTTAAGGCATATCAGCAGTCACAGAACTGTTTTTTAAGATGGGGCTAGTGGTTTAACAGCTGACTACTACCACAATGGGAATATTTCCTACCCTTTCTCTCTTCCTGCCTTTCCACATCAGCCACTGGCTCCCACTGCTCACCTCATAGTCTACAGCAATCTCGGATCCCTCTGTGAGCCAATTCAGGTCACAGAAAGGAAGAAAGCCTAAATAGGCTTCTGCTAAATTTGTTTTTCACAAATTTATTTAATTTCAATTAAATTTTCACAAATTTGTTTGGGTTTTTTTGTTTGTGTTGCTGATTTAACTTGAAGCAGAGAAGTTGCTGAGTTACCTTGAAGCAGAGAAGCAGTTTGCTGAGCTCCAGATGAAGACCAAGAAAGGTCACAAGCCCACGTACATGAGCCCACAGATGTGAGAAGAGGGAAGGGGGTGGCAGGCTGAAGGCAGGGGACCAGGGAAAACTCCTTTTCTTCAAAACTAGCAACAGCATATCATAAGAAGAGATCAGCTGTCCGTGAAACCACAGCTCCACTCCAAGACTGACTGTCTCCAGTTCAGTTCAGTACTAACAATGAACCAACTTCTAGTTCATTTACATGTTACCTCTTCACATTCTCAAGCACAGGAATTTTTTTCTTCTGAAGACCCTAGCTCAGACTTGTTTGTCAGAAAATACTTGGGTGCACTGTCTGTATATGCCATTGGCTATCCAGTAGCTCCAACACTTACTGAAATCCTGCCCAAACAAGCCCAGTCACACTTCTTCCCACCCTCACAATAATCCCTAGCTGAAACAATTTGAGGGTTACAGTCAAATTGCTACTCAATCTGTCTCACAGTAAAGAGTATCTAAATTTATATGCCACTTCCTTCCAGTTTCCACAATGGAAGTAAGAGCTGGGTTTGTAAGTTATTTGTTTGTTTGTACTTAGAAGAGGTGGGGAGGAAACAGAGAACAATATAGAGGAAAAAAAGAGCATTTTACTGAGCCATCATGTGTCTCACATGACTGTTCCTGGATTTGCCAAGAAGACTTACTTATGGAGTCTTATGTAGTCTGCTCTTATACTCACTTTCAGTCTGTATTAAAGCAAATTGCAAAATCACAAGTGGAGACATAAAACTACTTAGTCAGTAGTGTGAGCAAAGGCTACTGCAAACCAAAACACACAATACAGAGAACTCTCAAATAATTTTAATGAGTTTTTGTAAGAAAGGTCTCACACTTCCTGAAAGTAAAAGACAAAGAGCCTAAGCAGAGAGATGGAATTTTGGCAGCTATTTGGAGAACTAAGCATCATTTGGTCATGTTGATAAACTGCAAGCAAGACTCACAGGTAGACATTAACTAAAGGTCATCCTTTAGTCATGGATGCAAAAGATGTCAGGGGAGAACAGAGGGGAGGGAAAACTTATGAAAGCAGCAGAACCTGGTTTCACTGGTGACATTCAGAGGTTCCCAAGCTACTTTACTATACAGCCCCAAATTAATGACGACTAAAAGTTTTGTCAACAATTTGAAAAACAGTTGTTCAAGCTTTCAATGCTTGAAACTAAGCTTTAGAAGGTTTTAAGAACACTACTTTTATCCAGACTTTCCAACTCAATTCTTGAATATAACAACCTTTCTTTAGAGAAAAGTGGCTTTTGATAATGATTTATTATCTTGCTAAAGCCTCTGCACCAAGTGCCAGACAAGACCCTCCAATGGACACTACATCCAGGATATTGCCAAAGAATCTGCAGGAGGCTGCAGGTCCAGATCCAGACACATATCCAGCTGCTCATGTATGTTTCTTGGTTGCAAAACCAACTGTCACTCAGTCCACTTTGATTATCCCTACTCACAGCAAAGCACAGGCCAAATTTTTACCCACAGCAAATATCCATAGTTCTTCTAGAGAAACATCTGTATTCTCCCCTTGACAGCTGAGTGACTTCATTATTAAAGGCACTATCTGTGGAACTTGGAAGATGTGGATATAAGATCTAGAAAAGTATAAGATACTGTTCTGAGCATATTTTCATGCAAATTAAGGCATTATGAAAATTTAAACTTCAATATGATGACATTAGCAATTTACACAAATGCCTTACATGACAATTTGAGAGAAATTTTGTCCAGTGGAGAGTCCAAGTTTATTCTTTCATTTTACCACAATAACAAAGGATCTCCCTTTTCACATGACCATCTTGCTTCCCCTCTGAAGTCCTGCACTGCAAGAACCACCCTGAAGATGTCTCACAGCAGATCTCAGTGCACCAGCTCTGTGGGTGGCTCCAGGTGCAATCCTATTGCAGCTGCAGTTTACCTCCAAGCCCAGTCCCTCATGACCTCCATCCTTCCCAGCCTGCTCCCTTCCATGCTCACTGGGCTGCTGGATGGACTGCTTCAGAGGAGCATGATTCAGCAGGAAACTAACACCACAAATACAAAAATTGTAGCATATTTATCAACTCAGCAAGCTGAAAAGATGTAGAGACATCTAAGGCATACTGGAGTTGATGCATAGAGATTACATTGAAGTGAGACACTACCACAGAGTTTACTGAAAATTTGTCTCAATCTCTGGTTTCTCTTCTGCAATTTTTCATTTTTTTATTTTAAATTTACAGAAGTATCTCTGAGATCCTCCCTCTGGTGATTTTTCCTACTTCTTTCCTAGTTCCAGTCCTTCAAATGTTGCCCCGCCTTTTGTATCCCCTTCAGAAAGAAGGGCAGCTTTCACATGGTACAACTCACAGCTCTCCCGCTTTCATTCCTTCTGTTCATATTCTTTATTATTATGTTTAACAGAAAGAAGGAACACTACAGGTTCCTATTGAACAAAGAGATTTACAACAAAAATAGAAAACTGAGATGGCATTAAAGCACTGGAGTTTATAGGTAGCTGCAGGAGACAAGAGCACAAGAACATCTGGGAAAAAGTAAGGTATAATATTTAATGCCAAGGGAGTACTCTCTCAAAATCTTAAAATTTCTCCTTTTTGCTGTCCACAGTACTCAGCACTCAGAGCTTCTACTGTAAAACATTTCACAGGTGTGTCAAGAAGCTTTACATGGATAGAAGGGATTTTATCATAAGCCAGTAAGATCTAAAAATATGCTATTTCTCTTGTAAGAATGATTTTTTTTTTTGCCAGCTTATAACTTTTTAGTTTAGACCAACAATATTTGTGCTACTGGGATTCATTGTGGTATTGCCGGTTCTCAAAATGTTAATTTTTATACCAGCTTTCATACAGTCCTTGTAATCCTAACAGAACTTTATGCCTTAAAAGAAGAAGTATGTGTATCTCATATCAGAGATGGAATAAGGTTCAAAAATATATATCTGAAGTCTTCAACCTACGAACAAGGTTTTTAAAAATATCAAAAATAATGAACACTTTGTACATTCTGACGCCTCTGAATTTTACATGAGTTCCTAAAAGTGTGTGATAATACTATTTGAAATTACTGAATTAATTTTATTGTCCTGTTCTCATTCTGAAAGGTGACACTTGTAACATTCCTTAAATAACTGGGACCGAGACAGAGATGACAGTAGTGATTTTTCACAGAAAAGAGACTCAAACTTTGTTACAAGGCATAAGGAGGGACACCAAGCACGAGGTGGAAATAAGGCAAAGGTTGTGCAAGTCCACACCAAGCTGGAAGGGCCATCCTCAGTGCTAACGCACCCAAGATCTGAGTTTACAGTACAGGATGACTACAGAGCTGGCATCAAACCAAAACTCATGGCTGAATAGTTAAGAATCTTAACAGGGTTTGATTTGTATTCTGCACTGAGTTTTAGGAATGTTACACAAATTTGTCAGTCTTGGGAGTATTATAACAACTAGTAATTCCTTATGAATGAATGAATGAATATTGTTAAAGACGTTTGCACAGAAGGAAGGTGCTAACAAAAAAGCAGGAGAGGTGGGAAAGGTAAGCACTTCCTGTCAGAGGAAGAATTCTGTCTCATCCCTCCCACCACCTCCCTTCTCCGTACGTGCCCATTTCATTGCCAGTACCAATGGAGGCACAGGATAAAGGAAAGCAAGAACTTTGATGGCATTTCCCAGGGCTCCTCACATTCAGGAAGCCTCAGTGCCCTGGATCAGAAGACAACACCTACAAAACAACCTGTTATGAACATGGAATTCCCATGTTCATAAAACACTACTTCAGAAATTTAGGTATGAGGGATGAAAAAGCTGGTGAAGCACTCAGCTGCTCAGTTTAAAATAGAATTCAGTTTTTTTTTTTTTTCATTATATTGTGTTTTCACCAAAAGCATAGTGTTAAGTCTCTCTGAACAAACTTATTTTAATATCAATCATATTCAGTGTTGAGGACAAGCTCACTGGAAGTGAAATGGATACCCTTATCATAACCACTCAGAGAAAGCAGTGTATGGAGGCAATGCCAGAAATGCTTGGGGACAACAGGACAGAAACAGCCTCTTACAGGGAACAAATTACTAAGACAGGGATGGCTACACCTAAAAATATCATATACAGGTACCAAAAGAGCAGTTAATAGATTCCTTGCCTTTGTAATGCAGGTTTTATATTACCTAAAATAATTCTTGTAGCCACCAATGATTTTACAGTATCTAGTCAGTTACACTTACGTTACTGTGATTTGTTAACTAGTTTTGCTTAAGATAATTTAATAGGCATTTTAAAAATCTAGGCTCAGACCTTCTCCACTGGATAGAAAAACACAGAAAATGTTTAATAAAATAGAGTAACCACATAATCATATAATATTTTAACTATATGCTATGTGATCTGACTACTAAGTGAAACCATCATGTCTATGCCTGACTATTTAAAGTTCCCAAATTTCAGTGTTCAACAAGAACATTTCATCTATTTATTAATCTTCTTATGTCAGTCTCTCATATAAAACTGCATATAGTTTACAACTGAGCAAAGAGAATTCATAATACACCAAAAAATCAGCATTACATTTCGAACAGAAGATGACTGTCAGATGACCACTTTGTCATTACATCAGTATCGAAGTTGTACCTAACCTTAAGGAACAAACCCTCAAGAAGAATAAACATCTAAAATCATGGGTGTTTTGTTTCTTAAGGACATTCAGAGCAAATCTGGCAATGGTCCTATGCTGACACAAGAAACAATTGAGCTAAAAATTGAGTGGCAATGAAAAAAGAGGCAGCAGATACCATCTCTCAAGAGCAGATCAAACTCAGCAGCTGAACAGAAGGCAGAAGAGGACAAAGTGATTTGAGAATAAGAAATCATGAGGTCCAGAGATAGCTGTTACTAATTATGTATCTTAAGAGATAGAATCTTTATTTCCTGTTGGAAGACTCCAGAAGTCTGCTTTCTCCATTCACATTAGATATTGGCATTCTGTTGATTGGCTGCAATAGCCTGTTGTCGTTATTTTCAGTTACCAAGAAAGAAGAATATTAGTCATTTTCTTTAGGCTCAATGCAAATTCACAGTCCTATACAGAAAGGGGAGAAGGATGAAAAGGGGAGCATTGAGATTCTGCCTCTACTCTCTTTACTGCTGCCATCCTGTTTTCACAGGGGAGAGCAGTATTCATCAGGGACTATGTACATTTTCTTTCTTCTCTTTGCTGCTGATGCTGACACACAGGGAGATTCCACAAGAAATGACAGCAGTCTGTTAATTATCAAAGGACACCCAGGGCTGAAATTGTGCTGGTACATATTGTACCCTGCACCTTCCTGAGCTGCAGTGCCATACTCTACAAGTAAAGCTTATGCTGCTTCTAATCTTTAGAATTTTTCAAATAATTTGAGCATGCTAAAGGTTACCTATTAGCCACTGGAATTTTTCATGATGTACACTCCACAGGTATTTTCACACTCTGAGAAATGCTTTATTACTTGAGACTAGAAAAATTTTCTCCTTTGCAGAGCCAGTAGAATCTTCTTCCATGGAGCGAGTGAGAATGCCAAGAAGGGCTTTCCAAGTGGCAATTTAAATCCCTCTGAACCAAAAAGAAACACAGACCTTCAGAAAACCCAGAGTGCATGGGAAAGTCAGGCAAAAACAGATGCAGAATACAATAATTATTTTAGTACAAATAAAATATATAAACTATACAGGTTTCAGTTGAATGACAGTCGACATGCACACTCACACTGTGGATGTCTCCAAGCCATTAAGCTTCTACTATAAATTCCCTCCCTCAGAGGTCTCCAGGTAAACTGCAATGCCTTCAGTGTCTCAGACACCACAAAATGCCTGATCAAGATGTGACTACAGAATAACAGAATATCTTGAGTTGGAAAGGACCCATTAGGATCATCCCAGTCCAACTCCAGACCCTGCACAAGACAGCCAAAACAATCACACCATGTGCCTGACAGCATTGTCCAAATGCTTCCTGAACCCTGTCAGGCTTGGTACGGTAACCACTTCCCCGGGGAGCCTATTCCAGTGCCCAAACACTCTCTGGGTGAAGAACCTTTTCCTACCATCCAACCTAAACCTACCAGACACAGCCTCAAGCCATTCCCTCTGATCCTGAAACTGGACACCACAGAGAAGAGATCAGTGTCTGTCCCTCCTCTTCCTCTTGTAAGTTGTAGAGTGCAATGAGTCTCCTCTGGGCTGAACAAACCAAGTGACCTCATCTGCTCTTAATAAGGCTTTCCCTTATAGGCCCCTCACAATCTTCCTGCTCCTCCTTTGGATGCTCTCTACTTGCTTTGTATCTATTTTATATTGTGGCTCCCAAAACTGCACACTGGACTCGAGGTTCATCAAGTTAAAAGATCCTACTTTGGCCATTCATTGTAAATTGTGATCAGTCTCTATGCACTAAGAGGCCAATGAACATGGAGAAACATTTAATCCTTTCAGCAATAATGTAGAGGCTCTGCCCATGCTAATAAACCAAAAGGGTCAAGATATAAGCTCAAGTGCTGAATCTGGGAAAAACATGGTACTCACTTGTGCTGCCCTGATGTCAAGTGAGGGATGAGGAAACTTGAAGGTCCAAAGTTTAGGAGGAAAAACAGTGATTAAGATAAAATGTGGCCACAACTTGAGAAGCTTCCCTCTACATGTACCAAGAGTTAAAAAATGCATATGGAAAACAGAGACGTTCACGCATCCCAGACTTTTTGCATCTTCATGGAAAGGTGCAGCCATTCACAAGCAGTTAGGAGATTACAAAGCAGTCCCATGTAGCTGTGCATTGCAAGGTTTAAGTCAAACCAGCCACTACACAAATATCTTAACAAGCTTTTGATGACCCTGTAAAAGGGCAGAAAATGGAGGAAAAGGGCAGAAAATGGAGGCTTACTCCTTTGGTGAGCATGAGCAGACATTCGGGCTTTTAGAGAGCTGAGGGAGAGGACACTGGAACTGGTAACAAACAAACACATTAAATGTCAAACATCCCTCTCTGGAATTTATAGGGACTGGTCTAACTGAAGTAAAGAGTAATGTTCTCATCCATGCTCACAAAACACTCACAAAGCTCTTAGAAGTCTTCAGCACCCACACAATGACAGTGGAGTATTTTGGGAAAGTGGCAAAAGTCAGAAAGACTTTATCTGTCAGGCGTCACTGTCTGACTGGCAAGGAACTGGAGGAGTGTTGTCCTGTGGCCTCACACTGCCACCACAGCTAAAGTCTTCTGTAGTATGAGAAACAATAGCCAGGCAGCTGAAAGAATACAGAGTGGGAGAGCTCACAGAGGGGAGACATACTCAGTGTTAGGTGATCTGTGGCACAAGGCATTGCAGAGGTTAGCTGGGAAGTGTATTGTCAGAAAAAGAAAGCACAGACTAGAATCTGTTCACAGACAAAAGAGCTCTCACAAATTGAGAGTTAATAGTTTCTCCAGTGAGCCCAAGGATTTGCAGTAATATAATTTTTGTTTCAAGTGTTCACCTTGAGACCCAGATGCTTGGAAAGAGACTGAGACATTTGGAGAGATTCAGGTTTTGCACCTTTGTGGCACCCCTTATCAAGGAAACAATTGTAAAAGTAAATGAAAAAAGGCACACAGGGACACAAGTTAACAGCAACGACTACCACCACCATGATGAAAACTTCAAGCATGACAGACAGGACATATGGAAGAACCCTGAAATGAACACAGTTACCATCTGAAAAGAAAATAAATTATTAATGAGAGGTCAGATTTATAACTATATGACAGTATGCACCTACAATACTAAAAAGTTACAGACCACATACTGAATATCCATACAAATGCTGTCTAAATCCATAGAAATTTCAGCAGGAATAGAGTGCCAAAACACCCTTGCTTCTGGCAAGAAACAGCATCTGTAAAATGCACGCTGCTGGGGTGTCTTGCAATTGTGTGTAAATTACCTGGGATGAAATCTTCACTTGTCCAAAAACTGAAGAGAGAGGAAATACCTAATGGGAGGACACTGAGAGATGTCTGAAGCCAAGATAAATTCATCATCATAGGAATGGACAACGCAGATTGCCCAGAAGATTCTATGGCATTTACAGAGACTAGTAAGAATGTCCTGCCAGCTGCCTGTGCCTCTGACCCCATTAGAGTCAGCCTTCCCATGGAAAGGGAGGAAAGGTGACACAGGTGACATCAACAGTCTCACTGACAAGACTGAACTCCAATGATCCAATTGAACAGGCTTACTTCCACTCTCATGAATACAGCAATTGCTTCCAAGTATGAGGAGCTAAGAGGGATGCAGAGCGAGTCCTCTCCCTGGAGCCTGCTGTTGCTGTCCAAGTCCTCCTGGTGGCAGAAGGAGAGTAGGCTGGAGCAGAATGTCTGGCTCTAAAATTACCCCAAAGTGGCCACTCTCATGCAAAATGTCCACATATCAGGCTTTATTATGTTTCTACTTCTTCATTAAGGAGAGCCTAAAATAGTTTGTGATCACTTAAGCAGGTTCTTGAAGTCAGTGATCCCTAATGTACGAGTAAGACAGGTGAACCCGACAGGATCAACAATCACACAACAGTGTCACGCTGTGATTACCTTACACACATTCATAAGTTAAAAAAAAAAATTATATTGGGGAAGCAAACAGGAAGACCCTTTATTACCACAGGGCAAAAAGGCTGAAAAAATCTCACTGTTGCATCATTAGCAGGTTTTTCACCTCAATAATGCAAAGTCTTTTGAAGAGATTTTTGTATCGACCAGATCAATACAAACTGACACAGTGATAACTGAAGCAGAAGCTTTCATAAAGGAGATACACATTCAAATTTGCAAGAGATTTCTCAAATAATGAGATAATACATAAATAAGCTTGCCACATAAATGCAAGTAAAGGATATGGTGAAACACCCTTTTGGACAACCCAAATGAACCCATGAGTCTGTGAAATGCCTCAACAGGGAATATGTCTAATCACAGTAGCAACGTCTTTTATTAAGAATTTTCATTTCAAACATTAACTGAACATCAACCCCTATAAGGACGTGGCTTTAACTTCACAGTTTATTACATTACACTACTTTATTTATCCCCACATTTCATTTTTTCACATAAACATTTCTCTCCATTGCTTTTCTTTTTAAAATTCAATTACTTAACTGGTGTTTGATGATGAGGCTTAACAGGAAGCTCTCACATGAAATCATAGTCTTTCATGTTTTAAAATTTAAAATTAGGAAATTTAAGTAAATTACTGAATTAAAAGCCAGTGAAACAAAATTCCAAAATTTCCTCTCAGAAAAAAAAAACAAAACACCTAAGTTTTAGGACACAATGTTATTTTAAAAAATCAAAACTGAAAACTGCAGAGCAGCATAGTCTTAACAATATCAATCTGCATTCAATTCAAGAAAGATTAAAGCTGCCTCACTTCTGTTGATGTTATTATGTTAGGAAATAGTGCTAGTTAAAGGTAAGTCTCTCAAGTCAACTTTAATAGTAAAGACATAGCTAAACGAGAGGCATAAATAATTCATTACAAGAGGCCTAATTTTGCATTATTTCTATCTCACTTTTAAATTGCAAGTTACTCTCATGGATACCAGAGACTGGTATTTGAAGATTCTTACGACTTTGGGAACTTTTTTGAGCAGTGTGTTATTGTCTTAGTTTTAAGAATTAAGGTAACTGAAAGTCTAAGGTTCTCATCTCCATGCCCACACTCAAAACACATCATATGTTACAATAAGAGGAAAACACTTCTACATTTTTAATCTGAAGCACTGCTAGCTTATCTGGTAATAACTTCTCTTAAATAAAATACATACTTCTTTAAATGACTAGAGGTTGAAGAAAATAAGATTCCTCCAAATGAAAATAAGTGGAATTATTTCCTGAATTAATTTTGTTAATATTACAATGTATATTTTGTCAGCATATAAGTTCTACGCCTGTTACTAAGAAAATTTTTTAAACTAATAAAAGTTTTTGCATTTTATGATCAAAATGTACAGGTAGCATATTGAAATTCAAACCATTTAAAATCCTTTAAAATACTTACCTTCAGCACTGTACAACTTCATAATTTTGGCAGAGATGCTTTGATAAAGTTTTATTCAAATCAAATGATAAGAAAATGTCATTTTATTTCATACACAGTAACCAAAATGTTTACTGGAGATCACCGTCATTATTATACATTTCTAAATGGTATTCCAATACAGCCTAAACACTGTATTTTTTCCCCAATAATAAGCCAACCTTTTAAAACATTGATTAACACTGTAGCCAGTACAATAAAAAGATTCTGCATTCAGCTTAGAGATTGTCTTTGTTTCAGTCCTCCCTCAGGCCAAAGTGGTGCAGAAGTCCCCGAGGAGCAGCTACACACCCAGGAAAGCACAGCTGCCCTTCCCTGCCTCCCGTCCGGCTGCCCAGAGCTCTGCCTGCACAAGCAGAGGGGTGCAGGAAGGCAGCAGCACCCTCCAGCAGGGGTAAGCACAACCAGTCCCCGGCTGCCAGCCCCTCCCAGAGCCCTACAGTGTGCCAAGTCCCCAGTGCCCGCTCCTGCTGCAGGGCCTGGCACTGCCCCCTGAGAACGCAGGAACCCTGGCTGCCAGCCTGACCTGTCCTGGGCACACGGATGTGCTTTCCAGCACAACAGTGCACCTGATGGAGTGGCTGCCACCTGCATCCATGTATAAACTGCTTTTACACCATCTGAAGCCTAGTAACATGCAAAGAAAGATTATATTTGTGGACACTAGAGATAAAGTTTACATGCTGAAAGTCATAAAAAAGCTTTGAAACAAGCAGTTCACCTGTTTTCTGTAGTATTTTTCCATATCAGAAACCAGAACCTACCAAGAAAAATTATAAGGAAGTTTACTTTATGCACTCTTTGAACCATGGATGAAGCAAAATTTAACATTATGCTAAAAATCGGTGCCACAGATATACAGAAACAGACACTGATTATATAAAATAATCTGACTGTATCTCAAACTGTTTAAAATAAAAGGTTATATTGATAGAATGTACCATATGCAGTATTGAGTCATCTCTAAGTAATGTTGGTCAAGTTCAATTAAGTAGAACACATAATTTCAGTGAGCTGCAATCATCATTGTTTCAAATTAGCATAACTACAATATTAATTACACATTCCTAGAAAGCAAGACGAATTAGGTGTAAAGGAGGATATGAAATATCCCTGATTAAAAAAACTCCCTGCAAATCATCTGCAACACTGTAATTATAGGCTAATTTTTTTTCTTAATTTGACATGTTAAAGCTTCCTTCCTACCGTATGTGTAAGACACTGAAGGATTTTCAGGCCGATACATCACAGTGTAACAAGACCATCACGTCAGGCAACTGAGCATGTCTCCTTTGCCACCCGCCATTCCTGTCAGCTCTCCTGAGCACTCCAGTAAATCTTCCAGGAGAAAACGATAACATGGCACCATTTATGTTCAAATGATATGCTTTTTAACCGGGATCTGATAAACAAGATCTGAGGCACTCCATTAAAGCCTTCCAGAAGTTCTGCAACCACTTCACTTGAATTAGACACGGTGTATGATGCAGTCACTAATTGAAAAGAAGCAATACCATGAGTTCTTAGATCTGTACTTAGTATTCATGTCATTCTCTGCATCTCTCTACCATACAATTTTTAACAGACCAAAAGTTTTGTAATAGTAACACTAGACAGTTGTGTTAGATGGATACCTGCAACCAATGACCTGTAAGTGGGACAACACTTTAGACATTTTAGAGATCTCATTTTAGCAGCCAGCAGAGAAACTGTGAAAGAGCTTACCACTGCTACAGGTAACCCTGCAGACTGCTCACCAGAGAGGGACTTCTTTGGAATCTGCTGATGAAGAAACTAGAGTAAACAGCAGCAAAAGGGTCTCAGTTCTCTAAAGAATTCTAAATCCAGGAATGACATAACCAGCTAGCAGTCTTCCTTCCAGGTCTTCTAACAAAGCTCTTGGAGAGTATGTGCTAGGAGTACAGACTTACCAAAAAAAGAAAAAAAAGGCAAGTAGGCAAAACAGACAAAATAAGAGTTTTTAATTTCTTCATATGTTACACAGACCTCTATGTTTTGAAATTAGTTAACAGCAAATACCAGAAAACAGAGAGATTAATTACTGCTGCAAAATGCTTTACTATTTTTTTCCCAAGTAAACATGAAAATTTTGAATAGGATAAAGAATAGGCTTTACTTAAGTTTGTCTCGGTTGTGGGCAGGAACAGAGAGGCTGCTAAAATAGCAAGGAAAGGTAGAGAGATCTCTGTTATATTCTTTTACTGATCCAATTAGCCATGGAAAGAAAAGCCACAGCATTAAACAAGGAAGCTTCTCTTTAAACTTATTCCATTGCAGAGAACACTGTTTCCCTTTTGTTTCTCCTCATTTGGGTTTTCTGTGCTTTACAATGCACTAAAGTACATGTCTGACAATCTAGTCTAATTTTAGTTCTCTTTAATTTCTTTTCATCATAGCACCATAATTTTCAAGAGAAGGGAAGATCCTTCTTCATGGGAAGGATCCCATGAGAACCACAGCCAGAGGTCAGAGATCCTGGGACTGCTCAACAGTTTGGGACCCTCTCTCCTTTTACAGCACAACACAAGGCTTTCTACTTCTCTGGGGGCTGAGCCCAGCCAGGAATGGCTTCACAAACAGTTTTGAGAGAAAACAGATGCTACTTGTCCTGCCTCCTCTCACTCCCATCTCTTCTAGTGGATACCCCATCTCAGATTTTTTGTACTAGCCACAGTTCTGCTCCTCATGATGTAGAGAAAAGGATTCCTGTGATGCTCAGGGAGCACACAGGAATCCTTTTCTCTACATCATGAAAGAGAAGCTAAGGAGAGGACAGGATTTACATCAAGAAGAAGAAAAGACTTCTACCTGTGGAAGATGACAGGAAGACAAGACAGCAACAGCATTATACTGCTGCTCCTGAAGTCTGTGTCAACATCTACAAGTTACGATGGATAAAGAAAGCATCATGTAATGATGGAAATTTGTAAAAACAGGAAGACAGTCTTCTGAGTTGGAAAGAACTCACAAGGATCATCAAGTCCAACTCTTCAGTGAATGGTCCATACCAGCACTAAACCCAGGAACCTCATCATTATCAGCATCATGCTCTAACAAACTGAGCTCATCTCAAGTCTACCATCAGTTACCTTACCTCCAGGACAATTCATTTGTTTGAGAATGAAGACTCAAAGAAGAGATAACCTTCCCATATGACTATCAGCAGTCAGCCAGGAAATCAAGAGATTAGCCCAAGATCTCAGCTCACAATAAAGCCATGTGAAATTTCAGATCATCCCATATTTCTTGGCATAGAAGTTGCAGGAAGAGAAGACCACACCAATTTTACAACAAGAACAAGTATGTATATGTATGCTATATGTAGCAACACAGTGTTTCACAGAATGGGGAACATTTTCCTGGGAAATAATAAGTGTGAAAGCATTACAGTGGTTAATCAGCATGAATGTGAGCTAGCATGGACAAGGGACCAATGTAGTGTCCGTATCATCAAGGAAATCTGAGAAGCAATGCTACCTGAGCATTTGACACTGGGGTCACTCCTAATCAAACAGGGTCACCAGTCTGGTAGCCACAACCCAAACAGGACACTGCTCAACCAAGAAGGATTTGCCGAACACACTTAAAGTATCGTGAAATGACTGAAAAATAGGACTAGATGTGAAAAAGTGAATCTGCTTACATAACAGAAGATTATAGGACAGTTAACCACAGCCCATAAGTACCCAAACTCAGGGCAGAACCTTAACACTGCTATTTTTATCCCTCCCTCTCCTTCTCTAAGAAAGGTGTAACAACATCCTGGAAATCTGAAGCAAGATAAAATCAGAAGAGAATGCAGAGACAAGGAAACATTGAATTCCTAACCCCTACAGCAGGCTGCTGAGGGCTGCAAGGGATTTTCTACCACTGGAAACTTTCCCTCCCTTTACCCCCACCTCCACTGAGATCAGCTGGTTTTTTGAGAAGTACGATTTACTCCAGCCTTTCTTGGCTTTAAAGCAGAAATGGAGGAAGTCCTCACCACAAAGGAAGCCATGCCCAAAGATTACAGTAGTTCTTGACAGGCTTAAAAGCTCTTAAAGTAGGACAACAATAGCTCAAACCTTTTTTAATCCTTTATGCCCTCATGACACGCTCATCAGCAAAGATCACCTGCCAGGGACTAAGACCCTGCTCTATTCCATGCCATATAAACACTACATGTAGGTAATCCCTGCCTGGCAAAGTTGAAAACCCAAACGCATGACAGAAGACAAAACAGGTGGATTCAGGGGGAGAGCAGGAGGAAACAAGGAAACAATACAGGTCAGCAGGAAAGGCAAGAGCCCTCCTATCCACAGCACATCCATTATCACATTTTCTACAGGAACACAGCAAGGGACAGTTTTAATGAGGGATTTGAAGTCAGAAAAGTTTAGACCAGAAATAATTTGTGGAGTTTAGATTACCAAATGGAGGAAGTTCCCAAGGATTGTCATGGGCTCTCCACCACCAGGAGTATTTTAAAACAATTTATTTACTTTCCCCAAAAGTTATACTGTACTTCAAATAGAAATTAATGCAAGAACTTCAAAAGATACTGTTATTGAAGATCACAATGGTCTTCTTTTGCTTTACAGACTTCATTGTCCACAAAACTTCTGCCCCGTTAAAAAGATGTATCATAACCTCATGTTAAACAAAATCATTAGTATCAGTATATGGAGTGTATATATATATATATATATATATATGAATGTATGTATATATGTATGTGTGTGTGTGTATATATATATACACACTCCATATATATATATAGCCATATATCATATATGGGATTATAACATATATCTATTATATTATATCCCTTATATTTATAAGATACATCTTATAAATAATTTAACCCAGTAAAAATATTTACAAGATTTATTAGCTACAAGACCATCCCTACACTTTTTTGCACTGTAGCTTCTTTTTCCCTACAATGAAATAAAAGAAACCAATAGAAAAGGAACTTCACTAAGCCCACATGCCTCCCATACAATTAGGTCATTTACACCACTGATTGAATTATCAAGTTCCTCAAGAAGGACCATAAAAATATCACAAAAAAGAATGACAGTATCTCACTTGTGCCACACAACTTACTTTTGCTTTAGAGAAAAATAGAGAAACATAATCACTCTAGAAAGAAGTATAGTTAAGGAAAGAAGAAATACGAAATATCCATTCAGAGAAGATGGAGACCATTTGCTAGTGGGTTATAAGAACATAAAGAAAGTACTTACATTATCTGCCTTGAAAAAATTGTTCAAGTCCTCAAGTGCAAGTCAAGCAGCTTCAGACAGGACTCAGTCAATCACAAAATCACAGAATATCTGAAGTTTGCTTGGACCTCAGGAGTTCTCTAGTCCAGTGCTGCTCCCAGCAGCTCGACTGTGAGATCAGATGGGGTTGCTCAAGGCTTTCAAGGGGTCAAGAATCTATTGCTCAATTTAGCAAGCAAGGACTTAACATCCCTGATAGACTGACCACAGCCACCACATTAAGCAAAAGAGCAAATGGGTTTACAAACTAAATAAATTTGTATTTATCATCTACTCATTGATACATTTTTAAAAAAATGTGTGTGTACACCTCCTAAAACTACAACGTGAAGAAGGTTTTAATCTGTCAAATACTACTATATTTACAACTGCATCTAAGTTCCTCTTAAGAGCAAGTTCACATTGTTTGATAAATTCTGAAATTACTTAAAAGGTATGAGTTTGAGCATTACAGTGCCCATAGAAAAATTCTTACCTAATCAGCCATGGTTGGCATCTCTGAAATATCTGGAATAATAAAACTTTTGTTATATAAAAAAACTCTGTGAAATAATGTTTTGTTTGACTGAAGTTTTCTAAAAAGTTCTAATTAAAAGCATTAATTCTGATAACAGAATTAATTTTCATATGGAATCAATAATGGGAAAGGTAAAAATATATGAGGAAATTAAAGTCTTGGTCAAAGATGTAAACACATACTGGAAAATGCCCTATCACTGCATTTGCATTAAAACATAAACCATGTAGTAGGGATATAAATCTCCTTAAAAGGTATGATCATGCAAGGAATACAAATCAGCATTCTTAAGTGTTCCTGATGTTATCTTGGATGACTTTTTGGAAGTTTATTTTGCATTTTCACAGATACATACTAAAATACAATAACACAATGAGAGTTGCTAAAATTGACCAACTTCTGTAATGCTCCTCCAAAAGATTTCTGGGGACATTCAGACAATACATGATTTGCCTCGTGAGTAGACACACTCCAGTAAGAGCTTTTACTGTCATACCTTTTGTGGAGAGTGTGCTTAGATCATTCCTCTCACTTGGCATATGAGCTCACATAGCCAAGTGTGTTTAGTACACTTCAGTTTTTCAGAATCTTAAGATGTATATTTTGAAGGACTGAGGAAAACAGAAACTAATGCATATACGGAAAGTCTGTAAAAGTCAGCTTTTCATCTTTTGAGTAATAAACCCCAAGTAATAAACATCTCTCTGGGTAATAAATCACAATGCCATTATTCACACTATCAGTGATGCCTAGCAGTAGTGTGGAACCTTTAAATTTTAGGTAGGTGTGATGAGTCCTTCACCTAATCAAGGCTCCAACATTAAGAGTTACATAAAAAAACAAGGCAGACATTGCCTCTGGATGTCTTTCCAACAATATGAAGTTTAGTGAATTTAGAAAGGATTCCAAGCAATCCCTAGGTAAGTGGCATTAATACAGATATTGGAGAGTGAGGCACTGATATACCTTGTACTCAAATGAGAATTCACTTTGTGGCTACAACATGGTGCTGGCTCAATCTGCAGTTTTAAGACTCTGCATGGAAGTAGCTACACCTTTGTATTTGACAGGTACTGGGACAAAAAGTCTTGGAAACTATCTAGAGAGAGTGACAACATTCATACAAAATCAAACCCCTTTTAATATTGATCCAATAAGGGAGCCTCCTTTCCAGATGTATAATAATCTGGAGGAGAGAAAGGAAATACTTAAAATCATTTCCAGATTAAAGAAAGTATTAGAAATAAATTTTTTAAATATTAGGAAAGAAATTATATACTGATGATCTGTGTGTATCTGTCAGTCTCTCAGAATTACATTCTTTTGACAAAGGATTTTACATTTTTACTGTTACACGTCTGAACGGTGGAGTAGGTTGCCCACAGATGTTGTAGACTCTCCATCAAAACTGAAGACCCATATTCCTAGAGAAATTCAAAACGCAACCTGAGAAAATCCAGGACAACCTGCTCCAATTTGCATGAGAAGGGCAGCTGGACTAAGCAATCTCCAGAGTTCTCTGTTCTTTGAGGGATAAAAAAGTATGGCCAGGAAGTTATAAATTAAGGGACTGGAAATTATTACCCGAATGAACTAAATGAATGTACAGATTGGTTACAGAATAAATTTTGAGGAGTATGGCAATAATAACCTTATCTTTCCAGTTGCATGGAAAATACCAAAGGAGAAAAAGCCAGCTACCAGTGTTGGTTAAAGCCTGTAACTAACTGCAGCAAGATGAAGCAAAAGAAAAATTTAAAAGTAGCACTCCAATACATTTAAAACAAACAAGAAAAAAAAGTTTAAGAAGTCCCAGGATATTATTGTCAATAATATAGAAGCATTTAATCTGAAAACAGACTAAGGAATCTACCTAAGAATTAAACAGGTATTGGAACTGAAACAAGCAAAATAATTTTAAAAGGCTTCTCTTAGATTCATTCCTTCTACAAGTTTTTTCACTACTGTGCAACAAGCAGTCATGAGGGGTTTATAGACCTAGTTAGGCAAAAAGATGGTCCTAGGCTTAGAAAGAACAATCTGAGTGACCATGTGCAACCTTTTGCTAAGGCAATTGTATCATGCCAATTTTGCTGATTAGACTCCCTGTTTGAAATCTCCGGTCCCACACGCTCTACTTAAATGCTCTGTCTTCCAGCTCAGATTTATCCATAGCTAGTTTACACTTGTTTTGTACTTGTTCTAACAATGTCCTTTAGCTTAAGCAGTTCTTCCCCCTGTATGATGCCTTCTCTGCCTTTCCATTTAATATGAAAGAGATATCATATCCTCTCTCAATCTTTGTTTCAATAAGCCAAACATGTCACACTTTCTTAAGCCTCATCTTGCAAGATAAGGTTTCCATTTCCTCATCACTTCTGCTGCTGTTTCAGTATGAATTCATTTTTCCTGGGAAAGAAAAAAAGTGTTAGGGGTAACAGCTTGTTTTTCCATTCTAGTTCATCTACAATACCCATGTCATGTGACCAGAGTTACCGTTCAGTTTTAGGCAGTATCTTCTTTACATCATAGTTATAAAAAACCCCCAATAATTACAGATACAGAGCATTATTTCAAACATGGTTATAAACTACTGTTCACAAAAACTAACTTGGGAAAACAAGTACACAGGGTTTATTTGTATCATATGCTTAAGTACTACACAATCTTTCACAATCAAATGACCACCAGGAAAATAAAGAATACTTCTTAGTACTGTAATATATTCCTTTTAGTAATCCATGCAATTTTACCTGTAAGGATATTATAAACAGGAATTTTTGGATTATGCATACACCTCTGCACTCAGGGAACATTACAGCCTCCAGCTATAACAGGTCAGAGTATGAAAGAGTGTACAAGGAGGTGGCTTTTTTCAGCCCTTACTTCTCTGAGAAGTTTCTCTTTAATATGCCAACTTTCCTACACAAAGGAAGGCACAACAAACGCCCAAGGATGAGGTGAAGGTATCCTGAGGCAGCATCTTACACTGAGAGTGTAGACACAAGTCATCTGTCTACAGTTTAAAGCTTGGGAAATTTAGGTATATAACTTCAGCATTTCCATCTCCCTTTCTAGTATCACCAACTGCCAACAAACATATAAGCAACTTCTGACTAAACAGATACACTGTGCAAAAAGCAATGGCATCCTCCACGTACAAACCCACACAAAACAGCTTCAACAATTGTGACTCCTCTTAGCTTTAACAGATCACTGAAGGGTGAATCAATTGCTTAAAAAAGTGATGGTATCACTACTTGAAACAATAAACATTCTGCAAGCAATTACTAAAACAAACTACATGTCCAAAAGATGAGGCTTGAATATAAATTATGTCTTTATATGCAAGACATGCAACAAGTACCCCATCTCATAGTTGAATATACATGAGTACAATTAAATAATATGCTTCACCAAACTAAGGTCTTTATTATCACAAAACATTTAGGTTTTTTTTGAAGTAGACCTTTAGAAGATACTCTGGCACCTTCCAAATACTCACATTTTTCAGCTAATCAAAACCAAATGATCCTGTGCTACACACACTCTCTATATTGAGAGAGACACTTGTCCATCAGCCTGACAATGAACAGACATAAAAAAAGCAAGTTGCGCAACTCAGTACAGGTTGCCCTCAAACATCTGGTTGGTAGTGAATGCACCGGCTGTAGTGGCAGTTATTAACTGATTATCAGACTAGATAATAACTAATTTATTCAGTTCCATATGATCTAGCTAGATAGGGCACCCTGAAGAGAAATATCTCACCAAAAAATATTTTAAATATAAAGTTTTCTTCTGAAAGCTTTATAACTGTCTCATCCATGTACCACACACAACAGTCTATCTGTATTACTATTGTGTTACACTCAGAGGGGTTATTTCTGTCACATCTTAGATACTCCTGCCTTTTTTATAAAACTTGGGAGAGACAAAACACCTTCACCTAAATTTATATTCTTCTCATCAGATTACACAGCTAGCATATCTCAGCCACCAGCATAACAACCATCATCAGCTACATTTGAAAACAGGGCCCAAAAATCCTAATTTAAAGTGCCATTAATTACAGCACTTAGAATTCACCCCGTACCATGGAATGTGATTTTTATCAGTATAAATGAAATAGTTTAAATTTAAAACAACAAAGCAGCTTTTAGATTATTGTTTTCCAAAAAATGTAAAGGAAAATGTTAACTCACCATTAATGCTTTGGAACTAATAAGTCTAATTTTTAAGTGTAGTGAAGCAAGTGGGTACTTCTGTACTGATGTGAGTAATTAAAGTACAAGAGCTTCACATACTCAGAGATGTAATGCGGCCCTTTTATCAAAAGCAGTCACTCTATCTCGGTCTGACAGTTACCAGCATATGATCTAGTAAACAAATACTTTCACACAGTACAAAAGTGCCATTAAAGGCCAGAACTGTCAACACAAATTCCATTCTTGCAAGAGAAAAAAAATATATAAACTGTTGATCACCTCTGGTTGCCTTAACTAGCATGGAGGTTGTCATGGAAACATTTCTGCGAAGTTCACAGTGATGAAACACAAACACTTCCAGTTTAATTGCTATTAGGTTTAGCATACCAGAGTTTATTTATACTCAAAGAGCATTATGATAAAATGCAGTAGAAAGTAAAGCTAGCAATGATCTGGCATAATAAAGCCAATGGATTTAGAAAAGAAATTTAAAAAAAGAAGAAAAGGAAAATAAAGCCAAATAAGATGGACTTTTTATTAGATTGAAACATAACAGAAGTGAATTATCTCTTTACCAAAAATACTAATTAATCTTTCAGATAGAACATAACTTGTCCATGGCAGTTTAATGTAACTATATAAACACACCGACATGTGAAGATATTAAAGAAACAAAACATTTTCAAACTAAGCAGCATATATTTGAACTACAATACATATATAAGTATTTATTATTCAGATTCAAAACATATTCTTAAAAAAAATTGCAGAATCATGTTAACTTCTGTAGCACACATCATGGGAATCCCATGTATTGGCAACCTCTTTTTTCCACATAAAATAGACCTAGTCCTGCTATTTTTTTACCAAAAGAGTTCCTTCCGCATAAATGACAATTCTGTTGTCCTTGCAGCCAAACAGGACCCAATGAGATTTCAAATAATAGTGTTGACTGACTACATGAATGTAAGTCAGGGAGAGCTTAATTTTATTTCATTACAGTTAACAGGGATTCACTTTTATTTTATTAGAATTAAACAAAATATAGAGATGCATGCAAATTAGTAACTAAAATCTGCAGGTCCCTTTCATTATAATTCGATTTCATTTTCTTAATAATACTACATTCATTCCTAGAACATGATTTAAGTTAACGCAAAGGCTTTAATAAATTCCAGTGACTTTCTATCTGTTTTCATTAGCAGAAGTTTACTCAACTCAGCTGACGGCCAGCAACACTTAGCAGCCGAGCAGAGGTCAGGGCTCTGGAAGGGGACTGGAACCAGTCAGTGCACTGGAATAAGTGCAGGAGGCACGAGGACAGAATGAGGACTCAGTCATGGTGCTGGGAGTGTAAACTAAACATGGATGGGGAGCAGAAAGATGAAATCAAGTGGGGTGCGTCACACTTACTTTAAAGACATTGTCAAATTCCTGGCGGCTGACTGTGGCATACAAGCATGGGAATGCAATCAATTGCCCATAACCTGCCATCAGCCTTTTTTCATTCACATGAGTGATATGTTTTGAATGAAGGTATGGAAGGGAAAATGATCTGTAATAAAATAACTATATTTTGAATAATTTTCCACTACCTGCTTGTTAGGTCTTATATCAAAGTAAAAATACATTCATCTTTACAATTACCATATTTATGCCTCTTAACACTGTTTTTTCTTTTCCCATTTGCCCATCTTGCATTTATTCAATCTCCACTTTTCTTCCTGCTGATGTTCCTGACAATCATCACTCTCCCCTTCCCAGCTAGAAAAGTTATCATTAATGAAATTTTTAATGCTGAATTTTAAAGACCATTATTAGATTTAGAATGAATACCTTAAAAAAGGATTAATAAAGAAAATGGAATAAGGATAGAGTTGTTGTTTCTGATTACCATCAGAATTAGGAAAATATCAGAGTAGCAAGTTTACATTCTCAAGATTACAATTATTATCCAAATAAGAATATATGGATTCAAAATGAAAGTTAAAATCTGGAGCAATCAAAAAAATACCACAAATATTTTTGTCAAGTAGGCTCCTATCTACCACATAGAGATTATTTTATTTCATACTGCTTTTGTTAGCTAGCTATACTTCAGCTCCTACTACATAATTTAGCTTCCAAGATGCTACTTCCTGTTAATTAATAATGTGCTTCTGATCTACACAAACATTATTTCTGTGAAAATTACTGAAAGACAGCAGTTTCTTTAACCACCACACACTATTCTGCAGGATTATCCTGGTCATTACTGAAGAATAAGAATGTGCCTGATTCTGCCACCATAACATATTTGTCTTCAGGTCTTCTTCCCACAAGGGAGAAATATGCAGATGACTGTCCTGTTTTGTTAAAGCCCTTTTCTCTTCTACTTCCATAAGTAATTTTGTCCTAGGGGCTACTGGAAAGTTGTTCTGATAATGCACACATAAATAAGCTCTGATGTACTCAAATAAAAAAAATAATTTAGAAAGAATTTGTATTAAAGTAAAATACAAAAAACATGTTGGTCTTCATTTCTCCTTTTTTCAAGATGTAAACAGGCCTCTGAACAAGATCTCAGCTATGCGGAAAGAATTTTTGTCTTTTCCTTCACAGGGAACTCCCTTTTCCTAAAGAAGCCCAGCAGAGGCTCTACTCCCAAACTCATGGGGAACCAGGCCAAGAATTTTGAAAATTACACCAAGACACCAAACTTCTTCCAAAGTCTTGTGAGGAGATGACAAAGATAAAGCTGCCTGTTCTGCCTACTTCAGCATTTTCAACTGCTCCATCCTCAGAGACAGTTGTGCCACACAGGTTGAACTGAATGTATAGCCTGCAAAAGGTGTAGATACTGAGAATTACAACACCTGCTGACAAAGGTGGTGTGGTGTCCTAGCTTACAGAAAATCTTAAATACACAAAACTCCCCATAAAAAGACACTTTGAGGGGTTTTTATGCATCTGTTAAATAGGTGTGTAACAATTCTACAGAGTACTTCACAATTAGATTTATAACGATTTATCATTATCCCAAGCAATACTTGAGTATTCTCTAGAGTTGTCTAGGGAGTGTTTGATAGAAGGTTTTAAAATCTAGAATTCTTTTGACCTGTGTTTTAGCAGTGAGATACCAGAGATAACTTGTCATGCATTTTTCCTAGCAGTAGCCCATTGAGAAGAGATTAAACAAATGCTACAGATTTTTAGTTCCCTCTGGACTTAGGAAGAATGTCCCACCATAAACATATGGAGGGAAATCACAATATCACAATGCTTGGAGGAGGTGATCCTTTAATAATAGCCAGCTTTCTTGGGCCCCTCTTCCCTCCAGGGCTTTATCCCATGGTACTTCACCAAGCAGTGGGTACCAAAAGGGGCCAAAAAGGGGCCAAAGTCTGCCCCCTGAAGTCCAGGGCAGCGAGTCTGTTGTGCGTTCTCCTCACTGCCCTAAGGATCTTGAATGCCACCATTTCATGGTCACTGCAGCCAGAGTTGCCTTTGGGCTCCACACTCCCCACCAGTCTGTCCTAGTGGGTGAGAACAAGGTTCAGCAGCACCTCCCACCATCAGCAAATTTATCACTTGGAAAAAGAAATTATCATCAATGAACTTCAGGAACCACTTGGATTGTTTATGCCCTCCTGTGTTGTCCCCCCATAGTTATTGGGAGGTTGAAGTCTCCCACGAGGACCCAGCTATTCTATATATCAATAAAGGGTCTCATCCACTTGGTCTTACTGGCCAGGCAGCCTGGAACAGACCACCACTTTGTCACCTGTCCCTGCCCTCACCTTAATCCTCACCCATAAATTCTCCGTTGCCTCCTCCTGCATTCCCAGGCAGAGCTCCAGGCTCTCCAGCTGGTCACTGACACACAGAGGAATGTCCCCTCCTCACTCCTCTGCCTGTCTTGTCCTTCCAGCACTGCAGCCACAGGAGCTATAAGATCATGCTTTACCTTGAGTTTCCTTCCCAGTTCAAAATAAGACCAGTGTAACAGACAAAGCCTGGGAAGGGCAGGACGGGAAAATGTCTCACAGCCTTAGCCAATGGGAGGGGAAAGTCAGGACAGCCAAGCAGCCACGGCCATCCTTGACTGCTGAAGTGAGGAAAGCTGAACAAGGAGAATAAGAGCACAATGTTTCAGGGTCACAAAAAAGGAAAACTGCAGAAAAGACTCACTGCAGACTTCGGTCACCTGTCAATTTGAAAGAAGCTTTCCATGAGGCCACACTCCCATTCTTTATTTCCGCTGGACAAAGCACTAAGTGAGAAAAGAAGGCAGATGTGACTGAACATTAAGCAGTGAGCTAAACCCACAGCATCACAGCATAATTTCATGTTCAAGAGGCCATGCAAGTCCAAAAAAGCCAAACCAGGAGTCTGTGACTGGGTGAGAGAGCACAGTTCTCTGACAGCTCTATTCCTGCTGTGTGAAAGGTGAAGGAGCTATGGGGGAAGCCCCACCTTTCTTTCAGCCTTTGATTAACTTTTTCTCATTTGTTTCCATATCCTCAACAGCAAAATATATATATATATATATAACAGGCCCACCCAAGACACACCTTTCCTAGACAAAATATGATCCCTTTGAGCCAATTCCAATGCTCTACATCCACTTGGCAATGAAGAAGAAAGGGGCCAGAAGAACAATTAATGAATTCCAGTAATGGGTATCAAGAGCCCTTATTACTTCCTTGTCTAATAAAAAAAAAACAGAAAAGAAAAATGAGATATACTGGAGATGGAAGTGTAACATGAGATACACTCCAGTATGCTATCTAAAATACACTTCAGTACAAATGAGAAAGAAAAAGAGTCAAACTACACTAATGGAATCTGGAGCCTTTATATCACTGCCTCCAAGTGACTGAAATCTCTTAAATTTTAGGCATTTTTTTCCCAAGAGCTTAAATAATTAAGGCACTAAAGCTGTTAAGATTATGACTGTTTACCTCCTTGGCAGCAGCACTTCACAGGTGAGCAACAAGCTCATTCTCACTTTTCCTCAAATTAATTTCTCTCAGCAGAATGGCATTGCAAGGACAGAGGATGGTATCTTTATTTTTAAAATTTTACTCATCGTATTAATTAAAATCTGCATAGTCAATTCATTCAAAACTTCTTTGTAGAACAATGGCAGTCTTTTAGAGGCAGCTACAGAAACAAAAACAGAAACGAAAGGAAATAAACCTCCAAGAAAAATAATTTATAAACTTAAAAAAATAATTGCAGTGTTTTTAATCCTGTTGCTGGCAAGCCCACACTAGCAAGTTTACAGTTGATGTGTTCCAGACTACACCAAAATTATGCATGTGTAAAATGTTCATAATAGAGAATAAATGTCTAAAATTTATTAAGGTTTCATGCTGATCCTCCAGTCTGGCAAATGTTTGTAAAACGAAAAAAAAAAAAAAAAAGAAAAAAAAAAGACAGTGTTAAGTAAACATTTCAGACCTGAACCTTCTTTATATGCCTTTGAACCTTTCCTTTCATGTGCAATACCTGACAGCCCACTGAGAATAAAATGCTGAAAGCCCCAAAGATGGGTAAAACAGAATTTCTGACTCAGGAAATAAAGATCAGCTGAATATGATTCCCATATGGCAAACCAGATCAATGGAAAGCAAGACCAAAATTTACAATATCTATACTGTGCAGTACAACATGGAGGTTGTCTTTTATTGCTGGTAGCAAAACTCCCAGTGGCCAGGAATAAAAGCAGGAACAGAGATTATACCTCCACTAATGGTGAACTCTGAAGATACACATTGATAGATTTCAGATTGGAAAAGGAAAAAGGGAAAATTTCGCTTTGCTTTTATTTAGTGTTATGGAATATCAACCATCAACTAGAGCAATCAACTTTCAGCACAAAATCCAGGATTATTAATATAAAGGCATGTTTTCAAAGCCAAGGGGAGAAAAAACTCAGCAGCTTGGATTACCTGATATGAAAAGAAACACTCTTTGCTGTAAAACTAAAACAGCTTCAAGGCTACTTTTGCGATAGCATGTGTGGCTGAATGTGAGAGAATGTATAACAATATTATTACTTTTATTTCAAGATTTCCTGTAAAACCTCAGGTCATGCTCATGAAGACTTTCTCAAAAAGCAGTGATAAATCTGCTGAATACTTTTCAGAACTTGAAAAGGGGCACTGGGCAGCAGGGAGGTAATGAAGCAGTCGTCAGCGACTGCACGGGCAGAGCAATGCTCTCACCGGGGTTAGCAGGAGCCCTCTGCCAGGGATGGCAAAGCACTGCACCCAGCCCTCTCTGCTGGGGTCTCAGAGGGCACACAGAGCCACACGTCTAAAAGCAAAGGAAAAAAGACCCAACTTTTCAGATTCCTCTAATAAAGTTCAGATGGAAACACACCAAAGAGAAATTCTTAAAAAGAAAACAAAACTGGCAACATTTTTAGTAAATATACAACAGACCAAAAAACCTGTCCAAAGTAAAAAGATATCAAATCACTTTCAAGCTTCAGTAAAATATTTTCTCCATTCTAGCATAAAGTTTCAACAAAAAAGAAAACCTCACAGCATCTTGGACCTACCTCACACTGCACTACTCCATCACTTTCCACTTGAAATTAAAGATATCCACAGCAACACAAGAGCCCTGTTCCAGGATGTCCATGGAGAGATACGGGTGGAGGTAAACAATAGGAACTACATAGCAATACTGTCTTCTCTATCCCTCTATAAACAAGCAAATTAAATACTTTGACTCTCTATATAAAGAGAGGTGATTTGCCTAAGAATTTTCAAGCCGTTTTTCCCAGTAGGTGGAAACCTATGTATATATTTAAAATCATGTCCATAGCAGAAATTCTACAGGCATTCAACCTGGCTGATCTTCACAACTCATGTTTTCATCACTAGTAAGCAATGCATTCAAGTCAATCCTGGCTCTGAAAACCTAAAAACTTCAGCATGTAACTGGTGCATTAAAACATATTAATGTGATACTTCATCAACAACAGTGTGACACACTTTTAGCATAACCAGCAAATACTGCCACTAAAGATCAATAGAGAAAAAGCAAAGAACAGTAATATTTAAATAAATTTATCAAACATCCTCTTCCACAAGAGAAATGGTAGAGGACCTAAAGAAAACCATTCTGGACCCCAGCAGATCACCACTCACGTGGAGGAGGTGATTCTCCCCTTATCTCTAACAGCACACTGCTGCTCTGAGCTGGATCACAATTTTGTACAGTTAGAAGACAGTGTATACTCTCCTCTAATGAGCATTCTTCTTGCCCCCCTCCTTCAGCAATATTACCATTTATTTAGGCCGATTGGGATATCATCTCTCTCAGTCTTTGGTTACATGCACCTAGGTCCTATAGATTCGAATATTTCCAAAAGATTTACACACAAGTATTGTAGGACCTTTGCAAATACTGCCTTTAAAGTACCCCTCTTCTCTAAAAGTGTACAGCTGTTATATTTCCATCGCTCTTATTTCAAATCTTGTTCTTATCTTCTGTTCTAATCTTGACAAATGTAATCTCACTCTACTGGCATAAATCCAGTATCCCATTATATATTAATCACTTATCTTCCATGTCAAAGCCTTCCTATCATCTCTCATTCCATATCTGGAGGTAAACTCCCTTCTCCTTTACATCCAGGCTGCCAGCTTCCATCACCTATGTGTTATTTTTTCAATTAAGTGTCTTCAAGCTTTTTATCCAGGCTGACGCCTCACACTGCTATGAACATCCACAAGAGTAACTGATTAACCTCTTTCAAACTGCTTTGGCAGGAAACCTATTGAAAATTTTAAAACCAATTATTTGTTGATATGCTATGATAACTCCTTGTTTTTCTGTCTTCCTTTGCCTGTTTCTAAACATTGTCTTTACCCACATATGTAAATTGTCCTGCTTCTGGGTTGGGACTCAGTAGTTCTCTGTTTGCACAGAACCCAGTGGTGGTCCTTCCACTTTATATCCAGGTCTCTAAAACACTGTCAAAGACAAGCATAAAGTGAACAAATATCAATACATCAATAAGCACACTAACCACAGTCATGCTTCTTTCAAAAAAAAAACAAAATAGCCATCAAAACAACATTGATACATAGCCTGGTTGCCAAGTACTGCTAGTATAATTCCTTCAGCAAATTTCAGTGTGTGTCAGAAAAGTCCTTAAAGCACAGCCTGAAGTATCCCAGTGAAATATACTTTGAAGTCCTTAATAATGTCCTCTTGCAAATAACTACTCTCAGTGTTAAAAACAATCTTCCTCCCAATGGGCTTTGTTATGCCCTCATAAGGAGGATCAACAATACTCTATTACGAACTATCTTCTCTCCATAAAGTCTTTTCTCCATATAGCTTTTTAAGAATGTATCAAAAAAAAAAAAAATTGACATCAACAAAGAAAAACAAAGGAAAGAAGGAACTTAGGAAGATATCTAGCTTCTATTTCGAGTTAAGATATTTTTATACATTCAAGGGTATTATTTCCCAGTTTAAATATAAAATGTTTATATTCAGCCAATTAGGCAGAATAAATAGGTATACCTTTTTTAGAGGCAGAAATTTCCAGTCTTGATGCAGATCCTGCTACTGAAAGCAAAACCAGAAACAATGTCTCTCTAGAAGTATACCCCTGTATCTCCTTGTACTTAAATATGTTTTGATGAGGTCTTATATAATATTCAAATTAACCAGTATAATTTCCTGTCTTCTTAATCATGCATTTAGTTGGTGTTTTATCAGCTGGTATATTTCCTCTCAGCCTTGTAAAATTTTTGATCAGCTTCATAGTTTACCTTCACAGAACTAGCAAAGGACAAATATTCACAATACACCCTAGTTATAAAAAAAAAAAAAACCTTAAAAATATCAGGCTGTTTACTTTAGCTCTTATTATTCTTTATTAATTTCTCATAATTTAAAGAAAAAATCCTAAAATCCAAGTTTTTGGAGGAAATAAAACAGTACTATCTAACAAAAATAAGAGTCAAACCAAGGAAACTGTTAGCATGTAACACATAACTGTGAGAAAGGGTTTCAACGCTCACTTATGAACCAGATCTTCAAAGATTTTCAGTATCTAAAAATACAGCCCATCCCTCTCTCACATTTTTTATGCCTGTGGCATAAAAATTAAAAAAAAAAAAAAATTAGAGACACAACTCCAAATTGTAAACTGACTTTATTTCCCATCCCTCTTACTCTTTTACAAGCTGAGTTGTGTTCTTACCACACCAACTTCCCCCACAGCATGCAAGATCAATGCCATTCTAGCCTCTTCTCTGATGAGCCCCAGCTGCAGAGGATGGAAATCATGCACACTGCAGAACATATGGGGAACCGAGTTTTAATAGCCTGACTCTCTAACACTGGGTTTGGGAAGTTTTTACACATCCTATTAATTATAATAATATCAGTGAGGCTTACCCAGCAAACAAGCCAAAGTAGCTGAGCTCTGCAAGAAGTTTTTCAAAGGTATAATGGAGTTAACCAAAGGGCATTAGTAAGTACCTAAGGAAGAGTGCGAGGAGATAATAAAAACAGGCAATCAGCTGCAAAACATGATATGAGATTTGAAGGCTACCATTTCCTCTTTTAAGCACAAGATTGATTTTCTACTGCATCTCTAAGCAAATTACTTGAATCTGTAGCCTTACAGAAATCAGGTTCCACTTTAAATTTTTCCTGATACATCTGACATTTCAGCTGACAAGAGGCACTTTCCATTGTACAATGATTTTGGTAAAAATTGGATGATTTGTTGTACTTCCACTGTATCTTATGCAGCTTCTTCACTTTGCAGTATTCCTCTCAGTTATATGGAATTATCAGGACCCTCCTTTGTTGATGAAATAGTGTTTTCTAAAACCATCCCCTCCACTATTAGGGGAATAGTGGAGGGGATCTTTAAATAAACATGACAAGAAAACTTGAAAAAGTACAAGCAAGAAAAAGCAAACAGAAAAATCATGAGCTACACTCCTTAGCAATAGAAGCGCTCTCAAAAACTTCCAAAAGCACAGATTAGAAAGGATTATGGCAGAGGAAGGTTTCCTTGACCCATATTCTGGCTTCCAGAAGTATCTCACAGCCCGATTACAGGGGCACACTTGCTTAACACCTCAGCCCTGACAAGCCACTGCCACTGTGCAGGGCATCACATGCCTTGCCACGGCTCTCATCCAAAAGCTCTGTCCTGGCTGTCCAGGAGGGTATGGCTGCAGCTATAATGCTCTAATTTTTCCAAGACCTGTACACTTTTAACAGCTGAATATGAAATGAGTTAAAGTACTTTGGAGAGCTAGAAGCAAGTTAAGCTGTCTGCACAGATATAACCTTTGTATTTTCTGACAGCTCTATAACAAAGAAAAAGCATCATAATCTCAGAAGTTCAAAAACCATTAAAAAAGTCTCCTTAAAAGATGGAAAACAGACGTTCTCCTCTCTTCTCCTTCATACTTTTAATATCAGCAGAATTATATTTCTTTCTTCCTGTCTCTCTCCCTTGTTGTCAGGGTTTTTTTAAAATTTGAACATATTTTCCATCTGGCCGATTTTAACACTTCTGAACTCTTCTGTCTGCCCATTATGTATGCAAGTATGTGAAAATTAGTATACTGCAAACACCAGGAGTTGGATTATGTGTCATTCATTACACAGGGACAATTCAGCTTTTTTGTCACCCACAAATATTTATGAGGCAGCAGTGAAACACAGGGTACCAGGATTCTGAGTTTCTAAGAAGAGCACATAGGCACTTCCAAAGCTGAACTGTTACAGCATCTTCCTTTGCATCATCAGCCCTGACCTGGCATCTGCCCTGTAAGCAGAAATCAGAGGCTCCTGCTTGGGCCATGTTAACCATGTCAGTTATCAGTAAGAGACTAATCCTTTGTAGTGTGGGTCACACTGGATCAATGGGACTTACCCAAGCACTCTGAAAGGCACTGCAGCAAAGCAGATGGGCCACAGAACTCAACTCCAACTCCACATCTGAAATGTATTTTACATTTTGCATGAAGTGACTTAAGTCAATGTTCACCCATCCATGTTACAGGTAAGATAACAGAGTTATCCTTTAAAGAAAGAGTAGTGAGCCTTAATGAATAGTAATTATCACAAAAGGCACACACATTTAAAAAACACTCAGTGTAAGACATAGGCTCATTATTCTTGTTTCTATTAAATCTACCTTAAATAAAGGTACTTGAATGAAAACATGATAACCTTTTCTTCTTTCTAAATAAAAAATATGAAAACAAGAGCTTCCACAATGGGGTATACAGCAGGTGCAGAAATTATGCTTCACAAAATAAATTTGTAATGCCAAGCATTTGTTCCAGATTGCAGTCTTTTGTTATTGTTTTCAATCTTATTTATTTGTTTATTTAAATCCTTCAGTTATTAGTGGTCAAATTTAACATCCCATCCAAACATACAACCATCAACAGAAGATTAAAATTAAAAAAAAAAATACAATAGTCTGCATGAGATTATACTGAACTGCAAACAAAAGTGGCAAAAGCAATTAATCAACCTTAAATGAGCAAAAGCTCTAGATCAACAACGTGGTTTAAAACAAATCAAAACTTTGCAAACAATCATAGAAATGGCTTTTTTATTTCAAGTATACTGAATTTTAACAGACTTCAAACTGTTAGAATTGCCACCCAGAGACAGAAAAAACACAGCTTATGCAGCTACTCACTAAATATATTTTCACATTGCCAGAAATTTTTTTAACTTCTCACCAAGAACAAAAATGCAGGCCTTCAGTGGAGTATACAGCTACAGAAGATGCAATGCCTTTGATGTTATATTGGAATAACCAACCTGATCAAGTCACAAGTACAATGTATATCACAATGATTTGCAGAACAGCTGTCGGGGTTCCTTTTACAGAGTTTAGCTTTGTGTAGTTTGTTAGAACAGTTTTTACCACAAGTACTTCAGATCTGCCAAGTAAAATCAAGAAGCGCAATTTTCATTTATGCAAAACATGTTTTGTGGGAAACACATGGTTGAACTGGAAGCAGTTTGGGTACAATTATTAGCTGTTTTACACAGTTCTTATTACTAGATGCACACATATGTGAAGTAAATTCAACTTAAAAATTTTGTTTTAATGCATTAGAAAATTCCAGAATGAATTACTGACACTTGAGCAGTAGCTAATTCACTTTCCCCTCAAATTTTCTATAACAAACTGAGCAGTAAAAACAAAAACCTCTTTAGTCAAAATGCACAGAAGGTTTTGGAAAAATGAAATGCAGTTGATGTGCTTCAGCAGTAGGGCACCACCTTCCAAATAACACATCCATATTAAGCCTACAGAAACGCTGTGGGAAATATTAAAAGGACAGATCTCTTTCTGCAGGCTTTTAAGGAAACTATTCCCATTATTTCTATAATTGAAGCAAAGATTAGGGAGTTTACTCAACAAGAATTTTTTTTTCCCAAATCAACATTTGGGAATCACTTTTTTCCACTATCCTTAATTTGTAGCTGGATATCCATGGCACTTTTACCTTGAAATTACCTTAAGCTGCACCAGGGGAGGTTCAGGTGGGACACCAGAAAGAATTTTTTCATGGAAAGGGTTTTTAAGCATCAGAACTACTGCTCAGGAAGGTGGTGGAGTGACCATCCCCAGAGGTGTTCAGGAAACAACTGGACATGGCAATTAGTGCTCTGATCTAGCTGACAAGGTGGTGATCGAAGTTTGACTCAGTGATCTTGGAGGTCTTTTCAACTAAATTACTTCATGATTCTAAGTCCCTTTTAGAGCTCAAAGGGTTATACTACAGTTTTACCCCAACATAGTATTAAGCAAATTAACAGAAATATGATGAAGAATACCTTGCACAAGAAAAACCTATGAAGGCAAAACACTGACACTTTCCTAAAGAATGTATTTTCTCACACATCTCTACTCTTTAGACCTTCAGTTTTTAAAAGCATAAAGCGAACTTTAGCCTCATGCAGTTAAACTACCCTTTGTGCAAAAGGCTAATTCCAGAAGTATCTAATTTCTCCATAAAATAATTTCTTCCTGCATTTAAATAATTCACAGGAAAAATGGACTGTCCGCTGAGAGAACGGTAACATTTAGAACAACAAAAAAGCCAGATATGAAAAATACCACAACACCAGTGAAAGAAATTGACTTAGCTAGCTTTTCTAATTTGGTCAGTATCTCTTTCACTGGGTTGTAAGCATCTTAATTTTTCTTCTGTGTAAGTGTCAGAGCTACCACAAACCAGCACAAAATTCAGGTAGTTAGTGAGAAACACAATCACTGGACACATTCACCAATGTAAAAAACCTGTTTCTTTTCCTTTTTCCATCCAATCTTAACTTTTCTTGAGGAAACACTTCTAGTCCTCATCCAAGGCTCTCCTTTAAGAGAAACCAACTCAGTTCTTGCAGCTACTGTGCCTGGAGTAGGGCTAATTTCTCAGTCTAGAAAGCATTTCAACAAGTGAATGGAAAGCAGTGGATGGATTAAATTAGGAGACCAAAGTTTGCAATCACTGAGCTCCAGAAAGCAATTTACTGGCATTCTCTATTTAATTATATCAACACCTCATAACCATTAATGAATTAATCTTTACTGTACTGAGATTAAGTAACTCTATCACAGAGTTCTGCAAGTATACATCTGAGCCAAGAATTATACTTAGAAATTTTAGGAAGGCACTTAGTCTCTATCATCATAATTCTTCACAACATTAAAAGCGGTTAATTTCAACCCCATAAGTCGTCACCACTGGCCCCCTTCCACACCTACTTAAGATAAAAAATAATGTTTGTTTCTCTTACAGGCATTCTTGTCCATATCCACACCAATGTGTTCACCCCAACAGCAGTTTACTGAACTTAAGAAAAAGAAGTATTTTTCAGCTATAGGCCTGACATGTGCAAAACTCGTTCTCCCTCTTCAACCCACAATGCCCCCTTGAGGGAAAAAGAAAATAATTTTTTTTAAAAAAAGGCTCTGAAGAGTTAGAAAAGAACTTCCTATACTAACAGCAGAAACAAAATACAAATTCAAACAAAGGTAGTCCACACTTTTAACGCTCATCTTTCTGGTTTGTTTTTGTGGGGTTTTTTTCTGACCCTTTTTCTCATATGAAACTTCATTGCCTTCACCATCATTTAGAGCAGTTTCAAGAAGAGTACAGAGACTCAAGTTCTGAATTTTTTTCCATGTATACCAAATTCTACATATATACTTAGGTATCAGATTAAGGAAAAAAATACAAAAAATATTTCATTTTAACTTATAACTAAGAAAACCTGCATTTCTAATAGGCAATCAAAGAAAGACAAATATTCACAGAGAAAAAGTACCAATATTTGTCACTGAGGAAAATAAATCTTTAAACCTGTTATAAGCTAGTGCTCCCTGCAGACATCCAACAGACATGGCCCATGCCTGTATATCAGAAGTTAAACAAGGAAGTAAAGATTTCTGGGAGGCTTTCAGTTTTGTGCCTTAAATCCTGGGTTTAATTTTCTCTCCTTGAAGTCTAAAGAAAGAAAGAATTGTGATTTATCTGTTATATCCAGTACACGTTTTGCATTTTTGAATGCATCTAAATTTTAAAAAAATATGGAGAAAGTAATTTGCACTAGGTTAATAATTACCTATAAGAAAGATACTGGAGAACATAGATTTCTTCAATATACAGTATCATCTTCCACCAGCAGGCACACACAAAACAGAATGAGAACAAATTATATTCAGATGGTACTAATGTTCAGGATTTTAATATTGCTGTCCTTACTACAACTATATAAAACTCTCTGCATAAAGGTTACCTCTAACACATCTTCTAACTCTTAAACACATTAAAAAACACCCTTATTACATTGTACATTTAACCACAACACAAGAAAAGGTTAGCTCCCAATAATAACCTTATAAAGAAAGCACAGTATCAGTTAAATGGATTTTAAGTAAGGGTCCAAGATCATATTAGGCAGCAATTATAAGCTACAAATTGTATTTTATATCTTCAGTGAGAGTTAGCACAAGTCTTGCTGAGTCAAATCTCTGCTATAAAACCTCTTGCCATGCTTTAAATGCTGCAAGCAGCTGAGCCCTGAGGGGTTAAAGCTAATGCTAAAGGTAAAGGCTTGAAGAGCTGACCAGATATCTTGTGGCCATAGATCTAAGTGTGTCAGGCACAGGCAAATATACCGTGCTGTGCTAGCCAGAGAAGGCCAGGAGTAATAGATCAAGCTCATCAGCTGTTGAGGAGCCTACCAGAGATGCAGCAGAGATTAACGTTGGTTTCACTGTGCCTACAGCCATCTGCACAGAAAAGGTGACACTGGACAATGACTCACGCTTCTAATGCATTTACTTTTCTTTGGTGCTTGGAAATAGTTTCTTCCAAACAACACCTCCTAAGAAAGAGGCCCCCGAAGTGTCAGGAGGGAAAAGGAATGAAAACATCACCCCAGTCATTCAATTTCAAAGAAAGAGCAATGTCTTACTAGAGCTCCCCAGGTTCCCAAAGCAGCCATCCTCGCAGCCTGGCACAGAGGGTCACCCACACCCGTCACTGCCCTCCACAGCCAAGCTGCCAGCACTTACCACCTCAGCCCCCAGCCCAGAGCAAAGCAGGGAGACCTCCAGGATGCCCTTGCTGGAGGAGGTTTCCAAGAGGAGAAACTTACTCCCTCCCAAGCACACACTGTGAGCCTTGGGTCTGTGTCTTGTTTTGCTACCGAGGCATTCCAGGCTGTGTCAGTTTGGATTGCAACATAAATATTGTGCAACTGCAGGCTCCTTAGTTCCAATTATGGTAATATTGCAGGTGACAATGAGAAAGATATTTTTAATAGTCTCTGGTTACATTTTGCTCCATCTGCATCTTAGAAAAAGAGAAATTCAGCTTAAGGAAATTTTGTTGATACATGAATTTGGAGCAAAACTGTAAGCCTAACGACGACTTGGAAAAACAGGTCTTCCCTATTCTGGTAGTAATTTAGTATTAGCAACAATGACCCAAATGTCAGTCACAGAATACAGAAAAATGTTTATAAAATTATATTTAAATGATACATACACATATTTAGAGGTTTGGATATTATTAAATCACAAAATGTGCGGGCACCTATGTATAATAATGCTAATAGTTTCAGTTTAAATAATTTTAGTTACTGAAGACAGGTACCGAAACATATGTTAAAAATAGCACTTCAGTTAAGTCCAGGACAGCAGGTTCCATTTTTACACATAATCGAATAATAGAAATGTATTCTTCTACTGAGTCACGGAAAGATTTAAAATGCGAGCGCTGAGCCTGCAACTCCGAGGGACCAGTCAAGTACACAGCCTTCTCCATCTGCCACCTCTCTCAGGCTTCACAGTAGCTCTCCTCTTATGTGACAATCAAATGATAAGGGAGAGGAGTATCAAAAAGTGAGAGCAAGGTCCAACTTCAGCCATACGCTTTCTAGACAAACATACAGTGAATTACTGTTGTTCACACATTGCCCAAAGCTCCGGGGAAATGCCAGATTTGCTGCATATGCATATTAGCACCAATCATGAGGCACACAACACCCTACAGCCACAGCCCACAGTACTAAGCCTGGTAGCCATGCCTGGCTCATCAGACTGGATACTTTAAAACAAACATCTGTGTTCATATTTTCAGAAATGTCTCTTTCATATGTCCTTGGACCCTCACCGATGATGTACCTGAATGCTGTACTTTTTTGTGTTTGTGGTGACTTGCTTCAGAGTCTATGAAACAGCTGAAATAAGAACTTTTATTGAAAGAAAAGCTGGTAACACACTGATTTGGCTTCAATATGCATGGGCAATCCATCACCTGTCTTAGTCTAAGTGGCTTTGAAGAGCAGCTAAGTAGTTGATAACTTCTCAATTCCAAAAACCTGTTTTGGACAGGCACATACAAACACATGAAAATCACCAACCAGCCTCAGCACCTCAGCCATAAAAGCTAGTCTTCATAATCACACTTCAGAAAGCTTGGGATCAGAGATGAAGGCCTTGGATTTTTCAACACAAGTTGTGGCCATCACCTCAAGCACATCTCCTGAAGCCTGAGACAATTCAAGCCACAAGAAGCGTGCGTGCTCCAGAAGCAGGGAGGATCAATTTGAGCAGAGTCCTTCAAGTGCCAATCTGCTGCCAGCCACAGAACCACTGAATCATTCACTGATCCAGGCCCCACTGCCAGACCCAGCACGCCCAGACACCACAACCAGCCCAGAGGACAACCTGAAGCTGGAGCATGGCACGACTCCAATGCTGCAAGCCATAGATAGTCTGAAAATGAATGCTAACCTGGTTCAGAAGCATCCTTCCCTCATTTTTTCAAGGGAGAATTTGGAAGGCCATGTTTTCCTATCACAACGCATTAAACACCTATTTTTACATTGTAAAACACTCTCCAGCATGGTCAGTTCCTGCCTGGAGAACCACATTCTTCAAACACATTCCCTCTTTTAGCAAAGGATTGACAGCACTGTTCTTTAGAATACTTTCTCTGCCATAACCTGAGATGCAATAAACCCACTAGGATACATTCACTTTCTTCCTCAAGGCTCTGGTCTCCTTGCCAGAAAGCTGAGGATGGAGAGAGAAGCCTGTGATCAATCACACATACACAGGCATGGACACACACACACATTGGATCGATCACCAGCTTCTTCACCTACCACCCCTGCAGTAATACACAAATATTTTGGCAGTTCACCATTCTCCTAGCTTCTCTGTGATTTGAATGTGTGCCCTGATTCCCAGACTCAAAACCAAAACCAGTTTTATAAAAGGAAAAAAAAGAAAAAAAAAGAAAAAAATCAACCCAAACCAAACAAATGCAAAAATACATAAAACAAACAAACCAACCCAACCAAAAAAAAAAAAAAAAAAAAAAAAAACCTTAACCAGTATTTTTTAAGGGTTTTCATATGTCAGTTCATAAGAAGTACATTTCTGGTTGCTCAGGTATACTTCACACCCTTTCCTGGTCAATAATAGAGGCTCAAGAACAGATCCAGTACATCCAACACCAAACATCATTAACTCTTCCCCAAGATGTCACTCTCTTAAAATAGAATACCAAGTTAAAGTTTCAATCACAATAGATTTAATTTTTCTTCTAAAGCCAAAGAATGTGCAAGAACCTGACACCATGTGAAACTTCTGTATATTCAATGTAGTTATCTGTTGAATTACTGACCATACATATTCTTATATGTATGCTGACAGTTATTGTGTACTGAAAACAATTTACAGGCATCTTCACGACATTAAAAGTAATTTAAATGCATTCAGGACTGGTAACAAATGGGTCTGAATAAATTTTTGTACAAAAGCATTTCATGATCTTTAGCAAAGTTTCATCCTAGTATTTTTACAGTTTTAACACCCATACATTCTTTCAATGAAGAATGATTGTTGCCACATATCACAGAGTTCTCAGCATCTTCCTCTTACATTCACCATACTGTACACATGATATCATGTATTCCTTATTGAATATGTTGTTCTACAAAGATGAAAACACTGACACAATTGAAAAGCCCAACAGCAGATACGTGTATCTCTGCAGTCTGTGCACACCTGACTGCAGTAGGTTTTCATGTTTTCATTTACAGGTCATGAGAATGCTGTAACTACTGCAATGAAACGACAATCTTGTTTGTTTTCTCTCACAGAGAAGTGTCTTAAATCAGAGATATTTCAATTTCTGTGTTTCAGACTCTAAAAAATCCTAGCCTGTTTTCCAGACAGTTTTCTTCCCTTTATCTTCAAAAGACCTCTATCCCCCTTCTGTCACATGAATAAACTGATACTTTTTTTCAGTATTAAATATCAAATTTCAACGCAACAACTAGTAAGTAAGTTTCCAAAGACATACACTAGATTTAACAAGATCTAGTATTTAAAAAATATCGGCCTCAATTAGGGCCAGTGTAACCTGGTGCAACTTTTGTGCCTGCCATGTGCATAAAGCCGGTGCACAAAAAAGTTTGGTTTTTCTTCCCAGAGAAGTGAAGGTAAAGAAATTTATTTTCCATATTGGGCACCAGATGAAAATCACATTGCTCTTCCGAGACCCTCAGCCCCTACTTTCTGAGCAGCTGCCCATCTCCTGGCAGCGCTGTCTATGCCTTTGCTGGCTCCTGCCCAGCCACATGTTTTCTCTGGCCTTTTCCCCCGCACTTCCCAACTCTCCATTGTTTGCATGCTGTCCCTCTATTTTCCAAAGCCCTTTGGGGCTTCCCATCACTAATCCTTAAAATTTGCTCTGCAATATTTTTACATGGCAAAACTTGACAATTTCTGATCTAATTTCCAAGCTGTTAAACATCAACTACAGATTTTATTACACCACTTGTTTTACTAGGTGGGTTACAATTCCAGAAGAACAATATGCCCTCTCAACATCAAGACTTACAAAAGGATAAATCAACAATGTAACTGTGAGCAATTTTTGTAAGACTTAGCACTGACAGCATGGCAAAGTTGAAATGATGTTTACCTCTTTTACATTTTCTTCATCATTCCTGGGCAAGTTCAAAATCAACACCTAAAAGATACTTAAAGTATCTTTTATTATGCTTGATATAGCTTTGCAACTCTGAGACTGTTTCTCCAAACACAAGTTTCATAGTTTTCAGGCTGAATAACACAATTAGGTCCTGTTCAACAAGCAATGTAATATCACAGCCATTTTCCTTCCTTCTCTGAAGGGACGAGATGGCAAAAATTGTAGTGAGAGCATCCATCAAGATTAGACAATTTTAATATAAATATATGTCAAAATGTAATTAGTCAAACTATGTCAGATACATTATTTAAAATTACATGAAATACATAACATATCATGTTGGTTAAGGCTGAAATACAAAAGCTGAATAATGGAATAAATCAGCATTTGAATTCATGTGAAGACAAATTCTGAAGAAAGTTGCAAAATACACATCATGCTGATCAAGAAAAAATAAATTATTCTACAATGATCATCAACTAAACATCAATCTTAAAAGATAGAGGATTTGTCTTGTAACAATACTTATTTACAAAATACTGTGCCTAGAAAACCCTAACGACTTTCCAGTTATAAATAGTGATGTACCCCCTAGGCTCAAAACATCACTGTTCAAATGAATTTCCAGTTTTGGGCCCAACAGTGTCTCCCACTGGCACAGGCCCACTGGAATCTCAGTCATCCTCATAATGTCCCGGAGGCAAACTGAAACAAAACTGATATCAGCAATTTACAGAAATACTTAACATGGTGCAATTTGCAGCCGTGTCTGATTGACCACAGAGGTCCAAAGGAGCTCACTGGGCAAAGGCCTCGCAGTGTGTGTCCCTGAGGACCCTGCAATCCACAATGGGCTGGAAACGTTGTCAAACAGATACTCCATCAACTTCTTCCAGTACCTGCTGCCCACAGGAAGCTGAAGCTCCTTGGTAAACAAGCAAGTTCTACAGGTAAGCCAAAGCCAGTCTGTGAACGTCAGAGGGTTCTCTGTGACTCAGAGGGCTGTATGATGGAGGTCAGTAGTTTCTCCTTTCACCCCAGGATGGACATCACACAGCACTGCAAGGGAGATGGACGGAGCGGGCAGGGCGGAAAACCTCCCTTCTGCACGCTGAATGAAGGTGCTGCCTGTCCTTTAAACCTGTTTGCTGTTCCTCAGCCTAACCAGTTAGAAAGGCATCTGCTACCCACCTGAACCCCTGTGCCACCCAGCAGAACAGACCCCCACACTGAGGGCACGGAGAGGGTGCAGTGCACCATACCCAAGGGAACCAGCTGTGTCCTCAGCAACCAGCCTGATTAATGCATACAGTTAAATAAGAAACAAACTGCAGCAAACCCATCTCCAACTACAGATGTGTAATTACTATGAGCAGGAAAAAGAAATAACTAAGTAAATGAACAAAAAGTTAAACCTACAATATTCTCATTCCCTCCCCTCAGCAACCTCTACAACTTACTACAAAGACTTAAGACAGTAAAGATCTTAAAACAGTATACTTAGTTTAACTTTATTTTTCTTAGAATAGGAACTGAAATTGTGATATTAAACATAATTCTACACAAATTCATTCCTCAGAGTTCAAATGTTACTTTCTAACATCATCCCAAACTATACATTGGTAAAGCAATAAACATTGTAGCAACTGTTCATTAAAGAGATTATTTTCAGCTACTTCAGCGATGACAGCATAAGCAAGCTATTACTGACATTTTACAAACCACCTTTCTGACATGACACATGGTGTTGCCCTTAAACACAAACCTATCAGAAATGGGATTTAAAAAAAAACCAAAACAAAACAAAAAAATAGAAAGCAAAACCAGATTCAAATCTTGCAACAAATAACAGATGTCTCTTATAATTTGCAGTGAACATTTTGGAAGATTTTTAAAACAGTACATTTGATTAAGCTACTGAAAGCCTCAGAAAGAAGAAAAAAAAGATGATCAGGGCTAAATAATACTTGTGACACTGCTCCTTGTTTTTATGCTGGTGTAGAAGTTTTGAAATTTAAGTCCAAAGCTACTCTTAGAAATTATAACAGTAAGTAGGCTTATTCTGTAAAGGAACAAATGTGGAAGAAAGCCTTCAAACAACTAACAAGGAACTATTTTATTGCAATTTTAAGATTAATTTTAAGAGGTTTGTTTTTTACAGCTAAGATTTTCTACAATTTCATCACTTACATGATGCTTTTCTGGTGCCACTATTTTACACTCACAATCAAGAAAGGTATCAAATCAAAACAGGGCAGGGAACAGGAATCTAAATGACAAGTATTTTTTCTAACAAGGATTAGCTGAGAAGTATGCTACAGTTGCTGTGAAAAAACAGACAGTTTGCATTACTTCTAGACCTATTAGCTGTCACAAAATTTTAAAAGAAAAATCAGTTCCAATGTACAGAAAATTATCATTTTACAACAAAGTTGATAGCATTTTTATTTTGACTGTGATTTGCATTTTTCTCCAGTTAAAATCATTCCATGAGTACTTTTCAGTGACCTATGTGCTAAATCGTTTTCATTTCGTATGAGCAAGTGACCTCTTAACAATACAACCAACAAAGAAAAAAAACATGACTCGTAGGAACCATTCATTTTCAGCCACCATCACAATTTAATTTCTCCAAAATAAACCAGGTAAAAATTGAAATAGACTAAAAAAGTACTCCGTGTCCAAGAAATATTAATTAACCCCTCTATTGGAAAGATAAATACCAGCCCTCGCATATGGATGATGAAAAACAACGAGATTAAGTGACATTTTCAATGACACATAGCAAAACACTGCCACAACATGGATCACATCTCAGAAGTTTTCTACTGTTTTCAGCCCACTAGCCTCGAATAACTCCTGTGCATGCAATGCTGAACCAGGTAAATTTCTCAGAATACCAAAAGCTTACTCCAGCTCACACAAATTAGTCCTAAAAAAAAATCTTATTCTACAGTAATTAAAAAAAAAAATTAAGTCCAACAAGAACTTAAAAAAAAATAATGGAGTCTCATAGGAATGTTTCTAAGCAAATACACCATTATTTTTAAAATTATAGTCCCAACACATTCTATTATGGAAAGCATTAAAACATGTATAAGCAACAGATTACTACAGGAAAAAAAATGCAACAAAAAAAAAGCCAAACACCACCAAATAAACAAATCACTTCAAAAATCTGTGAAATATTCACCTGACTACTGCACAAACCCCAGCGCAGCTTTTAAAGAATACCATGTATTTACTGATTGAAATGTCCTGAACCTAGTATATTTCTTTTCCTCACACTCAAACCTATTCTAATCTGGTTGTTCCTTAGAGACTATTTGGTCATTTTACATAAATATTCACTAAACAGAAAGCTACAAAACATTTAGGTTTTTCCTCTCTCAGATGATATAAACACTGCACTGTAGCAAAGATCCCGTGACACAATGTAAAAATCGCTGAGGTTAAACTAAAACCAAAGAAATACACAAATATTTATGCAATTGATTCTGCTTAAGCTTCCTCCTAAGGTTACTGTTAAAGCTTAAAGCCTACACCAACAAGGCCTCATATGAAGCAGTGTATTTCAGGTGTTACATATTATCAAAATAAATTAGGATGTCTAACTACAAGCATTTTGGAAATGCTGTATTTGAAATACTCTTTCCTTCCCCTTAGCCTTTTACTGATCTACTATCCTGAGTAATTAAATGAATGATTTAAGCATGCAAAAATTCTACAGAACAAAACCGTTTTGTAAAGACTACATTAAAACTGCAGATTACTACAAAACGGGTATTTTGAGTATCTACATTTACATGAACAAATTATCATCGTCAAGAAAAAAACTTTAGAAAATACTTATTTGAATGATTAAAACCATATCCCACTTAGAAGGTTTACTGTAGCATTAGAGAAACCAATTTAATAATTAATCATATTTTCTTTAGAGTAATATTACTAGCAGTAATGTTTTTTCTTAATGGCTTTAAATTACTTAGCACACAGAAGAAAAAATTTAAAACTGTCAAAATATCTTAAAACTTTGACTTCTTCCCCCCCCACACACACAGATTAATGGGGAGATATAGACACTATGCACAACTTCTGAGTCCCACCTTCGTAAAAAAATTTCCAAGGGCCTGATCCGAGCCTGTGAAGTCAGTGGAGCGATTCCTACTGCTGCCAAAGGAAAGATTCCCACTCTCAAGAGTTGGGTTTGGATAGGGGCTCTCATGCACAGAAAGTCAAGGGAAGATCCTCTTTGGAAGAGGAACTTCTGTGTTTCTCTCGGCTCGTATGTACACAGGCAAGACTTCCTAGAAGTACAAGCGATTCCCAGGTACAGGGTACTGCCCGTTCCTCCATCTGTAGCTCTGCACTCTTTACTAATAGAGGACAACACCACAGATTCATGGTGGTTACTTTTGAGAATATTTTTCCCTGGAGAATACACCAGCAGCCCACTTTCTACCTGGACAATTCTCTCAAATTTTAGATGAGCGTTTTCCTGCCAGCCCATAGCCTAAGCTTTACGCCCCTCCAGTAGCTCCATCCCGGGACCTTACCGGCGCTCGCCGTTCTCGGCCGGGGCTGCGCTGCGGCACGGGCCCGCTGCCTGCCGAACCTGACGCGAGCCGATCTACGGGGGCAGAGCGGACCCGCCTGACGGAGCGCCTTTACCGGGGCCGTGCGGGCGGCACACGGCTGTCCGGCAGGGCACGGGCGGCCGGGAGCGCTGCCGCCTGCGCACCCGCGCTCGGCGCGGCAGGACGCGGAGCGGAGGCGCCGGCGCTCGCCCTCCGCGCTAGGGCTGCCCTGGCACTGCCGATGGCACGGCACAGTGCAGCCCGCTCCACAGCCAAGGCCGCCAAGGCCGCTCTGCCCTCACAATCTATCACGCTTCCTAAACTTTCCAAGTCCCGAAGCCCTCCTCAACTTCAAAGCCAATTTTAAGTGAAGGCCCCTGCGTACCAGGCACGGAGGCCGCCTCCGGAACCCCGCAGCTCCAACATCATTATTTATTAATTGTTGGGTTTAGGCAATTTTGTCTTGGGCCAGGAGACGACCGTGCTCCCTGCGCAGCCCAAACAGCGCCCGGGGGCACCGCTGCCCCACGGGCACCTCGGCGCCCTGCGCTTCCCCTCCCACGCCAGCGGGGGCGCCCCGGGGCAGCGCGGCGCGGGGCGCCCCGAGGGGGCGGCCGGCAGCGGCCCCTCCGCGCGGGCCGGCGGGAGGAGAGGCGGGGGCTGGGGTGCGCCTCTCCCTCCGGCGGGCAGGCGGGCAGGCAGCACACAAAGGAGAAACGTGACACGTTTCTTCACCCGGGCGTCTGCTGGGGAGGTCTCGGGGAAAAAGAAGAAAGGAAAAAAAAAAAGGAGGGGGGGAACCCAAAAAGCCCCAACACACCACCACACAAACGGGGAGGCAAACGGCGGGCGGGTAGCCGAGCCTCCCGCACACGCTTCCTCGGCAGCCTAGCCCCAAGCCCTCCCCGCCTGGCACTTCTCTACCCGAGCGGGGAGGCTACAGGTTGTTTGTTTTTAATTACACGGGGGTGGGGGGTCCGCGGCGCGGAGCGGCGGGAGGGAGGCCCTGCCAACCCGCAGCCGCTGCGAGTTGTTTTGGGGGAGCTCACACCGGCTCTCGCGGCGGGCCCGGCCCGGCCCGCCGGGCACGGCCCCAACTCCGGCCGGGGCACCGCAGGCTCCCAGCGCAGAGCGCGCCCCTGCCCCCCGCTGGCGGTGCGTGTTTGGGAGCGGTGCCACCGGGTGCCGGGAGACCTGACACATGTCATGCTGCGGCCCCGCCGGCCGCGGCCAAACTTTCCCGCGGCGGCGGCAAGTCAGTGAGCGGCGGCGGAGGGGGGTGGAAGCGCTGGAAGTAGCAAGTCACACCGGGGAGCGGAGGGAGGAGGGGACGGGTGTGCGGGGCGGGGTGGGGGGGTAGCACTTACCGGGAGGAGACACCGTGTAGGGCGTCCCGGCGAGCTGACACCGAGAGAGAAAGGGCGAGCGGAGCCGCGCGCAGCCGCGCGCACATACAGAGTCCCTGCGGGCGGAGCCGCGCGCGGGCCGGGGGAGCGGGGGCGGGCGGGCGGCGCGGGGCCCTCCGCGGGCGCGGAGCGGCGTCGGAGCCTCGCGCCCTCCCGCCGGCTGGCGCTGCCTGGCGCTGGCGGTGCTGCTCTCCCTCCCCCGGCGTGCGGGTCCGCCCGTGTGCGGAGTGTGCCGCCTGTGTGTATGTGTTTTGTTGGGAATGCGAAAAAAAAAAAAAAAAGACGAGGGAAAAAAAAAAAGAAAACCCGCCACACACCCCGGCTGCTTTGGAGAGACGGGAGTGCGAAGGGAGCCCTCCCTCACATGATCGCAGAGTGGCCTGCACAGAAGTGCTAATAACGCGGGGAGGGGTGGGGGGGAAAGCAGCGGAGGGGGAATGGCAACAAAAAAAAGTGCAGCGGGATGCGCCGGGCCGTGCCCCGCTCCGCCCGCGCCTCCCCCGGCCGGTCCCCGGCGGAGCGGGCGCTGTGGGTCGCGGCGGACGGCAGCTCCACCTGCTATGTAAACAAACCGTCGGGGAAGTTGTTTGCTGGCGGCGGCTGCCCCTTCCCGCCCCCTCTCCCCTCCCGCCGCCCTGCTCCGCCGGCTCCGTTAGACACAACGAGTTTAGCAGACGGGCGGAAAACAAAGCCGTGTGTTGTGCTGGCAGTGCCGGCCGGCTGCAGCCTGCTGGCAGCCCCCGAGGTGCCGCGGCCCGCGCGAAGGCAGCCCAGGGAACCCGGGCGGGAGGGGAACGGCGGGGCAGGCCTGGCCGATGGCAGCAGCTATGCCGGGACGCACGCGTGGGCCCTGAAAGTTTTCTTCTCCCGGGCCCCGGCACTTGGAGCAAGGTGCAGGACCCCCCAGATGTCCGCAGCAGAAACCGGCCTCTCCCTGCCCGTCTGGAACGGCTGCCCCGCCCTGGGGCTGCCGTTCTCCCCGGGAAAAACACTGCTAAGTGATTTCTGCGTGGGATAGGGTATCGGGGAAACGGGGAAAGAAGTGCTGGCATCGTGGCCATAGCTGGTCTTGTCCTCCCTTGTCCTCGCCGCGGTTCCCAGTAAATCGGCGCTGGGGATGTGTTTGGGTGGAAAGACCTTGCGTGGGCGAGGGAGAAAGCGGACGGCGGTGGCCGAGCGGAACGCGGGGTTTGTTATTTCGGAGCCCACCTAATTATCGCGCGGCAGCCCCAGCCTTAGCAGGGCTCTCTGTACGCGCCGAGGGCCAGGATCGCAAGTGACTGTCACTCAGAATTAACAGTCACCGCATTTATTAAGCACAATTAAAAATCCCACAAACTTTGCCACTCGCTGCTACAGGCAAGTGGCAGACCGCCTGCCCGCCGCGCCACTCGCTCCCGGGGCCGCCGGCCAGCCCCGGCGGGGGCACTGCCGGCCGCTCGCCACCGGCGCGGGGGGTGTGGGGGGGAAGCCGCTATCGCGGGGCGGAGCCGTCGCAACTCGGGGAACTCGGCGGGGCCCCCCGCGGCGGCCCCCGGCCCAGGCCGCCCCCCGCCCCGCCGCGCACCCTTCCGCCCGCCCGCGGCGGCGGGGCCGGGGGCCGGGGCGGCGGCGGGGCCGTGCGGGGCGCGGCGGGCCGGCCGGCAGCCAATGGGGCGCGGCCGGGTTCGCGAGGTGAAAGTTCAGCGCCGGGGCAGAGGCTCGCGGGGCCGCGGTGCTGCCGATGGGTGGCCGTAAAATATATTTATTTGCTACTCGCGGCTCTTTTGTCTCTTTGCCCCTCGTCCCCCCCCCCTTCGCCCCGTCGCTGCCCCGGGTTACCGGGGCGCTACCCGCTGCCGCGGAGGGCTACGAGCGCAACGGTTGCGGGGGACACTCGCGGCGCACCCCGCGGAGCCGTGGCACAGAATTCCCGCGGGCAGCCGCCCTCCACGGCTCCGCGCCCCGCGAGCCAGCGGGGCGGGAGGGGAACGGCGCGGGACCCGCCGCTACGCGCCCCGCCGGCCCGCAAACGAAATCGGGCCCCGCAGGCTCCGGCCGCGCATGGGCTCCGCGGGCAGGGGCGCGGAGCCTCGCGGGGCGCAAGCTGCCTGCTCCGAAGACCGCCGGCCCCCCCGTCTCCCCGGGCAGGAAGCGCGCCCCGGGGGAGAGGCAGCTCTCCCTCAGGAGCCGTCTGCGGTAGCGGTCAAATCCCGGTGCCGGCGGAAGGCAGCGTGCAGCGGCACTTTCTATGGGGTTAGCCCGCGGCACCGAACCGGTGGGACGGCGCGGCCCGGCCGCGGGCACCGCCAACTTCGCTGGGCGCCGGGCGACCGCGGCATCCCCCGCCGGCGGGACGGGAGCGGCGGCGTGCAGCGACCCGAGGCTCCGGCCCGGCTCTGCCCTGCCCTGCCCGGCCGCGGGCCGCCGCCGTCGGGCCGTCCGCTCTCGGGAGTGCCCGCAGCACTCGCAGCCCTCTCTCCGGGCTGCGCTTTGTTCCACGAGCCCCTCGTCCTGTTCAGTGTGGCCTCGCAGGCAGACCCTCTCTCTGGTGGGCACAACGTGCCGGGAACACCACGGCGCTTGGCCGCTAATATTGCTCGGCGCGACTTGGCAGTTCCACCCAAAATTAAAGCTAAACAAACACACACTTTCCCCACTTTTTTTTTTGCAAGGACGACTACGGTATAAAATGTGACTTGGCTTTCTAATGAAAAACGCTGGTGCGTTTTATTTGTTCCTGTTTACGGTTCAAGATTTCATCTGCACAATTGTATTTCTCGCTTGAAATAAACCGCTTTGAAACCATTTTCCTTTAATTAATTTAATGTAATTTCTCTGTGCTGCTGGCAGTGTTAGGTGTCAATAAGATCGCTATTTTCTATTAGGATTGTTTAGAAAGCGAACAAGAACACACACTCCTCTTCGAACTAGGTGCACTCCCTTTCCTCCCTGCGTACTGCTCCGAGACACTTGGGAAAGAGCAGAAAATGCTGGTTTTAACCGAAGTCAAGTCGAGGAGAATCTGTATTACAACATCAAAGAAAAGGAGACGTTACAAAATTGGTGGAGTTACACCACCATCTGTCGTTAAGCTTCGGGACTACAAAAGTTCAGACGTATAATAAATCTTAATGAGAGGTGGCAACTTTCTTTTTTTCTCTTTCATCCGAACTCCTGCCGCCCTGGCAGAGTGGGTTTCTCGGCGTTGGATGGTCCAGAGTGACAGATTGCCCATGCCTTCACAGACCTGTCTGTTCACTGCACCCTGCCAGGCCAAAGGGTTTCTTCTGGCACCTGATGTCCCCAAGAAGTTGCTCGTCAAAACACACAGGCACCAACTCTTCACAGTACTTTTTGTCCTCAGGAGGTTGCATTCATAAAAAAGAAGTTTAATTAAAAAAAGAAAAAAAGAATAAACCAACAAAACTAAATCACCCTCACACATTCAAACACTCTAAAAAGATAATAGATAAAAGATAAATTTAAAAAATAAAAAAAGGAAAAAAAACCAAACAGATCTTTTATGTTACAGTTGTAGGATTCAATTTAGCCCATTTTTTATACCTGTTCTGCAGTGGTGCATTCTGAAAAGGAACATATAGAAAACAGAACTTGGAATAATATATGTGAATGAGCTGTGATGGTCTAATACAATCTGTGATTGCTCTTAAAGCTTTAACTGCTATAAACAAATCCTTAAGCATAGAATGATTTTATATTCCCCAATGTAAACATGGCACCTTCTTGTCAGATCTCCCCATGAGACTTTAGTACTTTCTAAATTCTTCAGTTAAATGGCTTGCAAATGCCCATTTACTGTAGTTACTGAAGAATCATAAAAAGAAGGAATGTTTTCTTCGGGATTTTCTGAATCTTGGTGTTCTCAGAGGCCAGTTGGTTTTCATGTAAGCAGGGATCTTCACTGAACTCAACCACAAAAATAATCAAATTTATCATTGTTTTATCACGGTTCCTATTTTTAGACAAGTGTGGTTTAGTCAATATTGATCCAAATGTGTTGCTGGATGGAATGCTTACCATTAAAGGTTAACTTTCAGGCTGTTACTGTTTCACTGTGGAAATACACAGAACTTTGACTGTCTTCAGGATGGCATTTCACAAGTGCTCACAAACCTTACAAACCTGTAATTAGCACTGGGCATCTTGTAATATGAATCTTGTTTCTAATCTTTTTTCTAGGCCTAGAGAAACTCCATTTCCTATATCCTACCAGTAGTTGTTGACACTAAGAAGGAAATTCTCACTTTTAGTTTGTGGACATGTCAAAAGAGAGAAACTCGTTTCCTTGAAGCTCTATGTCCACTTTCCAGACTATCTCATAAAATGCAGAATTATGCTGCAGGCAATAAACACTTTCAGCATTCCTTTGTCTACTGTGTTCATTTCATGTTACTAATAAAAAATAATTTTGTCTTCTCCATAGTCAACGAAGCTCATTGTATCAGCATTAAAAGCTAAGGTTTGTGAGTTGGTGAAACAGGTGTTAAACATTCATCCTATTATAATAAATTTGTGCTACTTTGTCAGCTTTGAGAAGTGAATAGGCGATTACAACCAATTGCTGATTTAGGAACACTTGGTAAAAGACTTGTGTCCAAGAATTTGCTGACAATTTCAGTGTTTGCAGTGCCTACAGTTTTATATACCTTTAATAAACAATAATTTTAATTTTTAAGTAATTGAAAAGACATTATAGCAACAGAAAAAAAAATTAAAATACCAAGTAACTGAGAGTTGCTGGGGGAAAGAAAAATGAAGTATGGTATTCAAAGTTATCTTGTTCGAGTTGGAACAGATGCTGCCCTGAGCAGTACTGACCAAAATGAGGGATTACACTGTGCCACTTCAATTTCTTTGAAAGGGTGACAAAAAACACCCAAAAAACCAAACCCCTCCACACAAAACAAACCCAATCAAAAAACACAAACAAAAATATCCCAAACAAACAAACAAACAAACACAAAAAAACCACCTTACAAATTTTTGTGCAAATCTTGAAACTCGATTTCTGTATTAGAATATATGTCAAAATTTTTGGCATTATATTTTATATTGTATGTAAGGATGACCTATACAACTTTCTGGATTCTCTTCCCATTTTGTGCCAAACAGGCCATGCTGACATTTTGGGTCCTGGTCCCAACCATTAGTTGTACATGTGAAAGTCCTATTTAGCCAAAGGTGAGGAAAGTTTTAAGACTGCTAAACCTTTTGGTGAGTTTCCAAAGTATAACCCAGGGAGCAGTATCACAAACATACATAAACAAGTAGCTGTGTGAGTCTCATGAACAGCTCATAACTTCTGAAGAGTTTGGTATGTGACCTGTAAGGCAGTACTAAAATTTAGGCATGTAAATCTAAGATTGGAACCTTTCAAATCCTTGTTTAGATTCCAGGGGTTTACATTGATAAGGTGCCAATAAAATTGCTTAGGTTCCTAAGCCACTGTTTCTGAAAATACTCAAAATAATAACTGTCACATTCAGGATGAAGAGTTTGGTGAATTTCCTCAAGCTTACCAACCTTCTAAAACTGAGCATCTTCTGTGCAGCTGAGGATTAAATTGTAACTAGATAGAATGCCCTTAGAGCAGTCCTTGGAGCAGCCACTGACCCAAGGCTTCTATGTCCTGGGTAAACATCCCACTCTTCTGCACACCCACTCTTCTCCTACGGCTCCCACTGGTCTTTGACCCCTGTTCTGCAAAGGGACACTACAGCCCTACTCCAAATCAACCAAAACCCAAGTGCTTAGGTCATGGTCCTGGGAGGTGATTAATGGCTTAGGTCCAAGGAGGGTCTGGAAGTCAAATAGAATAGCAGCATAATTTAGCTATTTTATATATACATATATATACCTACAGACTTCGCAACCATTCCCCTTTGTTTTTAGTTTCAAACCATTGGTGAGAACACCTGTGGTTTTTATGAAATAAACCATATAAACACTTGTCTCCAAAAGAGGATTCAGGGCTCTGAATAGCAAAATAGCAAGGTATGACAACCTTGAGAAGGGCAGCACTTAAAGCAGCATTGTCTCTTCAGCCTTTTCTGCAACTGCTTTCAGCAACTCTGAGCAGTGACCACCGAATTTCACTCCAGAGTTCCCAACTTCCTCAGGCTGATGCAGATCCTGTTTTCAAGGTTATGGAGTATATGGGATTGCATACAGGGGCCAGATAAACCAAAAAGCAAGTTTAACTACAGAAATGAAGTCCTGACTGTAAAACAGTGAGTCTGCACAAGTACCACTCAGGTCTGAAGTCCATCTTTTCTATCTTGTGTTCATTTTTTGCATTTTTCTCCTTCATGATTTCCTCAGAGCAAAACAAGACTTAGGGACTTGTAGAAATTTTTCATTAAAGCTGGCAGAAATATTCCTGACAGAAGAATTTTAGTCTTTTATTTGTTCTGTTGCTTCTACTCTCCTCTTCCAGCTATAGTACTTTCTCACCCCTCCAGGAGAAGGTTGTGTAGACGTGCCTGTGCCACAAGCTATGTAAGCTCTTGTGGGAAAACATCACTTACAGATGAACTGCTCCAGTCACACTCAGAACAAACAAGGTGTGTGGGTTGGAGTAGAGGAACAGATGAGTGTACTTCTTGTGCTAAAGCAGCAAAAGATCTCTGATAAACTTGCCCCATTATGTCTTCACAGGGCACACCTGAGTTGCCCAGGGGCTATGGTTTAATCTCCCAGGGCGTAAACTCATCTGCCAGAACCTGAATTTTGTGGAAGGAACAGACAGGGCTCTACTTCACAAAAGAAAACAGGATTGATTCTGTTCTTTTCCACTCTAGATGTAGTTCTCAACATTGATGTTAGATTGAGTTTGTAATACCAAAAAGAGCATACAGTTATTTTCTAGGTCTTTCCTTTTAAGCCAAAAGTACTTACATTTAGGGAAACGTATGAGTAAGCAAACAACATGTTGCAGCTGTGCCCAGGCAATTCTTTCCTTTGATAACACAGACACACAGACCACATTAAAGATGCAAAATTCAGTTCAGTTTCATGATGTTTACACATCTGTACCAACATTCTGAGAATTCTAGAAATTTTGTCAGTATTTAGGTGGGGGACAGAGTATTTGTCAGTATTTAGTTTCAAGAGACAGAGCTGTCTTTTTAAAAACCATTTCTATGTTATAAATACAAGTTAGCATGCATTAAGTAGTCATCTTTCCACCCACAAGCACTTTTATAGAATTCATGAATTTGGGAAGTAAATTGAAAGCAGACTCTGGATGTTAACAATATGGTTAGATACAGGAGTTTTACACTAGTCACACTGAATAAACAAGCTCATTTTTCAAGTTTAATTAAGAGGACTTCAGGGACAACCTCAGGACACATATTTTGAAGTCAATAGAGATACTGCCTTGTAGATGTGAATTACAAAATTATGTGATTCAGGAGCAGCAAAGTAACTTTATTTTCCAAATTTGTATAAGCCTATAATCAAATAAATACTGCTTGTTTCCTTAGCATTCCACTTTTCACTTTCCTTCACCAGAAAAAAACTGCTTTTTTATTGCTACAGCTACACATCCAACACAGCTAGGAGAATCAGAGAAATTTAGGATAAGTTACCACCTAAACAAGTGGATATCATAGTGCTGTACTTTAGATTGTCAGTTATTTTACTCATTGTGTAAGAAAAAAGCAGCAGGCAAAGACAAGTGACTCAGAAAAACAGTATTTTTTTGGAACAAATTATTGCCAAGGAGAATTTCTATAAGTTTAACTATTTCCTACCTAGTTGTTAAAAAGGGGGGGAAAAGAGTTTTAAAAGACACTATATTTATTTGCACAGTCTAATTTTTTGGTGGTAGACATCTTTTCTTTTCATGACAAAAAACTTCAGCTATTCTCAAATCCTGCTGGTAATTCCCTGTTACTGACTGTGGCTGAACAGTGGACTGTGCTAGCTCCTGTGGTCCATATTCCTGCACGAGGCTCCAGCTGAAGCTCAATCTAGTATTTGGAAAGTTTGTTGAGGCAGTTGCTTGAGCCATATGTACCTTCCTACCTCAATCCAACAATTTTGTGTGCTTTTGCTGGAGTGCCTTGTCCCAGAAATCTGGCAGTGAGCATCCTGGCTGTAGGAGAGAGGTCAACATTTTCCCATCAAAGGAACGATTGTTCCATCCATGAGTGTCCTTTATTTGTCAGACTTTCAGAAGTCACCACTTTAGGAATGAAGTCAGCACCTATTGAAGAAGCAAGATTATCAAAGGGTACAGCTGAACGTTGAATATTTGGTCTTGAAAAGAGCTTAAATGGATGCTGACTTCTCAAATATCTCTTCTAGCTACACATATAAAATTCTGGCATTCTCTTTTATTGAAAATCTACTACTGCAGCACCATGCTGCACTACATGGATGCCCAGAAAACCTTTATTTTGGACCTGCTCCAAATCCATGTGGAAAAAAGGAAAAGCAGTAAGTGCCCATTTGAAGAATTACCTGTGCAGCAGATATGTCTGCCTACTTCTTACAGTAATTTATTGAATTTAATATAACAGGTGAACTGGTGCTACTTGCTGTAATAGAGGTTTAAGAGGGATTATTCTAGGAGATAACTGCTAGTTTATTCATGGATTTTAATGGGAGCTGGTTTGGGCCCAATACAAGTGTTGCCTGAAAACCTGCTCAATGCAAGCATTGCTTAAAATCTACACAAAGATTGCTGTTTTCACTGTGACTATCACAAGCTAACTGCAAAATATATGGAGACAAAGAATTAAAATACAAAAATACTCAATAAACTAACAATAAATCAGTAAGGTATGCTTCTTGTTTTCTTTATATTTATATGAAATTAAATTCATGTTATAGTAGTCTGCATATCACAGACTATTTAAAATGTGCAGTTTAAATATAGAAATGGGAAAATAGTTTGGCATTTCAAAAATTATACAAACAGAACTTATTTTTTTCAAAATTAAGCTTTGACTTCTTTTTTGGGCATGTTTGAAAGGACTTCAAATACTGTAGAGAAATTTTAAAATAGTTAACTATGAAAGCAACCCTGAACACCTTCTGCACTGTCCTTTGCTAATAACTTCCGCTACCCACACTGATACCAATGGATATGTAAGCAACTATCCTATGACATTGCAGTAGTGAATTAACCCTCATACCAGAACAGAAACACTCATCCTGAATAATATTCAGGTACTGATAGCAAAATAAAAGACCAAATTCTGTACTGTACATCAGTGTCAGGAACCTAAGTGCTGAACACGTGAAATTGCTATTGTTCATTTATTAAATGACTTTGTCTTAGTTGTAAAAAAAGCTGATAGAAATATTTATACTATTGAATTTTCAAAATAAATGTTGTAATCTCCTTAGAAAAAATGTAGAGCAGGTAAGCAGAAGTAAGAACAAAACCAGCAGAATTGTAGGCACTTCCTTAGCAATCTATTTTATGAATGATGTGGTATCTTTAGGTTTCTTAAATTGTTAGATGAGACAGGACATTCCTGTTGATGCTTTGAATCCCTGTAATGCCTTTGAATTGAGTACAGGGAATGAGACAAGCTAACTTTCAAAATTGAAGATTTAGTTTGGCTAATATGTGCTATAACCACCAATCAGAAGAATGACATCTTTATTTACAAGTTGGGACAAACTACAAACAAACACTAAAACATGAATGTCCCAGTGGAGCAACAGGGGCTGTCCACTGCAGAGTATCAAATCATACTGTATGGCAGTACTTTAAGTATCTATCTGTAGCAATGGAGGGAGAATGATTGTTTTAAAACTAGGAAGATAACACAAGCATAACAAAATAGCAATAGAATTTTAAAGGAAATTTATACTTACCGGAAATAATTTTTTAACTTAGACAGTTTTATCCACTGTAAGATATATTTAGGGGACAGAGTCATATATGGAAAAATCTGATGACAAAATAAAAAAGATAAAGCAGAATGATTTGATCACAGCACATGATGAATAAACAGCTTTCAATTTTACAGCAATAGAAGAGAACAATAAACAGCAGCTACAAAAGCGAGAGATTTTTAAATAAATAGACACAGATAACTGATATTCAAGAGACTTACAAGAGTTGGATGAGCTTTTGCTTTAACACGAATATAGATTTCCAATAAATCTAAGAAAACAAATGAAGTTCTAAAAGAATGGAAGAATGCAAAATCTCTAACTGTATTTCTAAGTGGTAAACAGGACAGCATAGACAGGCTTGTCAATCTCATACCAGTAACAAACAATGGATTAAAATACAGGCTAAAGTGATACATGGGGAGAAAGGAATGCAAAATGTGGAGAGGATATTTGCTGGAAGGGAATGGGTGTGAGACAAAACACCTGTGTTGGAAAAGACTCAGCACTTTTAAAAACACACAGGGATCAGGATAGATAATAAACAAAACAAAATTCTTGCTCAGGCATCAGTGCTAGCTGTGATCAAAGGAATGTGTGTCTGCAGTTGTAGAGAGATGGTTAAAACTTAGGCTAACGGAAGGGTAATAAGAATTCAAATCAATTTAATAAACCTTTATTGCAATATCTGCAATATGTTTTGATAATAGTGGGATCTTCACTCTAGCAGACAACCTGCAAGATATTCCAAAGGATGACATCTGCAGTGAGACAAATCCAGACTAAAGCCTAGAGGAACAATTTTAACTGCAAGATTATTCTGGACAGTGAGAATATTCTGGAATTATTTCACACATGCTGTTAGCGGTTCCCCATCATAATCGATTTTTAAAACAACTGTGGATATTTTCCTAGGAATATCCTAATATAAAATGAAAAATTCATTCAGAAAAAATGCATAGCCTAGGTGGTGCAGGTGTTAAGGCTCCGTGATCACAAAAGGCAGGTCTGGCTTTCCAGTCTATGAGCAGTTTTGAGTTAGAATTGTCATCACAAGGTACTTTTCACCCCATGAAGATAAATGAGGCCATACATTATATTCCTTATGGATGCTCTTTAAGGCAGTTTAAAAATTCAGGAACACTGCTCTATTTTATTTCATGGAGGAAGATAAAGTGCATTGTTGTTGTTGTTGTTATTATGAATATTTAAGGTGTCTAAGTCAATAGCAGTTAACACTTGCAAGCTGAGAATTCTGTTGTACTACACACTGCAAAAAGCCTGTTTCAGTTAGTTTCCAATGGATCCTGTAATGCAATAAGACATATAATGCAATAAGACAACAGCAATCTGTAGCCAGGGAAAAGATACAGTAATAGCTGTTGAAGGTACACATCCTAGTATTTGGAAACTCTTCTCCACTAATTCATGTGGCATGTGTCACTTTACTACAACATGGAAAAATTCTGTGTTCAAAGCTTAGCTGGATTCTGTTTTGTAATTATTCTCTATCTTTTAATAATGTGCTGAAGTGAGTGGGAAAACACAAATATGAAATTACTGACAGCACATTTGCAAATATTTAATGGTTCATTTTGTTAAACAATAGTGTAACATTTACAAACAGGGTTTGGTAGTCCACAAAATATCTGTGTAGCAGTAGTAATGTTGGTTTTGTATTTGACCTCTCTGTAACATTGCAGATGAGAGGAAAATTTTGCAAAGAAACAAAGGATCTAACCTCTCTGGTAAAACAACAAAGGCATGCTCCTCACAGACTAAGATTACAGGTATTAAAGAAATTTACAATTATTTCATCCCCCAACCCCACATTCCCCATTCCCTTATCAATTTAGAGTGAAGACTTGAGGGCTGAGTGCAAAAAGCTTCATTTGAACTGGCCTGACCAACTTCTGTGTTCATCATTTTCTTAATTGCTTTTCACTGTCTTGTCCAAGGAAGACTTTGCAAGGCATAGCTGCATGGGCTATGATGTAATGAGATCTTATTAGTTAAACAAGACGAGACCTCAAGCTTAAGCAAAATAAATTCAGATAAAGTCTCTGCCCCTTGACCCAGCTATTTTGCAGTCTTTGAACAGTAAAGAAACTTGGAATCTGGTCACAGATGCCAGTGTGAAAATTCCCCTGGCTGAAGGGAGACTGTCAAACGGTGTAAAACCAGAGGAGCTGGTTCCCACTGCTTTCTGCCTTGTCCTTAAAAGCTTCTTAAGGGAGAAAAAAAGCTGAGAAATTCAAAGGCAAGATGAACTGTATCTTTATTGTGGTGATTTCTGGTCAGAATATGGTCCCATAGGAACCAAAACCAGCATCATAAATTACAATCATATAGAGCTAACAAACTTACTTTATATTGTAACTTCAGCTGAGGAGCAAAACAAGACAGGATAGAGCAGACTATGAAAGAAGAAACTGTAACTCGTTCTGAAAGACCATCCAGCATTTCCTCAGAGCACATTTTTGAAGAGGAACAAATATACCCTTCTATGAAGCTTTTTGCAAAATCTGCATTTTTTTTCCAAAAAACCCCTGTAGAATAATAAATATATTTACATATATATGCAATATACATATACAAAGATGCAAATATACATAATAACACATATATAATAAATACATCTGAATAACACTGAAGAAAATATGGATTACAAAATAGAAATAAAGGATCACACATCATGTATACAGTATTTTTAGTAAGAAGTACAATTAACACATCCTTCTCTGTCTGCTGAAGGTTTCTTTCTCTTCTCGTTACTTAATGCTTTATTTTAGACAAGTTGGAAGGATAATGAATCAGTGATATCTTGAGATTGTAGACAGTCTCCTTACTTTAAAGATGGGACAGGATATTCCTACTCAGTATACCTGTAAAAACTGTAATTTTGTACACCACTAGCTCAAATAGCATCTTTGGCTAAATACGAAATCTTTCAGCTTAAGAGGTTTTTTTAACAGAACTGTAAATTTTACATCTACTTTTCAGTTAAAACTCATATTATTATTAACTACTTTAACTAAGATGTGAGAAAGATTGTTCTAACCAATAGCTGGGATTCAGGAGGACTAATCTTTGCTCTGACACTGTTGCTTTGCAACTTTCTTTGCAGAAAAAAAAAATAGTTTGAAGAGAGTTAATTGGAATTTGTAGAATTGCAAAGATAATTTAAAGCTATTTAACCCAGTCTTTGTTTATGTTCTCATAATACATGTATTATTACAGTATCAGTGATGGGTTAATGTAACACAAAGGAAAGACAATTCCTCTTCACATAGAAAGTTCTTGAACTGTGGCATTCAATACCAGGATTATATTGATATTGACTACCTTTACTTTGAAAGGTATTTCTTATCAACAGCAATGTGCAAATTTGTAACTGGTGGAAGGAAGGTGACCACCTGCCTTACTTATCTCTGTAGTATTCAGATACGCATCTTGCCAAGTTGTTCCTGAGAATTGTATCATTTCTATGGGAATATGTTCTGAAAGAATCTTCCTCCATGGACTGAACACTAGGGCCCAGGTGCTTCACCAGAGCTGAGCTATCAGTGCTCCTATTTGAAAACAAAACAGTGACTGGAGAAATGGTCATTGCCAACATCAGGTAATCAAATCCCTTGTAAACAGTACTGAGATACTCTGGAAAATATATTCAACATAGCTAAATATCTGAGAACTAGCTTTCAGCCTGTAATTAAGAGAGTTCTGGGAACCAGTACTTCTCAAAAAGAGTTGAGGATCAGAGTTCACAGTCATTTGGGCATAATTTCCCAATGTGACATGGTGCACAAAATGTCCAAGATGAGCTTAATAAATAGGTATCAGAGGAATAATGAATGAAGATAGGTGTCGAAAGTTATTATGTTACTGTTGTATTTAGCACTGATGAAATCATTACTGTAATATTTTGTCCAGAGTTGGGGTCCATGGTTCAGGAATATTGTTGAAGAAGTTCAGAGAGGAGTCACAAGCCTGACTTGGGGACTGTTAATCATGATTCAGGGTAAAAGATTCAAAGTGCTCAATCTGCTTAGTTTATCAGCTGAGAATACTAAAGATTGATTTGGACCTAACCTCTAAGCTGTTACCATGGGGAATTATACAGATTTGATTATGGACTCTTAAATCTATCAAAACCATGAAATTAGCAATATAAGGAGGTAAAATAGAAGGAAAATCTGGACAAAACCATTCCAGAAATAAAGATGCATATTTTTTACAAACTGAAGTGAGCAGCTTCCTATGGTCTCTGGCAGATAACCTTCTCAACAGAAATATTTCAATTTTTTTCTATAACATAATTTTTGCTCAAATAAGAATTAATGCAGACAGCTCTATCAGCTTGCTTTTTACAACAGCACTTCTGGTTTTATCATCTGCAAAAATTTGAAAAGACCAGGTTGAAATACTGAGCTTTGGGACATTGCAGCCATCAAAATAGAGGCCTTGCACAAAACCTGTGTGTCTAAGGAAGAAAAAGAGTACTCACTGGTAGCATATTGTTCTCAGAACAAGACTTTTTTTTTTTTTTTGATTCTAAACAAAAAAAAACCCTAAACAAAAAAAATTCCAAGGAACTCCAAAATTATAGGTATAGCACTGGAAGTTGTTTTACAAAAATTAGAAAAGTTTGTTAAGTGTATACTACTGTATAAATTATTGATAACTCTGTAAGTAAAATGTGGAACTTTAATATTACTTGCCAGCAAAAACACCTCATAGACAACAATTAATGAGCCACATCATTCAGAAATACTGAGAATTAGTAACTTTTACTATTTGTGTTATACAGAGAACAAATTGAGGGACAAAAAGTGATAAAGGTTGAAGAGGAATTCTGGAAAGGAAACAGAAAAATGGTCTCAGAAAAATATTTCTGAGACCTCTTCCTGGGCTTTTTTTTTTTTTTTTTTTATTATTTCTTTTTTTTACTAGGCAAGCTGTAGGTGCCTAGTAGATGCTGGGAGGTGATATTCCTGTTCATGTGTCAGTACAAAGCCAGTGCTGCTGTGTCCAGCTCAAGAAGACACACTGATGCTGAAAGTACCCTCTCTTTCCAACAACATATAGACTGAGCATTTACTCTGTAATTTATCCTCACTGCACTCGTCTAAGGGAGAGGTAATAATGACCTTGGTTTCTTCTCAAAATGCCAGTTTAGGGCATTAGTTTATTCTTACTTAACTCCTTGAATTTCTCTGTTGATGACACTTTTCATAAACCTCCTTACAGAAAAAAATAATCTGTATTATTATAGATATTAAACAGAAAAGTTTGTAGTAATAAATGAACCAAACTGCAGAGCAATATATTGCAGAATAATTTACTTTCAACTTTATACAATTTTTGTAAAGATCTCTGCGAGAAATCAATTAATGATGCATCAGTGATTTGAAAGGGATACAAATAAATTATTAAATTATATTTTTATGCCAGGTTGTTCTGTGCCCACAAATCTAAAATACAATTTTGTGCCTTTTCTTAGAAAATTTAGGAAATGCTTTCATGTTATCAAATGTCCATTCTTATGGTTATGTTATGGTTGGAAGAAAAATCTAAAGATAAATTATGAAAATGACACAACAAATTAAGCAATAATCAGCTTCCTGCAATTAAAGCAGTTTTTCTTTACAAGAAAAAACCCAAGTCCCATCTGTTACTAGCATTGAACAAAATCAACATAAAATGAACCAACAGTATTTTGGCCTTTGGTCTCTTGGATGCTTTATGACAGAGGTCATAAAGAATGTAATTATTATTTGATATCAAGACAGCTTGAACTAACCTCATATTCCTAAGGCAGTGAGAGCCTTCATCACAAGTCAGAATCTACTTGTGTGGAATAAATAACCCAGCCGATGGAAACAAATCCCTTTTCTCCCAGTTTAACCTGGGCTTTTGAAAACTTCTTAGTATCTCAGAAGTTCAAAATGTCATACTGAAATTTACCAGATCATGGGCATTTCCTGTTTGTTTCTGAAAGCTGTAGTTGTGATTTTTAAATCATATCATCACTTAGGTTCCGCTACTTTTAATTGTAGAGTTTTACTCCTTTTGTTCCTCTTCATCAATGGAGGTCAGCTCAAGTTGGCTCTATGTTTGGCTGCTGAGGCTCAGAAAAATTTGTAAGGCCTGTAATTCTGACATTTCATTCCTGACATTGAAATGAAACAGCCTACATTTGATGAGCCTCAGAAAACACAGAAGAGAAAAGTACAAACTTGGATTTTCTTTTCTCCAATAGGCAGTATTGAATAAGACTGGGCTTTGGTTTTTTTACCTCCTTGAACAGAAAATTTCCAGGAATATCAGTGCTTCCTTTTTTTTCTTTTAAAGATTTTAAAAGTTTTTACTGTAAATTGCCCAGCAGGAATGATGGGCACATCATGATTAAAACACCTTATTTTTATGTATACAGCAGACAATCATTTGCAGCAGGCGCCGTACATATATATTGTGAAAAACAGGCACACAATAGAAGTTCCTTCACAAAAGAAATGTACTTTTCCAAAAGAGTGATGTACCTGAAATACCATGTAACAAAAATATAGCAGCTAGACTAAGAACGTCAGAACCAGGTCACACAGAACCATGACCAATAATTCAGCATTTTGAGTACAAGAGCAAGAAAAGAAGACAATACATAAGCTTCATAATGAAAAACATAGCAGAATAAACAGAGAAGATTCTTTAACTGGCAACACTCGGAGCTGAAAGGCAGCTCAAAGGGAGTTGGGCCGGGTTTTGTGCATGCCCTCACAGGATCAGGTAGCTCATAGAATGGTCTGTGTCTGAAAAAAGTTATGTGTAACTGCTGCCCAGGCAGATTGCAGGTGCTGTTTTCAGGCAGCCCTTGTACTGGTTTCCCCACCACTGAAATGAAAAACTAAAACTAAACACAAATTTGAGAATCAGGAGTTGTTTTTTTTTTTTTTTTTTTCTAGTAGCATGCCACTTTTACTCTGATCAATGTCTTCATGTTAGATTTAACCTCAGTTACTATCCATTGTGGCCAAACACTTCTTTGCTGAACTCTACTTTCTGCTCTATTTATCACTATGCCTTAATGGTGCAATGATTGTTTCTCTGCTTTTTAAATTTTGGACTTAAAATAATAAAGATGGCTGTTCAGATTTCTGAGTCCTTAGCCAGAATTTTATAGACAGATCTTGTATTAGATACTCCCACAATGAGCACAATCAGCTCCATGTGTCCAGCCATGGACAGTGAGCTGTGCACTGAGCTCCCACACGGACCAGAGCCTCGAGCAAACAGGGCAGCACAGGTGTACCCAGAAGCTGAGGTGCTGTGCAGTCAGGGCTACACTGAAACAACCCTTTTGTCTTCTGCAAATTCTGAATTTGTCACCACCTTGGCATTTGAAAGAGATTCTTAGGATCTGATGGAGGTTTCTATTACCCTTTTTTTCTGCACGCATGCACAAAGTATAGGGTCAGGCCCATCTGGTTCACAAAAATCCAGGCTGCAAGGCACTGACTGTGAATCACACATCTAATAATGTCTAGTGCATGGGCAATAAAGTCCTACCCAAATGAGCAAGCAAAGTTCAGCTTTTTCATAACTGAGACAGCAAAAAGTCAGGAGATTTTCTGAAATATTGAAAGCTTAGTTCCACTGATTTGGACAGATAATTCTGGTGCTGGGGCCATCTTCACTACTTCATGACTCAGTGTTCCTTCTTCATAACAAAGAAAGGGAAAGACAATGTACAGTATGGCAGAGGATCAGGTATCAATCTCAAGCAGAGCTATAAAATTATGAACGAAATTACATAATTGGATATATATATATATATTTTTATATATATATATATATATATATATATATATATATATATATATATATAATTATGTAATGAAATTAAATAGTCAAGCAATGCAAATATAAAGTTTATTATAACCAGAAAAAATTTTAAAAAATACAAGATTTCTGAAAAAATCTACCATCACTATTACCTAGACAAGACAGCTCTCTTTTAAACAAAGTCCACCTTTGGCACACTAGTAAAAATTAGGGTGAAAGCCCCTGAAAATATTAGACATACTATTAAAATGCTGCAAAACACAGTAAAATATGACTTAAGAGTCATAGGAAAATATAGCAATAGCAGTTCTTTCATATATATTACATATTCTGAGTAGTGTAACATTAATTGGTGCAACTTCTTGAGTTTCCACAGATCTTCAGAAGTGTGTTTGAAAGTTCCTTATTCTGCTATGTAAGCTATGATAGAAAAGAAAAATGATAGCAAGAAATGTGTACACACTCTGTGTTTGAGTCTGTGTAATGGCAGATCCCAGTGTGGAGTGTGTGTGATGCACGAGAAGCACGTGGCTTTATGCCACATTTATGTTCTCTTGGAATTGGGGTTGACCTGAACATCAAGTTAAAATAACTTGTCCTTTGGGGAAGTTGCATTTGGTCTAGCTACAAGTAAAAATGAAACAAAGGGAAGCATTTCTTTCTGAACAAAATATGCTGGACTCACCTTTATCTATTTCCTCAATGAATATTTTTTTGTAATCTAAGTTGCAAATATCTGATAATGTCAGATGACCTCAGGCTTCTTTAAAGAGGTAAATCCTGGGGTAGGCAGTGTCTCATTATTAGGATAATTAATGGTCTTCACCAGAAAGACCAATGTAAAGTCCATAGAAATCAAAAGAAATCTATTGACTTCAGTGAATTTTAGCTCAATCTCTGGAATAAATTGGGGGTATAACTACTCTTGCACATCACTTCATCCATCTGCTCAGCAACTACAACTACCTATACATTTTGTGACAAGTGAGAGTCAGTCAAGTAACTCCCACTGCATTTTCCCCTTTCATCCTGTAAACTCCTTCATTAGTGATAAGCCTCTGTGCCCTGGCATCCATGTACCAGCTGAAGGGAGGAACCTGTTTGTAAACCAGATTCTTTGACATAGTTGGAACTTGGAAGGGAGGCAGCAGTACTTGGCAAACAAACTTGTAATAAGTGCACTTTGCTTGAAATGTTTATAATTTGTTCTTGAAAAATATGCTGAGAAGATAGGCACTAGACATCCTGCTCAACTTTGAAGTTCAAGTTTGAAGGTGGAGATCCTGAATACCTCCCAAAGAACATCTGAAAAAAAAAAAAAAACACCCAGCCTGGTGCTCTATGAAGTAAAGAATGTGCTTGAGGGGGTAGAGAATGATACTTAGTCCCACTCTCATGCCATCTGCAGAAAAATTACCAAGATCCAGAGAAAGGCAGCTTCATTTATGAAGCAACAGGTTCATATGAAACCCTCCTAATTTGCTGGTGGATCCTTAATACTAACAGGTATACCAAACATCCCTTCCAATCCATGTGAATACTTTCAAGCTAGCAACACACCCAAAATTTAGGCAAATTTGTAAGCAGAAAAGGAGTCTCATTTTCTCTCTTTCTCATTTGCTCTCTTGAAATTGGGCATGTAAACAAGAATTTACTTTGCTTAGCTGAGATGTATGTAAGCATGTGTCAGAGATACCTATTTATGATCCACAAAGTGCGAATACAAGGAAAGATCAGCATCTGGAGGTCCTCCAGGACACGGCCTCATCAAGGAGGAAAAAACCCTCAGGTGCTCAAAATGTGAAGACCTGAAGGTTTCTTCTCTTTGACAGTACCATTGTTCTGTGGACAGAGAAGAACTGCAGGTATGGAGGGTAAACTGAACAATTTTCTGAAATCAGGTTCAGCAAACCTAATGACATTTAGAATTTGGCTAAATAAAAAGGGGGAAAGGCATGGTACTTTTATATCTTTATGAACAAAGGAATTCAGCTCAATGCAGATCTCAAGCTGGCAGGGGATGCTACCATATGAAGGGGAATTGAGGAAGGTTCAAAATACTACATCCAGTTTATCCTCCATCCAGTTCCATCCTTCCACCTCCTATCAACTCCATTTCTTTTCCCTCTGTACCTACCTTTACTGCTTTGCACTCTTTTAATGTCAGAAGCCCTGCCTTTCCTGTAAGTCTGTAACAATCAGTGTGAACCAGAAAGGAGAGAGAGACATGGAGCTTGCATAGCATGTGGCTATCCAGATAGGAGATTCCTCCTCAACAAGAAAGGTGGTTGGTTGAGCAGGGATCTGGCTTTGAAGATGCTGTGAAGCTCTGGAGGCAGGTGGAAGGCAGGAACCTGGCAGGAGCAAGGTGAGTTGTCTGAGGCTGACATGGTGGGCAAAGCAATAAAGGGGTCCAGAGGGCTTCCTTCTCTTGTAAGGTAACTGGCAGGATCTGGAGTAGGGCCAGGTTGGAAGGCTGGAGTGAGGCACGTTAGCTGGACCTCAAAATGAAGTTTCATCAAGGAGAAACAGGCTCTTGTACTTCAGGCATGGTCAGTGTGACTGAAGGTTACGGACCTAAAATCCCACAGAAAAAATAAAGACTTAAACTGCAGTGACTCGGGAATCACTGCCTTAGAGTGTAAGTCAAAAGATAGATAAGATGCAAAGAGCTAAGGAAAAGGATACCTGGGGATTAAAAGTTGCATAAAAAGCAAAATAATAATATCACAAAAAACTTCTGTGTTAAATTAAGCATGTGGCTAGTTTCAGTAATACCTAGTGGGACTGCATGAGTAAAAATAAATACACAAGATAGAAACCTAAAATAGGAAATGGAGCATAAAACTGGGAAGAATTAATACAGACTAGAATGGGCTGAGAAAAACAAAACTGGAGAGAGAAAACAGAAGAGCAAACACAATTTTAAAGGAAAGAGATACAGAAAAAAAAAGACATTTTATTGATTATTTTCTGTTGATGGTTTAAATATACAAAACCATATTTGCTACTGATAATACTTTTAAAGGCTCAACTTAGAATATATTAAAGAAAGTATATTCAGCTTCTTTGATTAGTAAGCCAGCAAGATTTGCATTTAAAATAAGTGTCCAGATCGTGCACCCTCTCAGGCAGGGTTAAACCAAACAAAAAAAAATGGCAGGGTCAGGGCCAAGGCAGCTGCCTGCACGCCTGTTATGTCTGTCATTGTTTGTTTTGTCTTTCTGGACTTGTAAGCCCTTCAGGCCTGGAGCACTCCCCATGGGGCCTGGCCAACCTCCACTGCCTTTGGTGGGCACCGAGGAAGGCTTTGTTTGTCCAGCATTTGGCTCAGGGGAGTCACGGCCTGGCTGAGACTTGTAAGTTATAGATGTGATAGCAGCAAACTATCATATACATTCACTGAGATATGGCTGTGCTTGAATGCTTTTCCTGACATTATGACTCCATGCAGGCATGATGTTGCATCCATGTAGAACAAGGCAGTATTGGATTCGACACCACTATGATTGGTGTGATTGCAATTTCACCCAGGACAGGTGAAAAGGCAGTTTAAAATCTGTTTTTAAAAGGACATGTTTATTTTCTCTCAGCTGTGGTGACAGGAGCTCTGCTGACACTGGCACCATGGAGCAGCACTCAGAGGAGGAGAGTGTCCTGTGACTCTTTTGGTGGACACAGATGAATTGCTGACCTGTTTCCACGTGCTAAGAACAAGTACTACAAAGACAGAGAAGAGCTAAAAAATCTGCTAGAGAAACTGCCAACACCCACACCCGCACCCTGGCGCTGGCAAACGCTCCATTCACACGGGAAGGCGCAGTAAACGCGCCCTGCCCGCGGCACTCTCAGACAGCTCTTCCCTTCCTTCAGTGACCTGCTGACGGGTTAGGGTTAGGGTGGAGCGCGAGCCGCGACCACCGAGCCCTCAGCGTTCCCCCGATCCCTCAGTGCTCCGCCGGGCCCTCAGCGTTCCGCCCTGCCCTCAGCGTTCCGACCCGCCCCGTGCCGCCGAGCCCTCAGCGCTCCGCCGGGCAGCGCGGGCAGCGCGGCGCTCTGGTGCCCCCGCGTGGCCGGCGGCGGAGCAGGGCGGGCGAGCCGGCGAGAGCCGCCCCGGGCCCTTCCCCGCGTTCATTGCTCGGAGCCCTCTTAGCGCAGCGCGGGGAGGTATCCAGGGTGGGCCTGTGCGGGGCATGCAGGGGAACGTTCCGGGATTCAGCAGCACTGAACAGAAGGACTCTTATTTGGTTTTGTTCGGTTTCGGTTTGGGTTTGAGTTGTTGCTGTTGTTGAGTTGGTGTTCTGTGTGGACTAACACTGACACCTAAGGGCGGGGCTCGGAGAAGGTTCGGGGCAGCTCGTGGTGCCTGGAGTGCCGCAGGCCGAGCTCAGCTTGGCTACTCTTGCTGCTCTTGGTTTGTTTGTTTGTTTGTTTTTTCCAAACTCTGTATTCTCAGGACATATATTTTAGAGCCATTGGGTGCAACACTTCTTTTAATATCATGCCCAGAGATCAGGAATTGGTTTTAAAATGTTACAAATCTAGAGAATATATCTCAAGGTAAATTTTTACTTGTGGAATTGGAAGAGTCTTGATGTGAATCAGGTCTGTGCTGCCTTATTGGGTGTTTCATCTAGAAGCCTTGGACATAATGTGGTGTAATTTGGGCTGTTTCCATTCTGTTTATTGGAGTAAGCAGTATTTGAATAAAGTCTGTCAGAGAAACTAGGAGTAAGCACAGTGCTTGCTGGAAGGGTGACCTGTTATTTTATGATGCATCTGCAAAAAGAGTAGCAAAATCTGCTCATAGTGCAGACATTTACTTTTTCGGCCCAGCTTTCCCCCTTCCTTTGTGGCAATTACCGTATGAGGAGCAGTATCAACCTCCTTTTCAGCTAGGACCCGCAGAAAATGATGTGGAGATCTGCTTAAAAGACCAGAGGGCCCAGAATAGTCTTCATTGCAGTCTCTATTCTTGGACCTTTAGAGCTGAAACTTAAAGTCTGAGTGCTGGAAGTATATTTCAAGTGTTACTCCCTGTATGCAAATATGCATAATGTTAAGTGTAATTCAAGGTTGCCTTTACTGGAATTTTTTAGGCTTTTTTCCTTCTTTTTTTTTCTTGTAATGTTTTTCTATTTCTAAGGTTTATTTTGTGGCTATGTTCTAAATTTATGCTCTGAATTTAAGAAAGCACACTGCAATGCTAGAAGTAACGGTACAAAGTACTGCTTGAGCATTTGAACAATGCTCTCAGGCACTTGGTGTGATTCTTGGGGTGCCCTGCACAGGGGCAGGAGTTGGACTCGATCCTGGTGTATCTTTTCCAACTCAGCATGTTCTATGATTCTAGGAAAATAAAACTTCTGTGAGTGATAAATTTCCTCTGCTGCCAGAAAATTCAGATCCCATTGAAAGCAATGGCAGAAATTCTAGTGTTTTCCAGAGTGCAAGAAATTCCTGCTATCCTTTGCTTATACAAAATTGTTCAGAGGGAGTGACAAACATTGCAGAGTTTTAGAGCTGTTCTTGGAAATAAATTGTTCAGAAACCCACAGGTCTTTTATGTGGTCCTCTGTAGTATTTCAACTAATGAATTAGCTTACGGACTGCAGAAAAAGGCTTTATATGCTTGATCCTAAGGTTAGAGTCAATGTATAGTAGTATGAAGGCCATATACTATCTAATCCAGATATACATCTAGTTTATGAACAAAGCCACTTTTTCATAGAAATGGAAAAATGCATTAATTTCATATCGGAAAAAAATTCAAACATTGCAAGCCGAGAGAGAAAGAACCAATACCATGTATTGCCTCCAAGTGGAAGACTAAGACCTGTCACATTCTGGAAGTTAGTGATGACCCATCTTGCATATCTGAACATCTGCACACTACTTAGATCTGGCATTAGCTGGGTCACTTGCTACTTTCAGTTATAACTCCCTCACACAGAGAAGGTATATTAGAAAAATCAATAGAGAAATCAATACATTTTACCCAAGTTATCAGATCTGCTCCGGATGCTTAAGTTGCTAAATAGTATTTGATTCAAATAAAACGGATCTCACATCCTTTCTATTAAACTGAGAGCTGGCATATATTTCTCTTCCCTCCCTTCGCCATTCCCAGTTGAGAAGCATTTGCACTCTGGCACCAATTTATGTGGAATTTCAATGTGGTTTTGAAATAAAATTGATTAACATTTTCTCTTCTGAATAACTGTCTTAATATCATCCCAAAAATTATGGGAAATTAGATTGTATAAAAAATGCTTTTAGTTTATTTCCCAAATTAAGTAATAATGCAGCATAATGAGGGGTTGCACAAGGGATCTCTAGGAGTACTTGGAAAAAGCAACAGTCAGTGAAGTGGAAAAATGAGGGAACAAAGTCTGGATTTCACAGCAAACTGTTTCCATTGGATTTCATCTCTAGATATTACACTGATAGTTTATGTGCATACAAATGATGTTCCATGGGAACACTGTGGGGTAAATTAGCAGTGCATTGCGCATGGATTTAAGCATGCAAATGACAAAAATAGGAGATAAGTATGAAGAAATTGTGTCCCTAAACCACCATGTACCTAACTCACTGACAAACAGGAACATTAGGAAAGAATTTTAGGACATTCTGCATTTTGCAGGAAGACACATAGCTTTTGCTAAAGGTGCTGGTGATGCTCTTATTTTTGGTAATGTCCTTATTCTTCAGTTCTCTTGCAACAGCATTAACCTTTAGTCTAAAGCTGATAAGCTTTTTTTTTTTCTTCTTTTTTTTGGGCAAACAAATTCCTTTGGTAGATATATGAAAAAAGCTAAATCGAGTGACTGCATGGTTTCAGGGGTGGTAATGGGACAAAGTGCCTCTCATGGAGGTTACAATCACACCCTGGCACCCTGGCAGTGAACTTCCAGTGAAATGGGAATTGCAGTCATTTCCAAATCTTCATAACCATGTCACCAAAGACACCCACTGCTACAATTTGCAATGAAGACAACCCTTACAGACAGTTCTAAGCAAGTGGCCAATGTTTGAAGGAATGGAAGCACTGATGCTATGAAAAATCTGGGGAAGGGATGAGGTTATTTGTACTGCATATGCAGTTCTCCCGTGCAGTATGAATTGCTTTACACAAGCTTGCAAGAGAGCTGGAGAACTATTTACAAGGGCATGTAGTGATAGGCCAAGGTGTTTCTTAAGCTCAAATAGGGTAGATTTATATTTGATATTGGGGAGAAATTCTTTACTATGAGGATGCTCAGGTGAAACACTGAAACAGGCTGCTGAGAGAAGTTGTGAATTCCCCATTCCTAGGAGCATTCAAGATGAGGTTAGATAAGGCTTTGAGCAAGCTGGTCTAGTGTAAGGTATACCCTCCCCTCACATGAATGTTGGAACTAAATGATCTTGAAGATTCCTTCCAAATCAAATAGTTCTGTGATTCTGTAAGGTACTCACAGAGTAACCTCTGAGTTAGACTGTTGTTGACACAGACTGCCAGCATAGCCCAGTATCTTGTTTCAGACAGTCAATGCACAAAAGGGTTTCATCTTCCATCTCAGTCTCTTGTGTCAGTCTTGTGTCACTTGCCTCTATGAAGACTGATACAAGGCACAACTCAGGATAGCAGGATGCTGCTCATTCACTAGACCCATCCAGAACCTCAGAAACGTTGACTCAGCATCCCCCCTTCCAACCAATTGCCAGCCAACCTTCTGCCTCTGAAAATATCTCATTTTGAGGTGAATATTGCTGCTGAGAGGACTGAAAAGCACGATTGTACATGCTTTAATTAAAGGTCACAAGTCTGACAGGCTGTGACGTTATCTAATATATAGCTTTTCCTTTAGAGTGGCAGATCACCATTTTGTGAGGCTGTACATTTCTGAGTTCTGTGCACTGCTCACAGCTCACTCATTCACACCATTGACATGATGGATCCAAAGCAAGGAAGAAACTTTGTGAGAATGAGGTATCAGCTCCTGCTTGTGCTAGGTCACTGCCACTCTTCCTTTTTTACATTTTCTTCTGACTGAACCAGGATTTTGAGAGGCAGGTGGAGTCTGTGATAAGCCAGAGTGAGCCATGTCTCTGATTCAGGAACGAGCAGACTTTATGCCGGAGCCTATCCCTCTCCACCCCATTGTCTGTCTTCTTCCCATTGAACAAGTGACCCTGTCCCTTCCACGTAGTCAGTGTGGTGGCTTCATCTGTATAACACCTTGGTTTTCAGAAGTCCTGTTGGTTCCCACAATTCCCCTTACACTGGTGTGCAAACTGCAATATATTAAAAAGCAACAAACATTAGAAGCTTGTGGAGCCTTCCAAATCCAAGTCCAAAGTAAAGAGAATTCTCAAAGGTAGCAATTCAGAGGACACAGAAGAAATGGGAAGCGCTCTTCCCCTTCTCAGGGCCTCTTTCTGGGCAAGTATCTGCCAGAGAAAGGACGCAGGACTGGAGTCCTGCCATGACACAGGAAAATGCCACAAAAGGACAGAAAGATTCTAAGTCAGATGATGAGACAAAATAGAGCACAACTTTAGTGAGGACCGTGTACTTACATGCTGCTCTTGCCTTCTCCATCTCTTCACTTCAGCATCCCTGAGAAGTCACATTAACCTTGGCCCTCACTGGCTCCCATTCTACAAATTTAGGAGCATTTCTTTTGTTATCAGCCTTCAATAGTCATGCTGTTCTTGCTTCTCTTTCCCTCGTAACATGTGTCCTTTTGACTCCTCCAGTCAATCAGTGTCATTTGATGCTATTAAAAGATTCTGACCTGATCTGAAATACCTCTAAGAGGCTGGGATAATAAACAACTGTTAAATGATCCACACTGAACCAAGGCTAACACATTTTGAATTCTTCTTTTTTTCAGAAATATGGTATTGGCACTTTTAGGAAATGGAGATGGTTTGTTTAACTTATCATATGAAATATTTGTCAAAAAAGCCAGGTATATTAGATGTGTTGGATAAATTTCTGCCACTTAGTTAAGAAAATAGGCAGTTTGACATAGCAGGTACAGAAACCCCTGCATTTAGTCTGTCTCTCTTGTAAGCCACAGAACATAAAAATTCATAAAAGTATATTTGAGGCTGTTGTCTTCACTCATATAGGCACAGAGGGCCCTATTTTTTGTCTATACTGGCTTGCACTCTTCAGCAAATTCTGGAAGCCATTATTTCACAATAAGTGTACATAGGTACTTTGCCTGGAAGAGCCAATCATTAATGTGGAAAAGTCTTAATTATTTTGTTAAGATACTACAGAGAAATTTACCATTCTGCAGACAAAAGGGTAGTTTTGTTTTAGACTAGTTGCTGTAATAGTTTTATGGAAAAAAAAGGGACTTAAAAAAAATCTGCTTTCCAGTAAAATTAAAATTTTATTTCTTTATTCAATATTTGTCTCTTGTAGTACTTGCGTTTCTTCTTGTACTGTTTAAATCACAGCATAAATTCACAGTAACATCCACCGGCCATGTTAGGCCATGTTTCTTCCTTAGTCTTTCAAGTGACAGTGTTCTGTTGAAGTGCAGTTAGAAAAATTAGCTGTTCTAGCTGCTTTTCACGTGCATACATCAAACTGCCTTTCTAAGAAACAATTCACTGGCATGCTGGATGCTGGAAACTTGCCTCTGCTTTTGTTTGCTAATAGATTGCTTTACTAATTCCAAAGGTTTAGCAAGCACCTTGGTTTTTTCCCAGCAGAGTTTAATAATCTGTTCTCATTCTATATGAATAGGTGTCTTCTGGTCACTGAGACATAGGACTATGCTTTCACATGCATTCCCCATAGTAATTATTTGAAATGTTTGATAGCCCAAATGTACAAACTGTCATTGGTCTCAGTGGAGTTTGTCAGATTTCACACTGATGGTGGATTTTAAAAAAGCTTTTGGGCATGTTCTGAGTCTGTAAAACAATGTATTTATTCACTGTTACATATTGTGCCTGTTTTCTGCTGCCTTTCACAGTCATTTATATTGGCACAAAAGGTATAGCTGACTTCCATAAATTAAGAATCACTCTATTAAGGAAAAATATAAACCAAAATATGAATTTGACAAATGAGCTACAGTGCTACTAACATTCAAACATTTAGAAGTCAGGTGCCTAGAGGATCAAAACATTGTCCTGAATTTAATTATATTCTGAAAAAAGAAGAAAGCAAGTTGGAGAAAGAAGGAGAGTCTGTATTTGTTATTGTCTTTATGAAACCCATTTAAGAGGCAGAGGAAAATCTCTTATTTGGCCCCTGACATACCATGCATTTGGAGTGAATAGAGAAGGGTGTGCTGCAGAAGGACTGCATTTTCAGACGTCCCTCCTTGCAGGAAGCTGCCCTTTGCTACTGGACTGTGGGAAGATAAAATATCCAGTTTAGTTTTCACTGACTGTGAGTTCCCAACCTTTTCAGAGGGAACAGCTTCTGCAGGAAGATCAGCATGCCTGGGAAATATCCCATGACCTATTGGATGGTGCATCTTCCTTAAACTGAGGTTTAAATCTTTTGCATATAATAGGAATACAGCTTTGAAATTGCTGGAAAACAAATTTTGTTTTTTAATTTAAATATATACACACCAAAGAATAGCACCATTTTTCCATCTTACCTTAAGCTACAACAGGTTTACCAAAGTCTTAATGTCCCTGTGCTTGTGATGAACAGTAGTCATCAAGCCAGCTGCTGAATTATTTCCTTATAAGATCATTTAACTTCAAAACTTCATATTATACAGGTCACGTGCTCTGGTGATATTCAGAAGGGAATTGTCACTTTCAGACAACTAATATCAGTCATTCTTCTATCTATATTTGGATTGCAGGCTCAGGAAAGTGTGATGGCAGTTATTAACTGCTCTCAAGAAATCCACTTGCAAGATGGATTTATTTCTTGATTAATGATGGAGATTATTCAAGTATTAATTCCAGTTTTTTATATCGCAAACTTGATATCATCCTTGTTCTCTCCACCCTTAAAATTACTATGATTACTCTAATTGTTAGAAAGCTATTATTTGATTCAGATTTGCAAAGTAATTATCAGCTAGTAGCACATCTGCCATTTCTCACTAAATTTTGGTATGTATTGTTGTATCTCAATTAACAAAAGATCTACTAACTGAAGCATTGCTGTATGAATTCTAGTAAGGCTTTCAAGCATGACATAAATTTTGTCCTGATTGATTCTGACTCTTACTGTGTGCTCTTTAATTTGTTGCTTTGCATTTCAGAATTGTCTGTGAACCTGGTGCTTGATGTTTTAAACAATGATTTCTTCATCTGCAGCAATCAGATGTACATCTAGAGGTTTTAACTGATGGAGTATCCTTTATGACATATTATTTCTACTTCTGCTTCATAAATTTTATTCTCATTACCTTTTTTCTTTGATTGTGTCACAGGCTACATGGATTAAACAGAATTACAGTTTTTAATCTCATCTTTGAGTTAGTACTACTAAGATGATGATATAATCGTTTATACATATCTATCTATCATGAATATGAGGAGCAGTGAAGGCAGCCAACACACCAGCTATTAATAGTGGAGCGTCATTGATGTGATTTTTACACCCACTATACTTGCTATATAGATTTTTGAAGTTGTTGCAAAGTTATACCATTTAAAAATTAGGTTTTGAGCACTCATAAATATGCACAAGTGCTTGTGTGCACACCCAAACACACATGCTTCAAATGTCTGAAAACATTTCTGTATTAGATAAACAATCTCAACAGCCTACCATTGAGCTGCTTAAAATGTTTCTTGTACTGAAATATACTTAGTTCAGTTCATGTGTAGCATTGTTTAGTTAATACTGTAAACTCTTCTGGATTACTAAATTCAGTTGATATATGTTTTCTGTAAAAATACTCTCATGACCTTTTTTGGAAACTGTTATTAAGTCAAATTTACTATAGGTTGAGCTAAGAAATCTATCAGGCATACAGGAAAATTAGTGCAGTATGGTCTTGTTACAGAAGTAAAGTCTTCAAGCCTTAGTTTTACTTACTTTATGTTCTGTTGCTTCCAATATAATTAGTTCTTTTTTCATGGCTTTTGATAGAATCAGTATCAGCAGCTATATCTTCTTTCTGTATTGTTCTTTCAGGAGTTAAAGCCTTATTCCAGTATGTTGACATAAATGTAATTTTGTCTGTGATGAACTGGGCCTACTGGGGTCCAGGGTTCTTTGACTGTTAGCTGAGCCATATAAGAAGGTAGCACAGTAGAGCTTTAGGAGAACTTGAGGTGGGAAATTCAGATTGGAATGAAAGACAACGAAGGAACACAGAAACAGAAAGACAGAGTAAATACTAAATGACCATGAGGAGGATGAAAGGCTGACGTAATTAGTGCTGATGACTAGATCTCGGTTGTACTGGGAACACATAAGACACAGAGGAGTCGTTCAGGGACATCATGTCTCATGTCCTGTTAAACATTTAGGACATTTTAATCTGTGTAAATACAGACTAAAAGAGTTTTAAAGGCCTCAGGAGAGTCTGACCTCCAACTTTTTTTAGTCACATCATCTGTGCCAACATATCACAGGGGCAGGGTGGTTCATGGCTTCTATGGTGGCTTTCAACCATTTCAGTAGCCTCTCCGAGGACATTTCTCACATGATGGGATGCACCTGGTCAGGAGTCAGTATTGGCTAAAAGGTTCAAAACTTGGTCTATGGTACAAAAATTGTGTAGTTTGACTCATGTCTGCAGGGTCCATTTGTCATGACACTACCCCTTACACAGAAATAATTAAATTTGTAAGTGATTATTGCTATTTCATGTGTAATATAAATAAGGAACAATTTTAAACTTTTTTTTCATATTTTTAACATACACACATCAGATTATACCAACCTAGGAAGATCCTAATTAAAATTACACTTCCAAGAAATTAAAAGAATTAGCTACAGGAGGGCACACTTAAATCAGTCTGTGTCCTTTATTGATCCCAAATAGTTTTGGTGTGATTGGAACATTTTCATTTTCATAACCTTATTTCTGATTAGATCATCTCTCAAAGAAGCTTTGAGTGTTTCCCTTTATTTTTTTTCCCTCACGGTGTCACTACAGGCCAAACCTGACAAATTCTTTGTGTGTCCATGTACATGAGCCCCAGCACGCTGGATGAGGCATTTCTGTTCTACTGCCTCCAAAGGTCAGCTTCTCTGGCCTGTTCAGGGGGCACAAGACATGGAAAACTGTTGGGTGAGCATAAGTCAGTGTTCATAAGTGAGTGGCTAGAGGGCTTGTAGGCCTCCCTTTCTACAAAGCTGTCATTTGTGCCACCATAGATGGTGGCTATTTTCAATATGAAAGAGGACAAGTCTCAGAGTCAGAAGTCTTGCTGGGCAGCAAATGTATCAGAAATTTGACTGTGTACTAATATTCTGTGCTTATCAAGCAGAGCTATCTTAAAACTTAAGTTTTAGAATAAATATTTGTATAATCTGGTGAAGGTCAACAGCAAAGTTAGTGTTACTATCTGGCTTAAAACTGTTGCCTGTGTATTGTTACCCAAATTAAAGTTCTCTTGTTCAGGTCCAATTGTCTTAGTGCTCCTCATTAAGACATAGTTTATTTAAAGTGTTAGCAAATGTTCAAAATTTTATGTAGTGCAAAAAGAAGATGAAAGAAATTGACAGTTTTTATTTCTGAGAGCATTTTTGACCTCCATCCCAGCTATTTATGTCATACACTGGCATTGCATCTGTGGACTCCTAAATTAGATCTGCTGTAAAAAGACGACCTCTATCTTATTTATGGGTATAACAGAGGATTATAGTCAAAATGCTAAAATTCTGTCTTCCTGACATTGTTATCAACCCCAGTAATACATTTCAGCTGGAAAATGCTGAATTTGTCAACATGCAGTCTTTAGATATTGTGTTCTTGTTGGATTTTCTGTAATTCAGCATGTGTAACTGTTGGTTTTGCTTCTTAGGGAGTCTCTTACACCATAAGTACTGCCTCATAAATTCCTGTACAAGCATGTAATTAATCTGTTTAATTTTCAAGAACATTTCTGTCTTCTCATTAAATGGTAATTTCCTGTATCAGAAATCCAATGTCCTTTCTAGTTGGAGGATTATGTTTCAAGATCAGAAAATTATTTCTTTTTCTATGCTAAGTGTTTTTGGGAGTTTAGATTCAGGTAAAATACACAACTTGATTTTCTTATTTGAAATTTTTACTTCAAGTTGTTTTCAAATTATTACTTTGACATTTTCATCACAAAATTACATACTAATCCTACTCCTTCAGCTGAAATTTAAAAAACCACAGTATTAAGATTGCAATGTAAAGCTTTCAGGCACTAGGGCAGGGAAAAAATGGCATGTTGTATAAATAATGTATTCGCAACTTGGCCCTTACCTCAGTTGAAGGCATTAAAATATTGCCTGTAGATGTATGAAAAAATCTGGTGTTTTGCCATATTTCATATTTCAAAGGTCCAAGGCTGACCTTTTTTCTATATTAATTAAAATAATGCCATGAGGAAATTATGGGTATTTTTTGTAACATAACTTCAAATTCTATTGGAGTTCACAGGAAGAAATAGTGTTTTCTCTTTTATGGCAGTTGCAGCTTGCCTTGGAGATACGGATTTGCCTCTTTCATCTGCTGCAGGACAAGTTGTTGAAATCGAACTTATCAAGTTGGTCACTTGTTGCCATGTTGCTTTGTGTTGTGGCAGGATTCTGAACACTCAGAGGGGAAAGCCAGGGCAATGGCAGCTCAGCTGCTGGGCGTTGAGAACAAAAAGTGCTAAGCAGTGGTGTCACAAACCTATGTCCAAAGTGAATGTGTACAGTTGACCTCTTGTAGTTCTGTGCTTCAAGATGTTCCTCATCTCTCAGGTTATTTTGGAAATAAATTATATTATGGCTTCAAAGGATAATAATGTAATAGTTATTGGGTAATTTTGTCTTCAGAGCAGGGTTTGAACTATGCACAGTTAAAAAGCAATGGATACCCACTGACTGATGAGGATAAAATAAATAGTTGCTTATGACTTTAAAAGAACCCTCCTCCAATGTGGCATGCAGTTGCTGTGCAAACAAACAGAAAGCTAAAACACATTGAATAAAACAAAAAAAAAAAAGAAAGCATATGGACAGCTACATGATCATAGTGGAAATATCTAAGATGGGAGTTTTCAAGCTCTGGTATGTGTATCACTAGTGGTATGAAAACTATTTCAAAGTGGTCTTCAAATAAAATCTGAGCATCTCAGCAGAGGAATGTCTCCTTCATATGATTTACAGTTATTGCATTCCCACAGGAAACTGAAACAAAGGTCTGGAAGCATAAGTAAGGACTGGTGCATGCCACATTTCCACCATCACCACTAATCTGGTAAAATACAATTCCTTTTCCCAAGCAAACTAAAATGGTTACTTCAGGCATAAAGGAAAACCTGGTAAGTGACAGGTCACAATAGCGCAAGCAGTGTGTCATGTTGTACACTATAATACCCTTCTCCAGCTCTTACATAGCAGGGAAGATGTTGTTGAATGACATTGTGTCATTCTGGAAATATCCTCAGGTGTACTTCACAAGCTTTTGCCAAGTAAGCCCAGTGAGAAAAAACAGGAGCATCTTGTGCTTGTGTGAAATTTTAAAGTAATTTGCTGACAGCTAAAGAACTAAGAATATTAGATTTTATCCAATACATAAACTATAGCAGGCAGAGACTTTTCCCACCTAGTACTCATCAAACCTGCCCTCTTATCCCTAGCTTTCATTGTCATCTGGTTATAATTGCCTGGCATTCACAACTTGTGTTCCTTGGGCTTCTCACAGGTCCTTGATCAAAATGTCTAAGCTCTTTGTCCCAACTCCAGTTATCTCTCTTTCCTCTAGCCAGTCTCCCCATCCGACCTCCATCCCACCTTCTCCACCTTTGTCCAGTTCTCAGGTTTTGTCCACATGCAAGGGTATTTCATGACTGAGGCACTGCCATGCCTTCATCTTCATTTTTTGTGAGTAAGTGTGTCAAAGGAAGTTCTTCTAGTTTTATAATTTAGCACAGCTGGGTTTTTTCACAATAATGCTTGTTACACTTCCCTGTGTGAAACTTGATGAGTTTCTGCTGCCATGAGGTTGCTGGATAGATGCATATATTTTAAAAATGTATTTAAGTGAGCACTTTATTGCATCACACACTCTGTAGCTATGTACATAAATGTGACTAGGTAAACTAAAATATAGATATAAGCCTAAAAAATAGGTGAAAATATCTGAAAAATGAAAATTTCTTAAATGGACTATACCCAGCTAATGGATAAACTCATGATTAGTCATGTTGCCTTTAAGTAATCATTTAAGTATGTTAATTAATGTGTGGCTGTGCATTTAAAAAGCAGATTTGCACTTAAAAACATATTTTAGAAAATATTACAGTCCTATTTCACTTGGAATATTTATTAATCTGCACAATTATTCAAACAAGAACAAGTATACAATTTAACAGTTAAAGATACATAAATATACAGAGATTTTTTTAATCAATACAATGCATCAGAATTAATAGTGTTGATTGAGTACTAACCAATGTATCATATTAAATGAGTAGAAGAATAATTCAGTATTGCCAGCAATATGGGATGTGACAAGTATAATTTCAAAGATATTCTCAAATGAAAAAGGAAAAAATTATTAATCCTTCCTATTCAATATAATGTAAAAGTAAATATATGGTTGTACATATTTGAGTATATAGTTATAAATACACATACATGTGTATTAATTTGAATCCAATAGAGCAGTAGTAATAGGATTAATACAGAACAATTTAAAAATAATTTCATTAGGCAGTCATTGTGAATGGATTTGCTTTTATACTGAAGTAATCTACGTCTGGCCATTGACCAGCAGAATTATTAAAAATTCATTGTTATGATTTCAATGCCAATACACTTAGGTAATAATCATGGATAATCAGTGGCCCATGGTGGACAGCAGTAAGCAAGCTTTTCTGCTGTCTTTAAACATATACAACATTAAAAATTGCACAACATATATATTATATCTTGACAGAGTCCCAAGCTGCCTGTAAAGTTACTCAAGCACTTCAAATACTTTCTAGTACTTACAGATGTGTCTGAATGCTTCACTTTGGTGTTGTTTTTGAGAAAAGAATAAAAGCGAGTTAGGTAAACCTGGCTGAAAATTTAGGAAAATATTCTGCTGCATAACTGGAGTGGCAGGAGATCCATAAAACCAGTCCCCAGAAGTGCTATGGGGTTTATCAGTCTGTAATTGAGGTGAAAACTTCCCCATGATTAAGTGACTGTTTACATTCCACTTCTGGTATTCATGCACAAACTGCAGTCTGTCAGCATACAGAAGTTTCCACAGGGGATCCAGAAAATAATGTGTTTGGTAAAGCATATTTGGTGCTGGGAAGGAAGGATAGTGCCCCCATGGTGTGAAATAATTCCCAGCACGGCAGTGGTCCACCTCCTTTTGGTGCCCTCGCTTTCGTGACCTTCGGTGTTGCCTGAAGTCCCCGTGGACAAAGTCTTTTAAGTTTGATGGGTGAATACTCCAGTAGTTTCCTTTGCCATCCTCACATCTTCCCACCTTGATAAAACAGTCATTTAGTGAAAGGTTGTGCCTTACACTGTTCCTCCAACCTCGACCTTTGTTCTTGTAAAAAGGAAAATTATCTTCAATATATTTGTAGATAGCAGCTAAATTCAGTTTATTTGTGGGGGAAGAAAGTATCGCCTTTGCAATCAAAGCTATGTATGACAGAGGTGGTTTATCCAGAAGTCTTTGTTCATCCACAGTCACAGGAAGACCCTTTTTGGCATGTATGTGAGAGCTGGGAATTTGGGGTTGAATCCCTTGAGCCAGTTTTCCTTCTTCTTCTCCTACTGTACAGATGTCTAGACTTCCTTCATTGTTTTCAGAAGAGTCTTCATTCATTATAGCAGCCTGAAGCCCAGCATTTATTTTAAGTGTTCTGATATTTTACTGCAAGTAGCCAGTTGAATAATTGGTCCACTGAATATAACCAGCAGGAGAAAAGAAAGTTGGACTTCAAATGTGCTGCTCTTATACATACCCAGATTTCTATTTTATACTCTGTTAAATCAACATCCTTAACAACGAAAACTGAACTGCCTATGTTTACTAAAGTCAAGGTTCAAGTCCTAGCTGAATGAAAAAAAAACCCTAAAATAATTATACTATGTTAAGTACAAAGATAAACAGACCATGACGTTAGCCTCTCACTTCATTATAATCTGAGAAAGCACCCTTAACTGTTCCCCATTGAAACATAATGATTAATGAGAAATTTATAGATAGAGTTGCGAAAGGATCAGACTTTCCAGTGATATCCAGAACAAACTGAAACCAACATGTTGGTTCCTGTGTTCTACACTTAGTCAAACATGTTGTATTTAGTACAATAAACATTTGTTTTACCTGCTAATAGAAAGTACTGTGTGAAAGGAAACTACCTGTCAAATTTTATAGCTGCAGTGTAGCTATTCTTGGTGAAATTGAATTAAAGAAAAAAAAAAAACCCAAACACAAATTGCTCCCCTTTTTTTCTTATTAACTCTCTGATAGTAACTAATTTTCATGCTGAGTATGCAAGTGACCAGTTCTGCCAACCCAAGACCGCTTGAGGGAGCAATTACCACTCAGAGTCAGAGAGTTCTGTGCTCTGTCACCCCCAAAGCACAAACTGTCACTTGAACTTTGACATAGCCCTCAGCCTCCTGAGGCCTGCACTGTTAAGGAGAAGAAAATCATCTCATCTTGGAAGAGGTTGTCCTGAGAAGTTGTGGATACTCCCTCCCCTTAAGTTTTCAAGGCTGGGTTTGACTGGTTCTGAGCACTCTGGTCTAGTGGAAGGTGTCCCTGCCCATGGCAGTGGGGTTGGAACCCCAAACATTTCCATGATCCAATGATTCTATGATGTCATGTGATTAGTCTAGGAATGTTATTAAATATGTTAAAATATGTTCTAAAGTAAAATGAAATGTGGTGAAAGCTTTGAAAGAGGATGTATCTACTTGTGGGTCACTTCCAATGTCCAAAATGTGTATTATCAAATGAGGTCGGTGTTTTGAGCTACCAAGAATGGCGTCAAAGATTTAATTTTACAAGGCTGAAGTTGATGCTGCTGTTCAGGTTCTTTTGGGTTCTGAAAATGACCCTTGGTTGCTTCTTTCAGATGCTAGTTCTGTCAAAGAGAGAGGGACACGAGGGTATCTATTAAAGTGATCCCTTTCCTCCTGATCTTGAAGTTCATACCCTGACTGATCATCTTGATTGGGCCCTAGTAAGCCTTGTCTCAGGGCTTCAAATTGACCAACCAATGTTTCAGTTAGCAGCCTGATGTTTTTAGATTAGAAAACAAGACTCATAATCCAACGCTGCAGGTACTATGGGTTGTCTGATATTTCTGTGCCAGAGCTGAATTGCCACCTGCTTGTTTGCAAGATTTAATAGAACACTTTTCGAGTAATCATTGTGAATGGGATGTACCTGATATTTTAACAGCCTTGGCTTTTCAAAAATCCTAGTGATGACATGATGAGCTATTTAACAGGTTCTTTTCTTGGTCTTCAGTCTCAGCAATCATTTCTTTTAAAGGCATTCATTTGACCTGCTCTATCCCTACTAGAAATTTTCTCCCTGGAACATCCTAAAGTTGCCATCATCTTTCTGTTACTGGTAGTTTTTCATAACCTTCTGATGACTAATTTACGCAGTTTTTTCTCCTCCTCTCTTATTTGCAGCTGAATGGCTGTCAAGTCATAGCAGAAATTATTGAGATTATCTCTGAAATGTGTGATCTGGCATGTTAGACTATTTATTACAATCATGCCATTTCTGCTGTTTCTACTTTAAGCAGGTTATACCTAAAGGGGTTCCTAAAATAATAACATAAAAAACTTGATTTTAATTCAGAATGCCAGATTCTCTCTATTAGGTTCTTTCTACTGAAAATTTATGTTTTTATGGAACACTGTAGTTGTAGATTGGAGAAGGAATGCTGCTCGCTATGATTGCGTGTTCCTTTACACATAGCTCCAAGAAAGAAACACAGAACCAACCACACATTCTGCTATTTTAGTAGTGACTTTGTAAATTGAAGGATTGTAAAGAAGGACAAGGTATAGAACCCAGATTTGGAGTGCCTACAAATATACAAATTAAATTAAGAATAAGGAAAGCAATATGTATTAGGGTTTTCAATTTTAAGGAGAGGCTTTCAGAAACTGAGGAAACAGAAGTTATTAAAAGGAGTCTGAAGAATTATAAATTTAAATGCAGTAAATGATCAAAAGTCAAATGCATGATACTTGAACTCAAATCCTATAAAAGAAGAAAAATTGCATTGAAAGGGCTCCATATCTGAACAGATGAACAGTTTTTTCAGTAAGTGAAGGAAGATTCTACAGGGAAAGAAAGACAAAAGGGTGAGCAAAACACCCTACATTTGGAAGGGCTGCATCTCCAAGATCACAGTTTTGTTTTTCAGATATGCCACCAAGGAAGGTATTAATCCCAAACTCCTGAGTGTCTTGCTTTTTTCTTCTGTCTGCACATTATTTCTGAAGTTAGCTTTTCTTTTCCTCTGAGTCTTATCATTAAAGATGAAGATTCCTCCCTTTGCCCAAAACAAGATGCCAGCTAAAAAAATAAGACAAGTTCCGTATTTTAAACTAATTCTTTGTGGGAACCCTTTTGCCACTGCTTGAAATGTTTACAAAGCTCTTACATTAGAGAAACAGCCTTTACTAGCTCAATGTCCAGTTTTCTCTGAAAAGAATGAGAGACAGGGACGGCATACTGTGTATTCTTACTATGCAAACTTTTTTCCAATCTGAGGAAGCACATAACTCTTCAAATGTCTGCACATACTTTACTAAAGGAACATTTTTGTTGCCACATTCTCTTCAAAGCTGCTAAAACACTGCATGGTTAGAAATCTGAGATTTCCCACAAAGCACCATGAAAATAAGGGACTGGCTTCATCAGCCAGACTTGTTCAATAGTTTATCCTGTAAATTTGTCAATAAATGATGTGTTTTGGAAAGGATAAATGAGGATAAAAGAGCATTTGGAAATTCTGTTCCAGTAATGTAATCATAATAATCCTTTCACTGTACAAGGATTGTTTTATCTTCTCCTCTTAATTTAGGTTAAAGAGAGATTTTTCAATGTCTTAGTATTGATTGTATGAATCCAGGTATCCCCTTACAATAATTCTAATGTTTCTTTTTCTATATATATATTTACAAAGCTTGCAATTTTTATGCTTGGTACTGGGAAAACAAGCACATGTTATAGGAAGTGGTCTAGTTTCTATTTTGGGTCACAGAGTAGACCAGTTGCAGTCATAGGACAAAGTTTTGTTAAGAAGTCTGACAGCGCATACAATCTGTAACAAAGAGCTGAAAACAATTGAGGGCAGCCTTTGTCCTCATTCACCCTTTATTACTAAAATTTAACTACAGTCATATGGGATTTAGAAATAAAATATCGCTCAAGAGTAATACTATCTTTTCTTTCTTAGTTTGACATGCTTTAATGTAGAATTAAAGAATTAATTGTTGTTTCAAAATAGCTCTCAAAATATGCCATCAGTGTTTCTTTCTAAAGTATATAACCTTTAAAATATTTCTTCTACCTCTGGTTCAGCACTTTTGACCATTCAACAGTCAGCTAGAACAGCCTTCTCTGCAAGGAGAAACTGTATTTATGCCTTATCCTAATAGATTTATTTAATAGCAGTGCAGAAGGTAATACATCTCATACCATTTGCTAAAGAAGTGCAGTTTTCTAGGGCACTGGGGAATGCACTGTTAGGAAGCCAAGTGGAACCAGATTTTATACTGCTCATCTTAAGTCCATGCTTAAGACATTATTGTTTCCCACTTGTTGCAAAGGTATAGCCTCTTTTCTTCCAGTTAAGGCAAAGAAAGTGCAACTGGTCAGTGCTAATAATATATATGATAAAAACATTTAACTATAGTTTTTGTTGTTCTGTTGTGTGTTTAATTAGGTCCAAAGCTTGCTAATTCTGTAATGTTTTTCCCTCTAATGTTTACTATGCTGTTCAATAGAGCAGCTAACCCATGTAGAGCTGTCTTATTTTCTACACATTTTTAATTCTATCTGTTGTTTCCACCGTTATTTAAACAGTGTTTAAGGACACATGGAAACTATTTGTCTTGATTCAACATTTGGTTTTGATGTGTTCAGAGGAATGAGGCTTCATTAAAGAAGTTGTCCCATTAAAATGTTCTAAAATGACCCGCTGCTGTTATACTTTGAAAGGAAATGGCTACTCTGTTGCCTGATTTAGTTATTTTAGAACACCATTTTAAAAGATGCAGAGAACAAACGATATTATTTTTCATTATATTATTTTTACAGTGTTAACACAATCTTGCTGTGTATATGTGTGCTTGATTTGGTGAAAGCCTCTCTGCACATTTTTGATAAAAATATGTGGACTTCTAGAAAAAGTTTAACTCAGTGCGAACTGTTCAGACAAGAACTAAATTAAACCTCTTCCCCTCTGCACTGAAGAAGATGAAGCTAGTAGATAGGACATTATTTTCAACTAGAGTGTGGTCTCCCTCTGTTCCCAGTTGTGCTTGTTGGTCTCCCTCATAGCCATTGGTATTTCTTTCTTGTACAAAGGCAGAATCTTTTCCCTCTTTCATATTATTGCATGTACACCATTTTTCTGTTTTCTGTTTTAACTGCCCTTACTAAGTAAATGCTCTTTCTCTAACTAGATAATGGCACAAGACTGGAGACTTTGTCTATCAGTGTTCACTTGCATGTCAATCACTTAGACTAAACTAATAACTACATCTTTTCTCACCTTTTCTTCCCATCTCCCATACTTATTTATACCCAGGACAGAAGTAAAGGATTTAAACTGAGTGAATGCATGATGGATCGAGATGTACAGAATAATAGCCATTAATTAATGTCACTGACAGTAATTGATTTAAACAAAAATATGTCTTTTATATGTCTTTGTCTTCAAAACATTCTGCAACCCATGATTCCTTCCTAAGTACTCCTTGTCACAGCATGATGAAAAGCAGTGGTTTGTTTGTTAGCTTGGGCATAATATTTAGTCTGATAGTTGCTGAAGCCTCTGGAAAGGTTCTCCTTTACTGAATTAGTGCTGGACTGGGCCAAGACAAATCACCATTTGGTTTCAGCAAGAATTAAGAATAGAAAAAATTGCAGCAACATTAATTGATAAATTAAAACTCTCTTTAACCAGTTTTTAACTTATTTTCATGCTGTCTAGAGGCAAAACTAGTTTCCACAAGTTTTCTTTTTGTTAAAAAAATGCAGCATTGTAAAGCACTAGCTCAAAGTCAGTAATATTACTGGAGTGTAGGAGTTGTGTAGTGTATGGTGAAAAGCTATTTTAAAAATATCTTCTGATATTCCTTTGTCTCAAATTATGATTAGGGAATTAGGAATGTTTTTTGCAATAGCATGTTGGATGGCTATTGAAGGGTTTTGATGGAGCATTGGTAAGACCTGGAGATGGAGGTGATGCTTTATCAGAAAAGATGATTTGTGGTAAGATGCCATTTACCTTATTGTCTGGAAATAGACATACCTAGATGAGCTTTAAAGTTACCAGTGGAACTACAACAACAGGCGGAAAGATTCAAAGTGTCCTAAATGAAGAACTAGGTTTCTAAACTGTACTGAAATCTGTGATGATGCTACTAATGCTGTCAGCCTCTGTCATGGTTAATTTCAAGATAGTCTTGCTATATATCCTAACCTGTACTGTACTATTAGATTATGGTGTCGGCTTACCCTTTGATATAGTCAAGGGAAATGGGAAACATTAAGTTATATGATGGAAAAAGGTGACATTTTGAGATCAAGATCTTGTTTGATAAAGACTGAATCTTTCTATGCATGGAGTGCCATGAAAGTGAAAGTCAAATGCTATCTGAAAAAGTTGGTTAAGAAGCCTCTATTTCATTTCTTATCGTGGGGAGATGTCCTGCACAAAGGTTGAACACACGTTTAGTTCTTCCTTCCTCCCCGTTTGTAGCTGTGTGAAAGAGGTTTATATTTCAGAGGTGGCTGCTAAAGTTAATTCTTTCAGTTGCTTTTCTCTCCATTTGCCTGGATGATGCTAAATGCACTTTAGCACAAGATAATTTCATAATCTAATTAATGGTGGGCTCAGCCATATGTACAATGGAACATCACAAGTTCATTTCCAGTGTACTCACCTCATCGTTTTACTGCATTCCTGGTTCATTGAAGTGGTGACAGCCACTTCTTAGCTAGAAGAAGCTGACATAGTCCTAGTATCTGGCTCACTGGGTCAGAATGGTATAAAGTTGGGGCAGATGATGACATTGCATTTTATCTGAAAATATTGCAAAAATGGCCCTGAAAATATATATAGGAATATTTTATCAATATAGAAACTTTTTACATTATGAAGTATACATCCTAATCAGAAAAGAATAGCTCCTCATTGGTGCAATATGATGATTTTCTTGTGCAACATAAGCTGATCATCTTAAAATAGCTCTGTGCAATTTATGCAAAGAAGACAGTCTTTAAATGCTGTTCTTAGCACATACAGCCACATAAAAATAGGGAATACAATATTTCAAATGTATCACCAAAATTGTAACATCTAATACTGTCAGATGGAGAAAGGCCAACATAGCTCGCACACCATAGCATCTATTAATAGACCTGATTCCCTTTTGCAATGTCAACTGTAACATTAATCCTTGTTTTAAATCATAGCATCTCAAATAGCAGCTGCTACTAGTTGTACAGTTCTCTTTCAGTTTATATCAGAGAGCCCAATGGAGTCTTTTGAAGGACCTCGTCAGGTTAACAGGGCTAACTTCCTACAAGTCCCCACGGGAAATGATTGCACTTCAGACGACGAAGATGTTAATATTGACATTAAACTTCGTTTCTCCCCATGTCCCCGAAGACGGAATTCTTCAGCTTCAGAGGAAGAGGAGGCAGATACTCCCACCCACATCTCAAGAAAAGTTTCATTTGCTGATGCATTTGGGTTTGATCTTGTGTCTGTTAAAGAGTTTGATATCTGGGAATTTCCTAATACAGGACAAGAAAATTATGTAGAAGATGAAGTTTTCCCTCAAGATGAATTTTTTTTCTCGCAGCATTTTACATTACCTGCTTCTCAAGAAGAACTTTTACAAAAAGTGCGAGAGCAGAAAGTAGTGCTGGAGTCAGTCGTGCTCCTGCCTGGAGTTACCTGTATGAACGGCATTATACGAGTCCTCAATGTATCCTTTGAAAAACAGGTGTATGTTCGAATGACATTGAATAACTGGCTCACTTACTATGACATCCTCGCAGAGTTCATGCCTAATTCTTGTGGTAGTGAGATGGATCAGTTTTGCTTTAAGATTTCTGTGGTGCCTCCTTTCCAGAAAGATGGAGTTAAGGTGGAATTCTGTATCCGCTACGAGACATCAGTTGGTACCTTCTGGGCAAACAATGATGACAAAAATTACACACTGATTTGTCACAAGAAAGAAACTGTGCCCAAGGTGGATAATAAATCCCAGAAAGAGGCTACAGATAGGTGTCTTAAAGGCTGCCTAAAGACAACACAAAGCAGGTGAGGTTTCAGCTTAATTTTTGGTAATTTAGAATATAGCTGGCTATTTCTGACTTTCTGTGTGTGCTTACTTGAGTCAAGACTGCCCATGTTATTTTCTTCTATTTTACTTTTGTTTTGTAAATGAAAAATTAGACCAAGACTTGTTTCAGTAAAGTGTTTGTATATATCAACCAGTGATTTTCTGCAGAGATATTAGTTTAGATAATAATTTTATGCATGGCATTCATTTGAGAAGCAGTGTGAGGGTCTATAAACCCTCTATGCACTGTGTACCAATTCTGATCTCTGTAGTTTAGAAACTGAGCTGATGTCAATGGGATCGTTGTCCCAGACTAAGGTAGCTGTACAGTTAAAAAAATTTGCATCCATTTCCTTTGTAAGTCAACAAAAATTTAAAAGCAAAACAAAAGCAGGGTTTTCACACAATTTATTTCATGGTTCTTTCTCTACATGCAATTATTAAATCAGAAATGGTACTGGTGGTTCATGAAGCAGAAGTGGATAACTTAGGGAAGAATCCAGCAATTAAAGTAGCTGGCACAAACTTTTCTGCATGTGGCTGGGCTATTCTGCAAGTTAGGGCTATAATTTCTTTTCCCTGCCACAGGTTCATGCTTCTGTTTCACAAATGGTGAAATGAAGTATGTTTTATAAGGCAGAATTGGTAATATATTAAAGAAAAAATGTATAAATTTATCTTCTGTATACCATATTGTTCTGATTAAATATAGACAAGTAATATGTTAATTATAAAATGGCAGTTGTCAACTTATACTTTAGTAGCATATAAAGAGAGACACTTCAGAATAGTCACTTCTGTTCTCCTAATGTTTTCAATTATGTTCTTTCTGTTAGCAAAACAATGTTGCATGCAAAAATCTAATTCTCATTATTTTCCTCCCCAAATTTACTATAAATCTTTTGGACTTCTGCAGAATTAAATCTGTATTTTACCTGAAATTTCCTTCTCAATACTCAGATGTCAGAACTAAGTTAGCGTTGTGGTTTTGAATTTATGTTGGGATTTTAGTTCCCATACTCTTTCCAAATAAGACAGTGCTGTTTGATTTTGCTGGTGCTTTTCCAGTGGCCTGAAGTGGTAGGGAAGGGGGAGCAGAGCTGCAGTAGTGGTGAGAGCTTAAGGAAGAGGGAGACAGCCAGGGCTTCCTCTATGCCAAACCCTCTATTCCAAAACCAGACTTGCTGTGCTGGGAACTTCTGCCAGCCCTAATCACACCTTAGCCCTGTGAGGAGAGGTGCACAGTACAGCCTAGGGCTTGTATCAACACCACAGGGTAGGAGCCACCCCGGGGCTAGCCCAAGGTCTGGTTCATAGCCAGTCCACAAAGCTCTCCTGACAAGTGTCCTTTGGGCCAACTCTGGAGCCCTCATGATGATACTTCCATGAAGGAACATCCCAGTATGCCAGAGCAGAGGGAATGATGCTTTTATTTTGATTCCTGTGTTGTATTCCTGACATTTGTGTCTGATTTTAAGGAGTGTCACATGGCCTGTTCTGGATAAGAAGGATAACCTGAGATGCCCTGCAGAGGGGCTGTGATATCAAACACCATAGGCATGACTGCAGCCTGAGCTGAGCTAGCCCACAAGGAACACATGATGGACATGGAGAGCTGAGTCTCAATTTAGTGAGCCCTGGGCTACCAGATGGTTTCAGGAATAACCTGAAAATTTAGGTACCATTGACGTCTAAGGTCAAATGACTTCTACAGGTTTAATTCCCTAAAGTTTCTCATGACAGGCATAATGCTAGCAAGAGTTGTAGAAGCCTTCCTTCTGGGGAATATTCTTATATATGGATATACTAAATGATTTATGTGTAAGTCAGACAGGGCAATTTTAACAAATGGGAAAGAAGATAACGTGCCTTCTTCTCAATATAAAATTACTTTATCTGTAATCAGACTTTAAAAGTTGTCTCCCTCTATGTTAGACTGAAAAGGAATGCATGTATGAGTATGTGTTTATACATACATGTATATATATGTATGTATGTATACATTTATGTGTTTATTTGTTCATATAGACATATATACACATGTATGTTTAAAATATTTAAACCGAAGTGGTCAAAATCTTGTCTACATTAGGATATACTACACATTTCTGTCAAACAATTAACAACCATGCACTTTCAAGACTCTCTTTAGTGGCAGGAAAATGTACAGAGACCTTATAGAAAATGCAAAAATGAACTGCAAGTATCTTTGGAATATTGTTTCAGTGGTCACCAAGGCTTCTGAAAGACAGTTCTGTCAGTATGTATTCCAGGACTAATTTTATGCCACAGGGACTTCTTTGAATTCACAAGAGTCACAGCTTTTGCCAGTGCAAATGAGGTCAGCATCAGGGTCTTTTGTTTCAAAAGAACTAAGATGCCAACTTCCATTGCTCACTTGTTTTTCAAAGTGTCTTTGTACAATGTTGCCCCTCTGAGTGAGGAGGAACACCCTGCAGACATCTGCAAAAGTACCTCATTATTCTCCTTCAGACCCTCATTAAAACTCCTTTGCTTTGATATCCCGAAAAAAGCACAAGAAAAACAAACCCCCCAAAACTGGCAATGGGAGGCTGCTGATGTGCTGTTACTCCTTCATCTTGCATTGAGCAGTGCTGCCCATTTACCAGCTCTCCTCCACCAGCCCATCTCTCTCTCTCCTCTTAGCCTGGATTATAAACTCTGCAGCATTTCTATGTGCTATGCTGGCTGATTATAGAACGTTTAACAAAGTGGGGGAGTCACCGAACATAACCAGCTTGTCCTTGGAGTTGCAGCATTACAAATAGATAGAAGTAAAAGCAATTTTATCTGTGATTCTCCCAATAAAGTGACAGGTAGGGAATATCGCTATCCATACCCATGAGTTGGACATCTTAAATTAAAGATTTCTTTATAGCAATCTGAACAAAAGGATAATTTTAAAGGACACTCATTAAGGGCTCAGTTTCAAATTTAGAAACTTGTAATAACATTTTAATTTTTTTTTTAACTCCTGGCTCTGAGATATTTATACTTTCTCTTAAAATGTGCAATTTACCTCTGCAGTTATAAAATGAGGCAGGACAGGATCATGGTTTTTAAGCAGAGAGTCTGATCCACTTTAGGGCATACTTGTGTGGCTCATTAAATATCATTAGCAAGGATTAGTTGTGTTAGTTAACTGAAAGGAATAATATTCACTTTCAGAGGAAGTTACTGGGGAAACACAATAATATGACTATTTCAAGTTACAATTAAGAGCATGATCCAGGACTAAGATGAGTGAATGAGGCTAATAGGCTGTTCTGACACCATTATTAAGAAATAAATTTTAAAAATGAGCTTAACCCTCAAAAGTTGCACCTGAAAAAAAATTATAGTAAAAAGCAAAACTGCATCAAATAATTAATGCTAAAAACTGTCTATATCTGGATATTTGGAACCACATCACTTAAAAGTCTGTCTCTTTATTTCATGTTTCATTTGCTTTTGCTTCTGTGTCTAGGTATGAGCCAATAGTCTTCTCTTAAAGTTTCATAAAGTATTTGGTTCTAGCTATATTTTAACAATCTAAAATTATTTCCTTATAAACTTTAAACATTTTCATGATATTCAAAAGTCTTCAAAGGATGCACAGGGACAAAATACAGTTTGGGGAAATAATGTCTAAATTAATTAATTTATGCTTGGGTCTGTATGAAAGTGTATGCTTAACTTGTACACAGTCATAGATATACTTTAGGAGAAAAATTGAGTCCTAAAATTGTAAGACTCACTGGAAGAAGAAAATCTCCTACCAGTAAACAGGCCTAATTTCCATCCTATTTATAAATATAAATAAAATATTTACACATAAAATTATATATATATATATATATATATATATATATATATATATATATATATACACATACAAGTCAGAAAAATGTAAATTAATTGCATCAGCTCCACTCTTTTCTCTTTTTTTGACTCTCATGCTTTTGGGATATGGATAGTGATTCTGAACGTGAGTTCTTCCCAATCCTCAGATTCAGACCACATGATTTTATTGTGGACACCAGGCTCCTGCATTGGTCTGATCAGACAGGACGTGGTTGGCTGCTGTGTGAGGCAGACTCCTGCAGATCATGCTGAAAGGTGCAGAGATAGAATTATGGAAGCCATGTCCCCTGTCACTGAGGATGCTACATCTCATATCTGTGCTTAGCCTTGCTTTGCCATCTGTCAAGAGCACAAGTGACAGCACCAGGAAAGTGGCTGATAAGCATGAGAATTGTTTTACAGGAGGGTATCAGGTTTGGACTCCTGTCCTCTGACAAGAAAGGGGAAGACAAGCATTTTTGTGACAACTGTTAGAGTTATCCTCCCTTAGCTCTCTGAGCCCACAAATATATCACACTGATCTGATCCACAAGTGTATCACTGTGATCCAGCTGATATTGATCCTATGCCTTTTTTTTGTAATTGCTGAACTTTACTTTTTTGAGTGATGGTGCATCAATTCCCATTCCTCCATGATGCCACTTAGAAACACAACACAGGATAGGGCAATGGCTCTTACAAGAGCTGCTCTATGAGCACAATGAGAAAGAAGAGATTAAAACCCACTTCTGTGGACTGCCAATGCCAACTTTGCCAGCATATATGCTGAATGGTCTCTAAGAAATTGTCCGTGAGAAAAGTTCTTCTGTGCATGAGTGCCTTTCCTTCTTCAAATGCTGATCATCTCTTTCTGATGGGAGGCAAAGGAAGTAGAACTTGCTGAAGATGCAGCTTGGCAGGACTGCATTGTGCTCACTGTGCTCTGTCTTCCCAGGCAGATGGCAGACCAGTGCCTAGGTTGTGCTGAGAAATGCAGTTTTGCTCCTCTTGGCTTTTCCCACAAGCTCATGATGTGATTAAAAAAAAAAATCAAAGGCTTCTGACAAAGATGTTTGGAAATAATCTCTCATGCACTTTGCTATGAAGAACAACTGCATCATTCCCATCTGGTCCATTTAAAATATGGCATTTGAATTACATTCCCTTTTAATCCTTTTTCTTTTGATTGTGTGTCACCATAATCAGGAATGAGAAAAGAAGAGCAGGAAAGGTGTTAAAACACACATCTTCTTTGTGTATCTTTGTTCACACTCAAGGTTGTTTCTGGCATTTTAAGTCACGAGTTACATCTTGATCAGCATACAGATATGGGATTTGACTAAAGTTTATTGCTATTAATAGGAAGTGACTGCAGTCACTGTTTTTACCAGGGAGCAGCTGCTAGAGAAGCTATCCATTCACAGGGAGCCAGCTATGAGGAACACTCCTCTCTCTGTGTTTAATGTGACTTAGTATTCCCAGACCTTCTCTTGCCTCCTGGTCACTGCCAGCCTTTCTCAGTTGTAGAATTAGGTAGGACTGGAACCAAAATAAGACTTTTCTACATACTTGAAGAGCATGATTATCAGGGACACAGGATAATCATTTAAGGTGCTCTAAAATATATTATTCAGACAAGTGGGATAAAAGCAAGCTGGGGAACTGAGTTTGACTCAGCAGTAAGAATGCTTGTTAACAGCAACTCAAGGGCTATCTTTTGAGGAAATTACTGCAGCCTTACTCTCCAAAGTAATTTAAAATAAGCTGAGATAAACCACTTGAAAAATATTTTATAGAGAACAATCCTACTTGGCCAGAAACTATGATCAATGTTTCTTTTCTGTTTAATCATATTATTTCAAAAGCTGGACATGTATACTATTTGAAATATGAAACTTATTAAATACCCTGAAGATAGATATTTAGGTAAATGGCTTAAGTCTTTGAATGCTATCACAGAAGTGTTAAAGAAAGAGGTGGAACATGTGGATTAGAATGGCATGCACAGACAAATAGACACATTCTTCCTGTACTTGTGGTCTCCTAATTGGAGCATACATGAATGCTGAAAACTTGTCACATTTTTGCTTTTGGTGGTTGTAAACTGTGCCACCCATCTGCCATCCATTTATTGCACTAGAAATATTTAAGGAAGCTTCTAAAACTTAAAGGAACAACACAGGAAAACAACATGTTGTTGTACTGACAATCCTAGCCGAGTATTTACACTGGAATTTATTAGTATCGGTGGTTTCTTGTTTATTTCCATGATCTACTTTAAAAACTGCTCCCACCAATGCTACAGAACAGAAATCTGTGTTCTATTGTGTAGGAAATATTGGTTGTTACAAAGTTTTTTCAGTTGTTTGCATGAAATCATATTAAACCAGTACTCTGTAATCTGGGTGTCATTTCTCAGCCATCATAAGTACTTGTATTATCCATGCATTGCTTGGCTTTACACTTCTAAGATTTTTTTTCAGTTGCTACAATTTCATCAGCTTATTTAAATATACCAATACTGTAACTACTATGGCTGATTCTTAGAACTTTTAAATTCAGCAACTGGCGTGGTCCTGCAACAAGCATAATAAATAATTTAATGAACATCAGGAGTCTCACTGAACTTTGTAGAATTCTTCATGCGTAAAGCTCTCCTTGAATGTTAATATTTACAGGACCAGATGCTCTTTCAGATTGCTGGTTAAGGACCTTTGGAAAAATAGAAGTACATTGCTAAATGAACTCCTGTATGTTTAATGATTCTTTTGTTTAGGAAGATATCTATTTTGCAAACTGAACCAGGCTGTAAATGACCATTTCAATACCCTCTCCTGTCCACCATTCAGGCACTACAATTATAAATGTTCACTTGCAAAAAAAAATTGTTCCATTACATTCAACTTGACTCTTTTAAATGTTAGTCTTGAAAAGATGTTTAAAGTTAGTGCAACATTAGCTGAGAGCACTGGAGTCATATTTAATCATTGCAATGACTACCAGTGTCATCTGAGCTGTTTATTCTCCTTATGAACTTTAAGCTGTGATCCAGTCCCAGCACCTTAGCTCTGACATTGAAGCAATAGATTCAGCTGCAGTATAGATCCAGAGAACCAATTGTCCACGGTATTTTTAATATAAAATGTGGACTATCTTCTCATCTACAGAAGGGGAGAAAAATGGTCCAAACAAATACTTTGAAAGTTAAGTGAAGTCCCTGCCTTAGGGCAAAGGAGAGGGTAAGACCTTTTAAACACTGTGGGAGAATGTTAGAAGTGGCTATTTGATCCCTGGACCTTCAGTGACACACACAAGAAGTATTAGTTGACATGCCAAAGCATAATAGGGGGCTTGGTTTTCTACGTGTCTTTCGACTCTCCTCCTGTTTAGTGAAACCAGCTGATACTCTGACACTAAACCTGAAGATTTATTACTGCTGCTTACAAACTAGTCCTAAAGGGCACTGGGCTGCACAATGGAGTGAGAACTAGGGAAACCTGGCAGGTTTTTCTTACCTTGCACTTAGGTGCACCAAGTGGATTGGCATTTACATTTTGTTTTGATGCACAACTGTTGTCCCTGCAATAACATTTATAGATGCTGGATGATAAATATAAAATTTACTAGGCTGAAACACTTCATATTATGGTAGAGAGTTGGGGAGTTTGTCAGTCTCTGCAGCTACCCTACTAAATATGAGCCAGTGTCTCCTAGGTATTTTCCATGTCTTCTCGATAGAAATTTTGGTACCTATCACACAGCTGCCTTCTTGCTGTGTGGTAGTAAACATGTGAAAAATGAAAAAAAGATTATAAAAGCCTCTTGTCCTGATGACACCTGGGATTTTTGTCGTATTGAGATACTTACTGAATTTACAATTGCTTCCCAAGATTTAGGTCATAGTTTCCTCTCTTAAGAACAACTGTCTAAGGTTTTGTTTTTGTTGTCGCCCTTTCTGTTTTCCTGCCCAGGAGTGGTATCTGTGTTTCAGTCTCACCTGACTGCTGTCTATCTCTCTATAGTCTATCTAAGGCACTTCTCACCTTCTTGTATATGTGCCTCAGCACACTGCAGGCAGCCTCTTGGAACATACTCTCTTCTGACGTGCCAGGAAGAGACTGCTCCTTCTCCATTTCCCTTGTGAGACTCAGAAAAAGACCAGAGGCAACACAGGTTAATGTTTTTCTCCTCTCAGATCTATCCAAAATAGACACAACTTGAAAGTTTGTTTCCTCCAGTATTTTAAAGCAGTGGGAAAAAGGAGCATGAGAGGAGCACTGTCCCCAGCTCCTTTCTATAAAACAATTTTGATATTTGATCATACCTCTTCCAGACAAAATAGTGACCTATGAAGCATATCCTCTCACATTAGGCCAAGCCTAGCCCTCAGAAAACTTGACTGCTCACTCACCTTTTCCTCTTTTTCAACAGCTTGGCCCTGGAGATAGATACCCAAATAGAAAAGGCCTGCATTACTAATTCACAATGGATCTCTCAGTAGACTTTGTAACACTGCCCTGGAGAATCTTTTGGAAAGAGGTTCTGTGTTTATGAAATACTTAGCCCATTCTGTCAAAGGAATCAATAAATTTTCTGACCAATCCACATGTAAAACAGATGTGTAACACTTCTGAGTAGGTACTGCTTCAATATGGCTACATGGATATCACAATGAGGTGCAACAATCATGACAGAGCTATGAAATTATCTGAATAAAGTGGAAATGTTTCTGTTAGTACTTGATATAACTTAATTTGAGGTATAACTGACTTCTTATGCAATGGGTTCTTCTGCAGTCTTTATACCTACAGTCATGAGATTTGGGGATAGCCAGTGCTATATCAAAGGTATATTTGAGCCTGGCATCAAACTGGTGTTGGGCTCCTGGTTCAGAGTGAATGGCACTAAAATCTTAAAATGGACATATACCTTTTTTTTAATACATCTGTGTTTAAAAAAAAAAAAAAGTATGAATGTTTTGCTATTAAAACTCAAGGTCTTTTTTAATGAGCTAGAAAATAAAGACTAATTTCTTGGGACTTTGTTTGCTTTGAGGCAATGATTATTCTCATCCCGAGTCAGGCCAATGCATTTTGTTCTGTGCCACCCATGTCCCTGCTTCAATCATAAACTACGACTGAAAAATGAAAATATTAGTAATTGGAAAATATAATCCCCTGGATAACACCAATCCAATAATCTTAATAAAAATAGATTTATTACAAACATTGTCTGAATCCTACTGGGAATTATCTTTGCAGGAAAAATGCTTAAATTCCCTTACAGCTGCTCTCTTGATCAAATGTCCCCCTTGATACTATTAATCATACCATATATTGCTTATTCTGAGCATCTCTTTCAACTTCACTTTCCAAACTTCTTTTCTAATTTCTCCTTGTGTAGAAATCCTTCTAATTTCTCCTAAAGTTACTGAGAGACCTTTATTGTCCTTTTTCAGGCTCACCTTTTGTCCCCTTCTGATAACAGTCCCTTTTCTTAGGTGAGAAGACAAAAACTAAGGGGTATTTCCTCAAGGTGAAGAAATACCACTGTTTAATATTGTCTTCCTCAAAATTCAAATATTTCAGTGGAGGTTCTTTGTGGCTCTGTTTTTATTCAAAATGCTTCTGAATATTGCTTGCCTGACTCTCCTGGAAGTGAAGTCTTCCATTCCCAGGGTGGTTTCCAATCAGCAGCTGCAGTGCCAGCCTCCTTTGCCATGCCAGGCAGCAAATGCCCTCACCTGCTGCTCTAACAGTGAGTGCACCACGCCACCTCCTGCCTCTGTCCTCTGCTTCCCGACTATCAACAAGGAAGCTAATTAGTGTCAGTCCCATTTGTTGGGTGACACCTATTTACTAGGAACTAGGTTGAGCCTTCTCTAACAGTGCTGGTAGTTGAAGGTCATGTAAGAAAATCAGTCTTGCCTAGATTCACAATTGGGGCTCCTATTTTACATACAGCTTCATTTTAATAGGATCAGTTGTAATGGCAATGCTTTAAAATATTATTCAGTTATTTCTGCTCAGTGTTCACACAGCTCTTCATTTATAAATGTTGATTTTGTCTGCAGTTTTTGCTTCTGAATCTTTCCTTTGTGGTCTCAATCAGTTTTGAATCTAACATAATTTTAATTTATGATTACCTGCATTGTTTACATTAAATTATTTTTCTGTTTGCTTCTATTTTTTAAATACCTCCTGAAACAAAATAATTGCATAAACAGATGGCCATGACACTGCCACACATGACATATCATAACAGTGTTATGGTTCAGGCATGTATAACATGGCATCTGCACAAGGAGGGATCATTTGAAGCAAAAATTCTTTTAGGTGGGAACTGGCCATATTTCAGGTAAAGCCACCTGGGAAGTCAGAATTCAGGAGTGCCCATTAGGAGCCTGGAAGCGAGGAATGGTGCTGGCTCTGTGCAGCCCCACAGTTCTATGCAGCCACACTGCTCTGTGCAGGCTTGGTTTGTCTCTAATTAGTGAGGCTGTTGGCTTCTGCTATCCTTAAGGTCTGGTTCCCAGCCCTCTGCCCTGAGTTTTGGAAAGAGGCAGTTATTTCAGCCTGAGGATGCAGCCACTGCCCAGGCCCACAGCTCTGCCCCCTCCCCAGCTGTGCTCCCCAACCCCTCCCTGAACTTCAGTGCAGCTCCATCAAATTCCAACACAGCTCTGACACCCCTAACTCATATTAAGATCATCCTTTTTTAACAGTATGTAAAAGCCTGAAAACGACCTAGAGCATTTCCCTGAAAAGTGTTTCACGAGTATTTAGTTTCCTTGCAACTTGCTCTCAGAGCCACTTTAGAGCTTTTTCCAGCTTCACCTGACTAATGGATTTGGTAGTTTAGAGCTCACACAGGCTGCTCGCATAAACTGCCCTTTGCTCTGCTGCTCATTTCATCCTCTCCTCTAAACCCTGGGAAGACCCTTCTCTGTTCTGATTTTATGTGTTCAGTACCTCTGCCTTCTTGGACAGCCGTAATTCAGTATCCAGTTGTTTAGTGCTCTCCCTAGGGTCAAATATTAGAACTTTATTTCATTTCCTTTTATCCCTATGTCTTGTCTCTTAAAAAAAGAAACAGAGGATTGCTTAATATTCTCAGGCAGTAATGTCAATTTTCTTGCATTTTCTTTATATATACCACAGGTTATTGCAATACATCCTCTTGGAAGGTGCACATCTTGTTTTTTTTTTTATGCACCCTAATCTTCATACACTCCAAGTCTGGTTTGAATTCCTGAAATTCTTTAGCAATCATAGCAATAACCTTTTTCTGTATTTAGATGATTTCTAAGAAAAAAAAATATTCCCTTAATTTCTGGCAAATTCTTATCAATACCTTTATATACAAGTTGCTATAAAGATTAGCTATTCTTATCTAATTGTTTCTTGGAGTTTAAGACAGTCTCAGCAGGAGTTGCTGAGGGATGAAACTTCTAATGATGATTTAAAGCAGTGAAGTGTGTAGGCTGAAACTGAAATAATTATTGCTGTAACCCTCTAAGCACTCCACGTTCCTCAAGAGAAAATACTTTGTTCAGAACAGACCCTGAACAACAAAATGCGAAGAAAGTAAAATAAAAAAAAACCTCCAACCCTTGAAGCAGGACGATAATTTAGAAATAGAATCAGTATAATGTGTAGATGTTCTCAACAACTGCTCACAAATGCATCAGACATCACAATTAAAAGGAAATAATAATTATGGCCCCATTCTAAAGTAAAGAATATTCTATTCCATTCAATAAGTCATGAACACTTTAAAACCATCAGTGTAATCTACAAACCTATATTTACAACATTAAACTGGATGTTCTGCCTTTTCAATAACTGTCATCTCATCTCTATTATTTTCACCTCAGACTCTAATTGTTTCTTTTATAGGAGCTAACCTACCAGTGTCCTTGGCAGTACAGTTTATGGCTCATGCATTTACAGTAATTGTTTGGGCAATTTGCCACACAGTATAACAATCTTCACATCACAATCAGTTTTTATAATAAACAGCATTAGTTGTGAAAAATACAAGTGATGCATGATTCTTATGGTAGATAAAGGGCACTGAAGATGCCCTTTAGAAAAAGAAAGGAAAATGCTCAAGCCTTGAACTACTTGAGAAAAATACTGGTGTCACAATAGAGCTAATTAATTTGATGGTACAAACAAGAGGGGGAAAGGGCCTTGCATTCATTAGTGTCAATTCCAAATGAGAGCGTACCGTTCATAAAAATAATATTCTGCCTTCATTTAGATGAAATATGCAGGTAAACAGATAAGAAGCACCAGGTCTGGCAATAACAATGATTTTGCTCCTTAGCTTTATCAAGGCTCTTTCTTTTCTACAGACACAGGGGCTCAAAGCCTGGGCAGACACAACTTGCAGGTAGAGCTCTGGAGAAGGCCAGATCTACTGCCCCGCAGCTGGCTGGCTCCAGAGGCCAGCACTGCCAGGCAGTCTGGGCACTGGAGCCTCTGTGCATAGCTCTGCTCTGTCCCTGGGAAGAGGAACATGCACTTTATGGCTTCTCTCCACGGCACACAGGTGGTGGCACACAGACGTGTCTCACTGCACGCGTCTCTGCTGCAGACGTTCTGTGGCCTCTCAGTTTTCAAGAGTCCTGAAACAGGAGCTCAAGCACTGATCGGTGCTGAGGCCACTGGACACACCTCCAGCAGAGAGTCTTCCATGTTAGAAACTCTCCAGAGGAGAAATAATATATTTTCCCTCTTAGGCCAGCACCCAGACAGGTAATTCTCAGCCTCCTTGTCATCCCCAGCCACATCAGGGACCCTGAGTGGGGCTGTGGCACAGCCGGGCAAGGCCCAGCAGGCACAAAGGGGGCTTCAAGCCAGGGCTCCAGCTCCTCTTTCTGAGCTCTGCTCTGAATTCCCTGGCAGCACCAGGGCCTGAGAATAACAACTGCATGTGATAATAAATTGTGGAGTGGTTGTATTCTCAAACTATAACTTCAGATTCTGAGAACACAGATATAAGTTTAGATTGGTAGGGAGACTTGTCCCTGTAGTGAGTTTTGAACTGAACAATACGGAGGCAAGGAGTGAGTTTCTCTATACTCATTAAGTATTTAGTTCATATATTCAATCAGTGAGATAGAATAAAATTAACCATGGAGACACCATCACAAAAGAAGTCAAAGTCTACACTTTGAAGGTCCACATCAGGATCTTTGGTGGCTCCCAAACCAGAATGAAAGAATGAAGCTTAATTTTTAAATTTTTTTTCTATTTTACTTTTTGATAGTACCAAGGGTTTTTTCCCTTCTTGCATTTTTCTCTCAGTGTGAATTGGTTTTGGAAATATTTTCTCTCCTGTCCAACTGGTATTTTAATATCAATACAAATAGAGCAATATTTTAAAGCAAGCCAATGTTATGGGGGTTATGTTAGTAAGAAAATACCTTGAATTCTTATCCTTCTGAGCCTTACAAATAATTGAATAGAACTTTAAAGCTCTGCTTAGAACTTTACACATACAAAATCTTTCTTAATCCTTTCCAAAATTCTTTTTTCCTGAGAAATTCATTCTTGTTGCATGTTTGTGGATATTGAACGATATTGCATACAATGCTACTGAATTTTATACTTACATGTGTAAAACCCTTTCTCTAGTTTCTCACCCAGATCTTCAAGACATTTTGCAGGCTTTCTGCTTTTGATGTGTACATAAATATTTTAAAATAAGTTTTGTTGTTGCTTGTTTAAATTCAGATATTTCCTTCTCTACTTCTTTCTGAAATTACTGCTGCTAATGATACAAAAATAGCAAAACTAAGCTGCCTGCCCTTCCCTCCCCATATTCCCTTTCCCTGCTCCATAGGGTTGCAGTTCTGTGCAGGATTGCCTGTTTGGCTCCAGTGACAGCTCAAACATGAGTACTTAACTGCCCTAATTTACTTTTTGGCTCCTCTGCTTCTCAATAGAGCACTGCTGACACATGTAACTACTTCATTTCAGGGATCTCACATGTTGTTTACATCCCAGTGGCATCATTCTTCAGCAAGGCTGGCTATTTTTGGCACTAGATCCAAAAGCACTAGTTGTATTGAAGGTTGCTGCTGTATGAGGCCACTTTTAGGCTTAGAAATCTGTCCTGAAGTTAAAATGTAGCTATGGTTTGGTTAACAACTTGAGTCTTGCCAGCTCTTTTCATGAGGATGTTTTAGCTTTACCTCAACTTCCATACATTCAATTCTACCTTCAGGGTAGAATTTTGATTTAGTTTGAGTTTGAATCTACGGTAAAATCAGAAGCATGAAAGAATCCACAAAACCTAAGACTGTTTTGAAATAAAATAGTGTTAAATTTTTTCCCTTTTACATATTTTAGCTAAATATTTGAGAAATACATTCTTTGAATACTTTAACAACCTCATACCTCTCTGAATTTCAGACTAAATAATATTATCCCACATTTTCTTTTAAATATGAGATAGTATAAAATTGACCAGGTTGCATTAATTTCAGAGTTTTTCAGGTACATTTTAATCTCTCCATAATCCAAGAATTTTAGCCTTTCTTTAACATTTTTAAAAATAAATATCACATTTAGATAGTAAGATCTAGCATAAGTAGATGAAGCACAGAAGAAAGTGACTGGTACTGTGAGTTATACAAACATACAGACACATTTTTAGCCAAATATTGGTGTGTGAATTAAAATCATGACAAGCTATGATAAACCCCACCCATTATGAAGTTTGTTACTCCTGGCCATAGTCCCAAACTTATTTCAGGGAGACCAAAACACCTCCTGCCCCATAGTTAAAAATCCTGGAAGCATAACTCCCAGGGCATGTAGCTGCACAGGAGCATTTGAAGTAGGGCTGGACTGTGACCATGGGATCATGAAGTCTTATTCCCTTGGGAAATGTGTTGCATAATCTTGTTCACTAAAGTATATTCCTGTTTCCACACTTGAAACAGTTCCCTCTCATTTTCTTGTGTCTGATACACTGATAAACCACAGGATATTCTTTTCTAATGCTTACAGATCTTCTTTTAAGTTTTCACAACAAATGTTTCTGTCGACTCTTTATATTAATGCATTAACAGTCTTGCTGGTTTTTTTGTCTTTTGAGTATTTACCCCTGTGCTGCATCAATAGAGGGCATTTATTCTTCATCTCAGACTTTATTTTGTTATGCTGAAAATAGAACTACTCAATCTGTCTCCTTCATTAAAATAGATTTTTCATCCTGCCAGTCTTCCTCTAGTCTTCTTCTGAACATGTTTTAGTTTGTATCAATCTTTCTTGGAAATTTTAGTCAAATTTTCTAGAGGACTTATTATTGGTGCCTGGTGCCGCAACATGGACATTTCTTGGAAATCTTTCATAACTGGGACGACCTTCCCCTTGCTGCTGAACGTTGTTTGCCTTTATATCACAGTGCCTATCTCATCTCGCACCAGTGGCTTGGAAACAGTTTCTGGCAAAGAAACCCTCCAATTTTTCTTGTTCACCTGTTTCTTCCAAGTTCTAAAGCCTAGTTTTGTGGCATAAACTCTTTTTAGTCCCTAAATGTTTAACCTGACACTTTATAATTTTGAATTTCATCCCTTAACTATTATTCTGATCCTCCAGGCCACCGGTTTCTTTCAATCCTCCTCTGTGTTGGTGATGTCTCCCAACTTCCTCTCTACCACGGATTTAATTTAACTGTGACTTCTTGTGCTTTGGTCTGTAATAACATGACTGAGTAAGTCTGATTACATGACTTGTCCTCTCTGATTCCCCAGCCACGCCTGCCAGCTCCAGAGCCCAGCTCCTGGGACCCTGCTTGGCACTGAGCCCCTCTCCCACCGCCCAGCCCTTGTGCTCATCTCCCTCTTCTCCTGTTTAATTAATAAATTTCCCATGTGGCTGCACAACAAATGCTTTAATGAAGTCCAGATAACTGATTTTTAGACAAGGGAAATATAGTAATCTTATCAAAGACAGATATTATCAGGTGAGTCTGGCATTTTTATGCCATTTTCCATTTATCTATATTTCTGTTCTCATTTTTGTTTTAAGTCTATTGTGAAAACTTTTCAAAGACACCTGGGCCTGTAGTTGCCTTGACACTATTTCTCTTCTTTTTCCTAAATATAGCTTCTATTTTTCAACTCTTCTGATATTGTTACAGTATAGGATCACTTGAATAGATCTGAATAGCAAAGGTTTTAAATGAATATGTATTTTCCTCTGTTGAGTCTCTCATATTTGAGTTGGAGATTATCTGTTTCTCTTAATTGGAGCATATTTAAACAACAAGTTCTGCTCCCAGACTGCATGAAATAAATTTTCTAAATTGCTGCTCCTATCAGTTATGTCCTGCAAGATTTCTCTTCCTATAAGAATCTGTCCCACCACTAGCACTATGGTAGAAGAATTTATAGGTCTTTCATTTGTGGGGTCATATATATATTATCTGAAATGTTGATGAAACCTCACTTCTAAAAAATTCTTATTTAACTTAAAAAGGCTAGTTCAAAAGCTTTGACATGTCCGAGTTTATTCCAACCCTTCATGAAGTCAAAGAAATATTGTTTATTGGCTAATTTTTTTCTTGTCACTTAGATATTTTCTGTCTACTCTTTACATCTTTAATTTAACATTTCCTCTCTGGGATGCCAATTTTGCATAACTTTGGGACTTCTGAACTCCTTCATATGTCAGTCACATTTTCAGTCCTCTCAGTCCTACTAACCAGCCCCAGAACTTCATATTTGTTCTTTCTAATGCAAAATTACAATGATAACCTGTTTTCGGTCCTGACTTGTTTTTATAACTCAATACAAGTGAATGATAAATTCATCAAGAATGAATCATATGAGCATAGGTTTTGGGCTTTTTAAGCTGGTAGAAATTCAGAAGTTCCTGTTGAACTTTATGAAGACGTGCCCCATTCAGCTGAATGAGAAAAAGCAACAGAGCTTCTGCAGGCTTATGGCTACTTATGCTGAAATGGAATTGCATAATCTGACATGATGGATTTTTTTTCCTAGCTTGCATTGTTGTAAAAACACTTGGATGACTTAAAAATTAAAAGTAAACATTTTTTAACAGAATACAAATGTTGTGTCTCTCATCATGTAGGCAAATTTAGAGCATACTTCACAACAAAGTGCAATAATTAATTCCTGAAACAAAAACTTAATTAATGTTCTAATTTAAAAATCTGATCATGAAATTCTGATACTGTGCTAGAACCTTTTCAGAGAAATATGGAGAAAAAACTTACAAAGAAGACAAACACTTTTTAATTGCCCTTGTTTGACTAAGGGACTAATTTTTATTGTCTTTTGGGAAGTATTTCAGTCCTTAGGATATACAAATAGGTTTGAGGTTGTCCAAAAGTTACATGCACCCATAGCCTCAAAGTATCATTTCTTAAATTGAAGTAGTGATTTAAATTACTCTTGTTTATGCTCGTTGTGATCCTCAAACACTACAGTATCAATATCCTTAATTTAAGCCAATTTTAAATTTCCCCTGAGAATAATTATATGAGGACAGATATTTCTGATCTAAAATTAAATTAGGTAAAATAACTGTTACATTGACTTTTCCTGTACTCAGCTATTTGCAGGGCAGGTGTGCACAAACAATGGGGTATAAACCAGAAATCTTTATAAAATTAAGTGCAATAGGAGAGAAATTATGCTACAAGCCCTGCAGTGTAGCTGTGAGGCTGTGTTGTCATTGCCATACTTCACCTGTGTTACTGTTGTGAAAAGAAACTTGTTGACCAGGGCTCCAGATGCTACTAGAACAAAACTGAAGCAAAAATTCTGCTTAAATCACAGCAAAAGCAAAACTGAGGGGCTTGGATCACAAATATATTGAGTGTTACAGTCCCAGCCACTAAAACTCCATAACTACATTCCAGTTTGAATTTAGAGTTACAAGGTGAGAGTCATGCAGCTTTAGATCATGGCCTGAGATGTATGTTCAGGTTCCCTTTATGGTCAGTCCCTTTCAGAGGTGAAGAAGTGCCTTCGTAGGATGTGTCACCCCATCTTGCTCATGATTCCCATGTTACAGGGAGTGAATCTCCTTTTGGAAGTGATAATCTCTCACCTCTGATAATAGGGATGATATACAGGACTGCCTGAGCACAGATGCTTAGAACAATAAGGCTAGATAAGGTGACACCATCCTGTCACCTACCCATAATTATCCATTTTGAAGCATCTTTATACATGTACATTTAAAAGTTTATAAAATAGGTACTCAGCCTTAACATCCTTATTCAAACACTGTGCCTATATTTTTACCCTGAAAAGTTTAATTAAAAAAAAAATTCACTGCATAGATAACACAGGAAATGGGGCAGAATTCAGTTTCTCCTTTCTCCAAGGTATGAAAATTAAGCTAAAGAGTAAGGATCCTGCTTGTACATCCAACTCCATCAGGAATAGGCCAATCTTCCCTCCAGTTTTTCCCCAGATGTTCTGTATTCTGGTAATCTGGGTATTTTTTGCATTAATAGTGTGCAGTGGGGTTTTTTATCACACGAGGGTGTGATAGAAGCTGAAAGTGGCACTGCTACTTGGATGTCACAGTAGTTGCTGTGAACTCCAGCTAGCAGTAGAATGTTAAGAAAGATATAGGCATTAACAATTGCCCTTCTTCTGGGAATGCTTCTTGAATGAAAAAATTGTCAAACTCTTGTTCCTTTAAGAAGTAGACAAAAGTCCCTTCTAGCAGCAAGTAGTGCCATCCCTGCTTTCCAAGAGCTGTGGCATCCATATGGCTGAATGCTGTAGGCAGTCAGCTGCATTGAAAGAAATGGAATGCTATTTTTTTCCCCACTGGAAAGCAGTGGAAGGTTTCCTGCTGGGCCCATGTTGTTTTGGGATCACTGTTTTGGGGTGATTATTCAGTTCATGTGTTATACATGTCTTGGCTCCTAATCTGGGGCTTTTGCAGGCACCCTAACAGCACCTCAATGTTTTGATGCATCTGTATCATGGTTAAACCCCAACCTACACAGTGTCCAGATTTATGGAAGCAGGTGAGTGAAAAATATGCAGAAGGGCAGAAGAAAACTGGGAACTAGATGTAACACTAAGCCAAGCCTTTGAACAGTACAAAAAGCCCAACCAACAAACAAAAACCAACAAACCTCCCCAAACCCCTACGTTTAAATAATAAGCACAAATGGTTTACCTTAAAACCTCCACAGATCAACTCAAAAAGGTGGATCTCCCACATTTTTCAAAATTAAATGCAGATTATAGCAACTGCAGGCAGGGGAAAGGACAACTCAGTGTGAGTGGAAGAGTGAAAACCACATGGAGGTTATGCACATACCAGAATTCAAGAGGGACATGACATTCATAGAGATTGCAAGAATATTTAGCATTATTGCAATTAATGGTGAAAAAGAATCCCTGAGAGAGCATTAAATCTTGTGCTTCAAGGACAGCTTCTAACAAAAAAAATGGCCGAGAGGAAATTTAAGAGGGCAGTGCCAATTACTTCAAGTATTTTCCTACAACAATTCTACATCTTCCCCTGAAGTATCTGATAGTGGCCAGTGTCAGAGATCAGATGCAAGACTGGCAAGAGCTTCTGTCTGCTTAGGCTGGCAAACCCTATAAAGACTGGTTTTTAAAAAGTTGGTGACAGTAGATGTCTACATTCTTTTAATAGTGTATAAATTTAGCATCCTCCTTCTGAATTAAGCATTTAGGTGGCAGAGTTAATGTTATATCAATTCAAATGAAAGACACAGGAGAAAATAGAAAGGGAAAAGATTAATATTTGAAAATTAGAAAGTAATTTTCAGTAACAGAGGTGGACGGCTGGTTGAAAATCACATAAATTAAGACCTACAGAAAAAAAATTCTCCTCATAGAGGAGTCATTAGGAGTGATACAATAATTTACATTTTACAAAAGTGACATTCTCTTAACATTTTTTTCCTTTTCCACTAAAAATTAGATCCCTATAACCACACAATTTGAACTGCTAGCAGTTCAATTGATATTAGTTGATATTGATGAGGTCTGCAGGCACTCAGCATCTCTCTGTAGGTGTTTTTTGTGTTCAACCTGGCCTTTTTTTTCACTGCCAGCAAAGCAACAGAAAATATTGCACTGGCTGAGGGAAGCAGAATTCACTCCTGCTGGCCAGGCACAGTTTAGCAACAGGATTTATACGCATGCAGGGAGAATCTTTTGATTTATTTCGGGTAACAAAGATGTCTTTTTCAGCCATCTCTGTAAATATATAAATATTTGAAAAACACAAGCAAGAGGGAGCCCTGGCTTCTTGAACACATATATCCTTCCAGACCCTTGCCTGACCTCAAAATTATGCTCTCCTGTCACTGACCCATCTAATCACCTTTGTGCTGCTTTCTCAGAAAAGGCCTGGGAAAACCCATCAGATTTGCAATGTTATCTGAAGGTCAACACATTCTCATTTTCTCAGCCAATTCTTTCTTATGACCAAGCCTTAATATCAGGTCACTCAAAAAGCACTACATTTTTTGTAGCTGTTATTTTCAGAATTTCAGATAACATTAAAATGTTGTGTAATTAACCAGTAGTCTTTATATTTGAGTCTAAGGATAATTAGAACAATAATTTTTGCAGAATAACACAAGAAGTTCCTTTTTGTTTCACAGAAAAGAAGAAATATTGGCATCGTCTGATGGTGGCACATGGAATAACTCAAGGACTTCAGGTACAGCACCCGGTTTAATTAGTTCTTCCTTACTGCACATGTTAATTAAAAATAGTGTAACAACCAACATCATGGAAATTATTCAACTGTTTTTTTAACTCTTCAGACACAAACATCCCAGAAATTGTTTGTTCACAAGCAGAAGACAAAGACAAGAAACTAGCTAAAGAAAATATAAAAGACAAAATTGCAGAATACAACCAGGGTGATCACAAAGATGATGAAAAAGAATTAGAGTTGCTGGTAAGTGTTATACAATTATATCTACAGTATTAAATGATTTGAATCCATTTACGCTTCAAAGCTGGTGAAATGCCCCCTTTTAACAGCGCTGACTGATGTACTAATTTACAAATGTAAAGCCTTGGTCTGTACTTACACTGAATCTCTAACTGATTCAACAATAGAAGGTGCTTTGATTTCGGTATAGTGCATCAACTTTTTCTGGTCTTAAATTAATGACATATCCCTTTTACTTCTTTACCTGAGGCTCTAAAAGACAGTTCTAAGGAATTAGAAGGGTAACATTTAAAAAAATCTTCCCTCCTCTTCTCTAGGATGGGAATATTTTTAAATATATGCTTTCTATTTATATTTTTTTTATATTTATAGTACTGTTTACTTATGAGATTTTTGAAATTATAACAATATGAGCATAGTAAGTATATATATATTTATATTAGCAGATTCTTCTGTATCAGTATCTTACATTATTTTTTCCCAATGAATTTCACACTCGGTGAACATTCAATCTATTTGGATTTGTGCGCACGCATGTGTGTGTGTGGTTTGCCTTGCATTTTTCAGTATGAAAGAAAAAATGGCAATAAATGAGACACATACAGCAATCTATTATTCCCAGTGTCTATTCTCAGCTCATATAATTTGGGTGCACAGATTCATAATCATAGATTATAATAGCTATCACCTGTGAAAATGTGAATGCTGAATCAGATAAGAGAGGAAGATGGGAACCATTCTTTTTTTTCTTGTTGATAGAGAAAAAAAATTCCTCTCATTTGAATATAACATCTTCTTGTCTTTTACTTTAAAAAGTTGAAAATTGTTGCCTATTGTGGGACCTTTCACTGCCTGTAAGTCAACGTTTTGGTTCTTTTTTCTTTATGGCGAAATGTGCAAAGGAAGACCTCTAAATCCCTTGTTGTTCTCAGTCCACCCTTTTACAAAAAAGTGGATCAAATATAACCATTTGTTTATCAATTGCCAGACTTGTCCGTACAATAAATGAAGGGGGAGCTATAATTTAGATGTTAATTTGCACTGTGCGCTCTTTAATGAATTAAACAATGAAGGCTTATAATACATGGAAATAAAACCAAATCTTTGAAACACACAGGCATTGGCTCACAAGACAGCTGTGCAGTTGACAAGTAACATGAGCCTTATGTGAGAAGAAGGGGAAATCGTAAGATTTGCATATAATTATTGAGATCATGCAAATGTCAGTTATGAGGAGGGGAAAAAAACACAGGCATCTCACTGTTAAATCCTGACAGTTGGCATCACCGAAGAACTCAAATACACTTGAGCACTGGTTGGCAGAGGGTCATTAAAACAGAATTTGCAGAGACATTAGCTCCCTCACTTTTCTTTGAGTGACGTTTTACTATTAATAGTTTGCAGAGGCTTTGCAGAAAACATATTAATAAGAGAAACTGTAATGGGGGTATCTACAGCAAGTGCAAATGTATAAAGGGGTGCCCAAGAAGCTAGCCTCTAATTGATCAGCCAGTGCTATCAGTGTGACTGCTAAAGTGAGAAGAGAGTGCAGTGACAAGCAGGCATAGCTGAATAATACAATATGATATTTGGGAGCTAGGAGGGAGAATGATTAGTTTCTGGCCTTTTACTTTGCTAATCTCATTTCCACCTCATGTCTTACCAGATTGTCTAAAAACAGTCTGGTTTGAAGCCTGTAAAATGGTCCCTGAGAGAAATGAAGCACAGATAATCCTTACAGTATTTGTCAGTGTGAAATGTGTCTTTGTTTTACTGGACAATACTGTACATTACCGGACACTGATGTACTGTATCAATGCCCTTGTTTAAGCACCAGTCCTCCCCCCTCATCCCATGGCTTCCTCTGTCCAAATCTAGAATCAAATGCATAGTGAACAAATTAGCCTGCCTTTAAGGAAATATTCTCTTCAGATTTAATTTGTATAAAATCCACTAGCAGCTTACTGAACTCATGAATAAAGAGAGAGGGTTCTGAACACTATTTTATTTCCTGCTCCTTTCAGCACCACCATAAAGCTCATTACCTATGATAAAAAATACATGCAATGCAAATTTTGCAAATGGTTTGGAACATGTTTCCATGAAAGCTTTGTTACTGAAAACAAAACTTCCCATAATGAAATCCTGCCTCCTTCATTCGGCATATTTTTGCAAAGCACTTTTTCATCATTCTTTTCTATTCTATTGTTTCAGTTAAATCAGCACTTCACAGGAGCTAGAGGTACCTCTTCCAGAGATGAAAGGAATTTTTATACAACAAAACCAATTAATTTTCCAAGTGAAACTGAAAGATTGGTGAAAAATCCAACCTGTACAGAAAGAAGCAGTGACTTGCACCCCGTGCCTATCGGTTCCTCATCTGAAAACACTTCACATGCGATAGGAGAAGAATTAAAAGATAAAGCTAAGTATTCTGTAAAAGATTATAGTAATCAGCTACCAGGGAAGGAAGTCACTGCTGGCTCAGTAAACAGCTATGGGCGGTCTTTGGAACATACTGGTACCAGTGAAAGCCTTTTATCGGCAAAACATTTTCCTCTGACAAAGCAGAATGAGGCTATCAATGTTATGGCTACTGGCTCAAGCCGACAAGGAGAGAGGCACACAGATATTTCAAAAGGTGAAATAGATAGCTCCTTGGGAAGTAAGATGGTGGAGAGGCTATTCATCAGTGAGGATGCTGCTGGTACCTCAGAAGGGGCCTGTGAAATGACACCAGAAACCATTTCACCAGAGCATGACAAATCCATGCAATTAAATGCACACATAGCAAGGACGCTGGATGGCAATGCTAATCCGGCTCTGGAACACCAGGCATCACAAATGTCTCACCAAACTTTGGATTCATTGTCGTCAGATGCTGACAAAAATGAAGGAAAAATCAAGATGATTGAAAGCGAAGTTCAGGTACACTTAAGCGAAGATTTGTATTCCGGCACTTTTGCACATGCTGGTGTCTCAACAGATTCCACACGAAAAAAAGGAGTTAGTGAAATGTCAGAAAGAAACACTGATTTAGGGAAGCAGAAGAAAGTCATTGAAGTCGCAGACTTGACATCAATAGGTGAGGAGGAAGCTTCCAAGCCTTTCAAGGCACACAGGAAACACAACGCCAAAGCCCTGAACCCAGCACCTCTGCCAGCTGAGAACAAGCAGGCACCCAGGGCCACCAGGGTGGATGAAAAGCGACCTGAGGACACTCAGGAACACAGAGGATTCAGGAGATTAAAAGACAGAGAGACAGACAACACAAATAAAGGGAGACCAATCGGAAGGGAAAGCGAAGCAAACTTTGCAGAGCAGAGGTGGCAAGGAACGGGGAGTGAGGTTTGGCGGAGAGTGGGGGGGAGCGTGGAACCTCAGACCGTGACTTCCACAAAGGAGCTGTTTACCTGCCAGGAGGCAGAGAGTTGTGAAAAGTCTTCTGTCTCTGAGCAGGGTATTACAGAGAAAGCAGAGGCAGGTACAGCTTATATAATTAAAACAACATCAGAAAGTGCTCCAGAAAAAATGCCTGGCAGTGAAAAAGCAGTAATTGCTAAGCTACCTCGAGAGACTGCACTAAGTGACAGGCCCACAGAGGAAAAGGAAACAGCGTTTGATACACATGAAGGGAGAAATGATGGTTCACATTATGCTCTTTGTCAACTCAACACAGTGGGTGTATTATATGACACTGAATTTGAAAAGGAATCAGTTTTAGGTATTTATAATGCAGGCGTACATGAAACACTGCAAGGAGAAACGAAGTCTGTCTGCAATAGCAAGGAAAAATGTGCCAAAGCACAAGCAGACAATATTCTACCTGTAGGACAAGCAGTAAAGGCTTCTGCTATGGGAAGGAAAGATTTACAGGAGGGTTCACATTCAGAAATACCTAAAAGCCCCCTGAGCACTCAGAAGCATCTATACCATGAGAAAGCAGAAGAGCTCTACAGGGCAGAAAGCCATGGTGATACACTTGCCTGTTTCTGTTCTAAAGCTGAAACAAAAATGCCACCTTCTGGTACAAATATTGTGCCTAGTTACCATTATAAAAGCTCTTCAGTGCCATCTTCAGAAGGGCCCACTCTGGAAGAAGGCATGGGGCACCTATATAGACACTTTGAATCCAATGTCATTGACAAGGTTGCTGCTGAGTCAGGGTACAATTTAAATCTAACAAATGAAATAACATGTCTTAACAAAAGCTTCTCTCCTGAAGTTGAAAAAGGAGAAGTACCTTCTGCTTCAGACTCAGCAACTTCTGGAGAAGGAAGAGGAAGGAATACAGGTCAATTTTTCCATCATGCAGAGCTCCAACAAGAGAGGTTATGGAGGCCAGAAGTTTTAATTAGTAAGTCTACCAAAGAAAATGGGGGAACAGACTCAGACTCTCCAGCTGACCATTTAATAACAGGGGGGAAAACAGTAAACTGGCTTGACGACTCAAAGAAAGAAAGCCAACACGCTTCTGATTCTGCAGATATTTCTAACCAGAAGAGTGAAGCCTGTAAATTACCTAGCGAGTCTCCACGTTTAAAACATATTGCTTTCAAAATATTCTGTTTCTTCTTGTTTCTTCTATTTGCTGCAACACTCTACCACTATGATTTGATGGTCTGCCTTGCACTCTACCTGTTCTCCTTGTATTGGCTATACCATGAAGGAAGAAGAAACAAGGAGTCTATTAAGAAGGAATAACACTGACTGTCAGCTCTGCTCAGGATCCATAGTCAATAATCTTCAATTCCACCAAAGCATTTTCACTGTTAAAGAGTTTATTCTTTGTTAGAACCAAAGCAAGATTTTCGCAGCAGCATCTTTTATTAAGAGATTACATATGAAGTTGAGCCTTCATATAAGTAATTAAACTATGCAGGACCATTATGTTTGGATCATTAAATACCTATATGAGTATGAGTTCTGAAGCACATCAAGTTAAAATGAAGTACAGCTGTTGCTTCTTAGCAAGATATGAAAAAGCAATGCTTCACATTTCTGTAGTACTTAAACCCACCATTTACTTGCTTTAATTTCTTTTGCATTAAAGCTTCATATTTTTCTGGGAATTTTTTCCCAAGATTCTGTGTGGTACATAACAACACGAAACAATATAAAACCTAAGTCAGTATTTTGGTGCTGACATTGCAGTTGATAATATGCTAGTGTAATTAGCCAATGCTCTAAGCAATGCATCTGTTGATAGTTTAATACAATTTTCCAAATTTTTATTTAATTATTTCGACTTAGAGCTTCAGCAGCACTCCCATTTGAAAAATGTAAGGCTTTGACTTCATTAACATCATGTAACTTCCAGGATGTAACTGCGTAGCAGAATAGATGTGCTGTTTCCACCCTGTAAAGATTGAAGGTCACAGCCACAGGCCTCTTACTGATCACTCACATGCACAAAAGTTTTTGGGTTTTGCAAATGAGGACAGAGCAACATGATTGAGAATTTTACTGAACTTTTATTCTGGGCAAAGCCTTTGAGGGATATTTTTCATCAGAATTGCTTGAGCATATCTACAAAGCATTAAATAAATTTTACAAAGGAATGCTATAACTGTGTGGAGCATGTCTGAATTAGATTTACTGCTTTTTTTCCTATGGCTCGCGACCTAGAGCTAACCAAACACCAAGAGAAAACACTGGGCATGACCCTGCTCTTCAGTGAGGCTGCTTTGTCTGGCTTGGGTGAGGCAGAAAAGACTAGAATCTGCCCTAGGGAGAGCCCAAATTGATCTTGTGCAGCAGTCCTGTGGGGCAGACACATGGGCAGCTTTGCTGCTCCAACACTGCAAGTGTCCCACACAAGATCAAGCCCAAATTTGTCCAGAAAGAAAGGAACGGCCAGGTTATGATGCTCTTCAGCCATTTCCCAGAAGATGGCCACAGATGCTACCACAGGTAGGATATTAAAAGAAGCACCAAGATTGCATAATGTTGCTGAAGCCATAAAAATTAAGAACTAAAAAAGAGATGTTTTAAAGCTCTGTTTGTTTCACTTTCCTTACTGCCACTGTGAAATACCAGAACTGTGAAAGTCTTGGTTGCAATATATGGCTGAAGCAATGTAATAGCAAAATTATTTCATTGTTAACTTAGCTTTTAAATAAATGTTTTAAAGTCCATGTAAAACTTATTCACACGTTTCAGGATGATAGGGCACTCTGCTACAGGAGGCACCTTGGCATTCCTGTTCTGCTGGGGGGAAAAACTTCCAAACATTTTCACTTAGTAGTGCGTTCAGTGGGGTGAGCAAGTATGTGTGTGATCCACTGCTGATTTGTGTTTTGATGGCTGGATACCTCGAAAACTTATGACAGCAATCTATGAACGAGTTATAGCGATGGACTAGAGGCACTAAGGAGCTACATGGAAGGCTGTGTCCAGATGTTCAAAGGTATATATGAGGAAAATATTCATTGAGATAAAGAAATTAATTCAATAGGCATTAGGAGATGAATCCAATAAAAAGCTTAGGCTTAGACATAAAGCAGGATTGAAGTTAAATCAAAGTAAGTCCAAAGTAATGATTGCAGACCTTCCTTTATCTGGAGACAACAAATGCTGAAAGAACCTATCGTTTTCATGATGCTTATACATCTTCAAAAGTCACAACATTGCCATACTTCTGGTAGTTCATTTCCCACAGTATGACAAGTCCCTGGTCTTAGTGGATCAGATTTTCAGCTGGACTGGGATAGAGACATCAGGTATTGCTTTACTTCCCAGTATGGTGGAAACTCTGAAATAACATCTAGTATATTCTGACAGATAGAGGGATAAAAAGTGGAGAAAGCATCTTGCACCTACCTGTCCTGTTGAAAGTGTCACAATGCAGTCAAGTATCAGATTCCTCAAGTGAGAGAAATCAAAGACATTGGACCCATTTCAATCTTACAGTTAAAACAACCATGGCAGAAATTAGAATCTTTATATTCAGTTAGCTGTTAAAAGTCCCTACAATCTAATTTACCACACAGCTCTTTAAAGCGAAGTTAATAAACTTCAGAGCAAGGACCAAAGTTCAGGTTCCTGACCAGTTATGTAAAAGCTCTACACACTAAGCCACAGTATTCAAACCCATGTTTGAATATCTTCAACTTTACCAAACCCAGGCCTTTCATCCTGCAAAATTTAGTTTACCATTGGAGGAGTATTGTTGTGAGGAAGGTCATCAGGGTTTGGCAGTACCACTGTACATAGATGGGTTCCTACATTCTCAACTGACTTAAACTGAACACAATAATAGGTTATTTTTATTTCCCCATCTGAGGGTAGAGACTCATTTGATACTCCCAACACAGAGGATTTGTTGGGGGTTTTTTTCCAGAACTTGTAATATCCATTTTTTATAGAGGTCTTAATCTGACACAGTCTAAATTCCTAAGCAGTGACATAGCTAAAGAACTTTAAATAAGGCATTGTCTTGGACACATGCCTTATTTTAAGCAGAGCTGAACTATTCAGTCAGCATGGAGGTAGAAAAGCCTGGTTTTGTTTTTGTATTGAATCTTGGGGATTCTAAGTGGTGTGTGTTTTAAGGATCCTTTTGCTTCTTCACATGGAAGCATAGATAACCTCGAACCATAGTAGAACCATACATTTGTGTGGTAGTTGCCTGTATGTAATCTGCAAGGTGAAAATTTTGTTTCTCCTGCATTTCAACCCAAAATATTTGATTCATTGTCAAAGGCTCAGCTCAGCTGATTGGAGAGCAAGAAAATGGGTTAGGGATGATTGATGGGCCCAGGACCATGGATGGAGGAAAGTAAATGAATTGAATCAGTCTCAGACAAAAAAATGTTACAGAGAGCTCAAGAGAGACAATATGACCTGAAAAAAAATGCAAGGGATAAATAAAGAGAATCTATTAATACAGACCTTCATTAAAAATTAGTGGGCTTTTAATATGTGTCACAATATATTTTTAACAATTCCTAAATATCAGCTAACATGTGGCTAAATTACTTCAGTCTCTACAGAAATTGTGCTTTAAACAGCTGTATTCCTGTATCCAACAGGTTAAACATTAGAGTTTGCCATTTTAACACATACAGTCATTCAGAGCTGGAATTTAGGGTAAACATTTGAGTGTTAGAGTAAGCATATTTCATCTACACACAAGTGGAATACTGTTAGCATTTCTCAGATTTGGATTGGGATTTTATGTTCTATATTTAAAATATTTAATCAGGGTATCATACCTTGTGATTGCAAAACAGGACTCTAGACTGATCTGTGAACACAGGTGCCCGAACTTTAAAGTATGAATGTGCTTAAAACAACAAAGCAAGTAATTTTATCTTTTTTTATTTATCATTTGATAAGCTATCTTTTAAAAATCCTCTTACTTTTGTTTCTAGTATGGAAGAAACACCTTTATAACATTGGCAAAATATTGTTTTTTACTTCAGGGAATAAGTGGTGTGTTGTGCTCTTGCAATGATTCATAATAAGCTTGCCTACAAGGTAGCAGTAACATATTTCTAGTTAATACTTTAATTTCTAGTAGTTTCTAGTTATTTCTTCAAGCAATGCAACAGAAAGGTGTGATGCTATATGGTAGAGTAATCCTGAGCTCACAAAGGGTTCAACTCTAGTAAAATATAGTGATTAAAAAAAACATAATTGCAAAAGACTTTCTTGCATTATTGCAAGGTATATGAGGTGTGGCTCATATATTCCATATCATGGGAGGTATGTCCCATGGCTATTATCCAAACTGCACATGTAACAAATAAATTAATTTCGATATTGCTGCATGTCTAATCTGTTGAATTGGCTTAAATATAAATTCAGGCCAGAAGAGAGACGAGTGAGAAGAATTTCTGCATTCAGATTCGTTCTGCTTGGAGGCAGTCAGAACAAGATACATCATTAATGACCTAAGCACTTGTTGTTGCTAATTTCTTGCTGGTTCTTTTCAATCAGTGACTTTTGGCTCAACAGAGGACAGGCTCTGAAACAAGCTACAGCCTTTAAAGGCCTAGTTAATACTGGAAAAGAAAAAATAAAGAGGACAGAGTATGAACTAGATCCTTAAAGGAAGGTTAATAAGAAAATATTCTGAGTCACTATACTAAATTTTATATGCCCAGTGGTATCTACACCCCTGAACAAAACACCTAAACTCTCTAGTCATTGAACATATGAATGAGAATCAAAACAGACAATGTGTTAAATATGGATCTGCCACAGTTTTCTAATAAAAACCCCTCATGGCAGAGTTAGGTCTTACACGCATGCCCTGCCAGCGGGATTTAGTTGCTGAATGGCAGGGACATGCTTTTATCAGGTCACGTTCCATATTCTGCAGAACTCTCATGCACTGATATGCCTAAACAGCTGCCTTCAGAAAAAGGACTTTTTGCAGAAACAAACAGAGTTTTGTGACTGGAGAAAGAGAAAGTTTAAATCCTTAAGCCATAGATTTGGGATATTTGGATATAAACTTTGTCCCAAAAATAACTCATGCATTTTATGTGAAATTCTATTTAGATAAAATACAAAACCAATAACAAGACCTTTACATATGTTCAGTGAGGTTTACTTCTTCCTTAGACTATAAATTTACTTTTCCAGGCCTACATCATTGCCTCATGAACCAGGAGTGGGAAATTGTTTTAGCCATGAACTATGAATTTCTCTCCTAGACCTACAAAGGTGCTTCCATCCCAGCACAGTTCCACTTCAGGCAATCATGCCCTTTTGTGACTCCCAGCAGAGCTTTCTAACACTCGCAGCTCCTCTGAGAGCACTGTCTGCAAAAGCGACCTTAGAGCTATAGGGATAATGGCAGATCAGGAAGACATTCTTGTTGTAGTGTGTTGTTAAGTTTCTTGTGTTATTTCCCCAATTTATGTATTGTTCTCCCCTATTATGTGTAAAATGGTTTTGTTCCCCCAGTTTTTCCCGCCACTGCTACCCTGTCAGCTAAGTTGCTATAGTAACCTCGCTATTCATAGTTGCCCATACGTAATTGCTCCTCCCCTGGTTTCCCTTATAAGTGAAAGTTGTCTCCTCCCTGGACCCAGTCAATCACCCCCTTCTCCTCCCAGGTTTCAAGAACCTTCTCCTCTCTGGAGGTGGTGGCTGGCTGGGATCCCAGGACACCTGTCTTACCTTTTGATTATTGGTCTCCATGGAGTGTCAGTTCTGTGAAGTTCATCCCCTCACCTTTCCCGATTGGTTCCGTCTGCACCCACCCCCCTCCTTTTTAATCCTGTTTCACCCCCTATTGAAAAACTTTTCCCGGTTGGTTTCCCCACGTTTGCATCCCGCAACACCTTCAATAAAGCGACGTTTAACCCCCGGGAAATGGTCAGCTCCGTTCCTCCCCAATACCAGCAGTGTAAGCCAGTCCGCAGCCAGCGAAGCCCAAGGCCATCAGACGCCGAGGGGTGCTGGCCAGGAATTGCAGAGGGGCGTCGGCCTTTCGCCCTCAGCTAGCCGGACTCCAAATTTCGGGCCACATACGCCCCCTCTTGCACATTCTGATCTGGAGGTCTTGATGCTGCTGAGGATTCAGAATTCAGGTAGGTGTCAGGGGAGATTTTTTGACCAAAACTACACATGCCTGAGTGAGGACAGTATTTCTCAAAAACATGGGGAGATATTGAAGGGAATAGATAATTTCTGCATTCAGAGTAGGCATCAACTAGGTGAGCTGAGATATCCAACAAATGCAATATGTGTGATTTGGTGGTACATACGTGATATGCGTGTTCATGAGTGTATGGGTGGCTCTAGGAAAAGGGAATGGGAAGGTGACAACTAGATTCCATAGAAGAATGGAAAAGAACTAGTAAACAGAATGTCTAATTGGAAAGTTTCTGAACAGCCTTCTCTAGAGACATGAAAGTTTAATAAGTTCTGAGTAGGTTGGACAGATAACACAAATACGTTATTAGTTATATAAAGTATAAAAATTGAAATACACACTAACTTCTTTTTGTAACTTATCAACTGCCACTTAATGGAATTATAGTGGAGAATATCTTGCCCTTGACCTTAATATTCAATGATTCAGGACTAGAGCATTGCTCTGAGGACTAGAGAGACAGCCTCCTTCTCAGGATGTTATAATCCTCCTGGGGGGGACAGCCTCAGGCTGGAGCCACAAACCTACCTCATGGCTGTTTATGCAGGACAGTCCCCAGTGACATGAGCTGTGTGTGTCAGGAGAAAACAAGAATACATGTCAGCCTGTGCTTATTAGTGCAGAAATATAAAACTGTCTATAAATAGTTAAGCTCCCACAACCCCTGTGTTTTCTGGTATAGTTCAGAGCCATGTAGGAGCTTCTTTGATTTTCTAGCAGTACGCATGGCTGCAGGAGCACATTTAGATTCCTAAGGACCACAGGGCATGAGCCTGTCTAGTGTATGTGTGATGACAGGGAGATCATAGAGCATGCAGGCTCATTTAAGCCACTCTACAAACTATATCTATGTGGAAATTTCTGATCCTCTCTACCAGTGATCTTTCTGGGGTTGCCAGCTGCTTGTGCTCCTGGCACTACCTCTCCAGTGGAGGACAGAAGGCAGCTCCATACTGCAAAACTTACAGGGTCTCTGAAGGGGAAATGAGAACTGCTGAGGAAAAGACAAAGGCTCCCTTATTAAGTAAGTCCTCTTTATTAGGGAGTAATCCTTTCTGCTTTTAGGGCAACCATGGACAATTAGGAGTGGCCTGGACGCTTTAAAGAAAAAACAAAAAAAACAATGACTGGTTTGGGGAAAAGTCCTTATTAAGCTCCTCAGAAACGCCTTATTTATTCATACAAGGTATGGGCCTGCCTGTCCCTCTGTGCTATGAATGAGCCAAGACCCATGACTGATAAAGGACAAGAGTAGGAGGCCTCTTGTGTCGGTTTCTTACCTCCTTCAATGGTCTAGGCTGATGAATGGCTTGGGGCAGTTCGGCACACTTAGCAGTGCCTATGGGAAGTGTCTCAGCAGCCGCAAAGGGTCTGGGCTTGCACCTATGTAAATTCATGTTTTGGGAGACAGAAATCAGGCTTTTATAAGAGCTTTATAAGATTAGGTATGAAAGACAAATACTACTTGATAAACTACTGTTTTATCAAGCAGTTTTATACAATTTTGTGATGTAATTTTGGCGTATAATCCCTCTATATAAAGCAGCATTTTTGTAGAATTATGGCAGAATTACTAATAAAACTTACAGAATAGAGGAAAGGATGGAAGATAAAAATTGCTGGAAAAGAGAGAGAGAAAGAAAGCAAGCAAGCACATGCCTGCACTGTTCCATAGTAGACGACAAGAGATTTATAAATTGGAAAGTTATCTTTTTCTAAGTTCAGGCTGAATTTGTGATCACCACATCACTGTTCTTTAGGCCATGCTGCACTCCAGAAAAAGGCACAAATACAGACGAATATTTTCATTTCCCTGCTGGTATGTTAGCAATAAAAAAAAGTCATCAGTATTAGAAAGCCAATTAATAAAGGCTTTGTTCGTGGGGGCAGAGGCAATGCCTCTGTTAACCTTGCAGGTGAGGTGGGCAGGCTGCTGTAAGTGCAGTGTTTGGATGGTGTGGCCAGGACGTGCTCAGTCTGCTTTGCTGGGACTCAGCTCTGTGTGTTTCACATACACCCTCTCATGTGGCCATCAGCACGTGTGTCAGCTTCCTGTGTCCTTGCCTTCAATCTCATGCTGGTGTGCATGGTAAACTGCATGTACAGCAATTCACTGTGTTATTCATTACATGATATACAATTTGGTATAAAGAAATGTTTAAATAAACTGCAATTATCTTGAAATTATCAAACATTGGAAGACATACAGTGTAAGAAACTCAACACTATCAACTGCAGTCATGACCTTTTAGACTAACTAATCTGAACAGACTTACACCTGTAGCTGTACATCATCCTTTAATGCAGACGTATCAAGTGAGAAACAAACATGATGTTTTTTACAAAGTGTGCTGTCTGATATTTCATAAGGCAATAGCATGACTTGCCATGTGCTTTCCTTTTAATTCTCCAAAAGTCAAGAATTTATACATTCAATAAAAATTGATTTTAAATTAGATTAATGACAACTGTAATCTCATTAATTATATTTTTAATAAACCAATGCTGAACTATGTTCAATTGAGTGGATACAAAGCTACATTTTCTGCTGTGCACTAGGCATCACAATTTTCACATTTGTTTGTTCCATGAGATATTTAGGCCAGTCACACTGTTGTGGGTAAGTTTTCTTCACAGTCCACAGGGCTTGAACCAATGCACAGCTCAGGTGCCCATCACCTGGAAGTGCAACCCTGAGCCCTGAACAACATTTCTGTGCTCACTATCCAACACAGTGGAAAATGAGCTGTTCGAGAGTGACATCTCAGAAACCCACTGGACGTGGACTCATCCCACTTTTGAACAGAAACGTACTCAGGGAATGTAAATAAATTCAGAATTAGGTAGAAGCTGCAGTCCAGTGCACACAGTGTGGCTGATGTGCCAATAATCTGGGGAGTCTCAGCCCTAGAGAGCTTTCTGCTCCAAACTCCAGGTTGGGGATGACTGGGCTGACGCATCACTCCTTTGCACATCTTCATTTCCTTCTCTGGGGTCATTGAGAAGAAACGACATCAGTATATGCCAGGTCTCCTTATTAGGGTGACCAGAAGATCATAACCTGGGGCACTCTATGGACCCTGCCTTCCGCGATTGACTGGATTATGACCTTGTCTTTACATTACTCAGATCCACTTCATTCTTGTTTTAAGCATTTGAGACCTTAATTATATTTAGATAAACATTATTTGGCCCCAGTGCATGAGAAGAGACAGTATTTTGAGAGAAAATTTAATGGTAATTTAAGTTAAATTAGTAACAAAAACTTTCATCTACCTATCAATACCTAACTTGTCTCTTTCGTGACCTTATTTGCCTCTTGTTTGGCATTACAGCTATAATTAAGACAACTTCCTTTTCAGATGCCCAGCTGGTGAAAGATGTCTAGGGATACAATTAGAGGAAACCAAGAAGTTTTATTCACATCCTAATGTAAATTATAATGATATAGAAATTATAAAATACAGTTGCTGGTTCTGGGATGAAATGAAGTTGGCATACTCAAAACCTATTCCATGATGATTCACCACAATCTGCAACCACAGCACCTGCCAAGGGGGATGGAATAGAAGGTGGGGCAGAATGGAGAGACTGTGGCCAAGCTCTGCTGGAATCCTTGCAGGGAGGTACTCAGCTGAGAAGCTGCATAACACCTGTCCACCAGGGGAGATAGGAGATGTCTTGCTGTTGAGCCAAAAACTGTGGCAAAAATCACTCTCCTCAGATTATACCCTAATTGCAATCCTAACACACACCGGCCTCCCAAAGTTACCCACCTCCAAGGTATGACCACTCCTCACTGGGCATGCACTGTATATTCTTTTTGACTGTATCTTTAAAAGTGAAGTGGGACAAATTTATACTCACCTGTAAATAAAGAATTAATTAATAAATTCACTCAAGCTCCACCTAAATACAAAGAAATAGTATAAAAGTAATTTGAGAATGGGGGAAAATTAGGGAAGGCTCCATTGGAACTGCTGAGGGCAGTCAATGGACCTGTCTTCTTCCTTGCAGGGATGCCTATTGACATCCCTGTCTGTGCTAAATAATTTTATTGGAGCTTTTCTGTGTATTGCTTTGAATGCATTTTTGCAGTCAGCTACTATCACCGACAATCCTTGAACCTTGACCTGTCACAATTTTATATTAATAAAGAGTGTTACTCTGTTAGTGTGAGTCCTCCACAAGCACTGGCAGCTGCTGGCAGTGGGTTATACTCAAATAAGAGGAAGATCCAGAGGGGTAATAAAGTGGAAAGACCTGCTGTGGGGTCTCCCTTTAGCTGTTGATGTGTTTCCCTGACTGAGCTAGTCAAACCACCCTCTAATCCAGCAGCACTGCTCAGTCAGAATGCTGACACCTCATTGGGCAAGAGGGCCTTGCCTTTCCTGACAGATAAATTAAATACCAAGGTTCAAGTAAACCTCCCCAAACTAAGGGTCCAGGAAATATTCCTTTTTTGCATGTTACTCATTCTTTAGTAACTATGTTGTTCTGTTTGTATTCAACAAGCAATCCCATTCATTTGCATTTGGGTTTTTTACTTAGAACAATTACATATTTGTGCAAATATATAGCAGATAATTTACTTATATACAAATAAAACCATACCATAGTATGAATTACCATAACATTAGTGACAAGCAAATCATGGTTGAAAGCGGACAGCTGCAAAATGCACTGGTGCTGGCAGTTATGCAGATAGAGCTCTGCTATGGTGAGTACAAAAGCAGAAAATTCAAACTTCTGAGCCTGGAACACCTATGGAAAGGTTTGTCTTCTAAAGATACAGTCCTACAGTTGCTGAAGCTTTCAGGGAAAACCTCTCTAATTGCAACATTTAAAATTGCAACTCCCCTTCAAAAACCTACCTTGCTGTATTCTCAATACTTTTCCTCATGCCTGGCATCACAGGCCAAGCTGTTTATTAATCACTCTGTAATTTCCCCTCCTGACATGAAGGCTCCTGCAGCTGTGCAGAGATGCAGGTGTGTCAAACCAGGGCCCTGCAGGCGAGGGGAGGCTTGGTCTGCTCATACCCTGGGTCTGCAGAGGCTGCTGTCCTGATGGGCAGCGGTGGCTGAACACGCTGCCAGCTCTCATCCGTGAGCCCTCCCTGGGATGAACTGCTCTGAACTACTGAGATGGGAAAGCAGTCTTTGGTTTGCACAAAGGATGGTGCAATGAGCCCACATCTCCTTGGAGGAAACAAAGACATAAATACATACATAAACTGGGTAATGGTGAAGGTGCTGAAGAGCTGAAGGTGGATGGACAAAGTCAAGTCAGCCAAATTATTCCACAAACCTGAGTCTGAAATACATAAACTTTAGACAAATTCTTCACATAGATTTATTCATAAAACCTTAATGATTTCATATAAATTTTAAAATGTGCATTATTTAAGTTTCATTGTGTCATTTTGCAATGTCACAAATGCAGTTTCAAGAAACTGGTGAAAATTTCATAGTGATGCTTACAATTGAGTCACTCAAATTCATGGTGGTAAATTCTTCCAGTAAAAATTTGAAGATTGGACAACAGTGACGAAAAAAAAAAATCTTATTTAAAAACCACATGCCTAGGACACAACCTGTGGACTAGGCTTATGTTACCTGAGAGTGAATGGAAGATCTAACAAATTGGAGGCTTTTGGTAACTTTGGCTACAGTTTTTTGTATATGTTACAGTGATAAACCATTTTGTTATACCTTATTGAAAACCTCTCCTTACTATTATTTCTTGTGCTCTGTATTATGAAGAGTGTATATTTTGGGCCGAATATTTTCCCATATCAAAAATCTTATAACTGCAACTACATAATCATCTCTTGTAAATGAGTGGAAATTAAAAACACTGAATAAAATGACAGATACAACAGGGATGTTTTCTGAGGTGCCTGCCTGCTGCCTAGGTGCAGTAGAAACCTCCCCTGAGCTATTTTCACAGATTCATAGAATAAGGTGAGTTTGGAGGGACCCATGATAATCATTGAGTCCAACTCTCAGCTCTGCTCAAGAGTCACACCATGTGCCCGAGAGTAGGTGCCTGTCCAAATGTATCTAGAACTCTGACAGGCTTGGTGCTGTGACCACTTCCCTGGGGAATCTGTTGCCCAAGCACCCTTTTTCTAATATCCAACCTAAACCTCCCCTGACACAACTTCAGGCCACTCCCTCCTGTCTCTGATCACCAGACGGAAGATATCAGTGCTTGTCCCTCCTCTTCCCCTCATGAGGAAGTTGCAGAGCACAATGAGGTCTCCCCTCAGTCTCCTCCTCTCCAGACCAAGTGACCTCAGCCACTCCTCAAAAGGAGGTTTCCCTCAAGGCCCTTCACCATCTTGATTGCCCTCCTCTGGACACTGTCACATAGTTTTATATCTTTCTTGTATTGTGGCACCTCAGCACTCGAGGTGAGGCTGCCCCAGTGCAGAGCACAGCAGGACAATCCCCTTCCTTGCCTGGCTGGTGATGCTGTGCCTGATGCACCCCAGGACAGGGTTGGCCCTCCTGGCTGCCAGGGCACTGCTGACTCAAATTAAATTTGCCATAGATCAGGACCCCCAGGCCCATTTCTGTGGTGTTGTTTTCCAATATCCCATTCCCCAGTCTGTCCATACATCCAGAGCTGCCCCATCCCAGGTGCAGAATCTGGCACTTTCCAATGTTGAACTCCATATGGTTGGTGATTGCCCTGCTCTCTGTGTTGTCAGGGCCTCTCTGCAGGGCCTCCCTGCCCTTGAAGGAGTCAACAGCTCCTCCCAGTTTTGTATTGTCTGTGAGCTTGCTCAGTACCCCCTCCTGTATGATGTCCAAGTCCTGTATGAGGATGTTGAAGGGCACAGGGCCAAGGATGGAGCCCTGTGGAACCCCACTAGTGACAGGTCACCAGTCTGATGTCACCCCATTCACTGTAACCCTTTGGGCCTGACTCATGAGCCAGTTGCTCATCCATCACATAAAGTGTTTATCCAGCTGTGGGATGGACATTTCGTACAGAAGGGTCCTGTGACAGACAGTATCAAAATCTGTGCTGAAATCCAAAAGAATTACGTCAACTGGCTTCCCTTGGTCAGCTGGGTGGGGTTATCTTGTCATGACTTGTCATGTCAGGTTTGATAAGCAGGACTTTCCTCTTGCTGGTTGTGAACAATGACTGCCTTGTCTTTCAGGTGTTTTTCAATACTTCCCAAAATAACCGTCTCCATAACTTTATCAGGCACCACAGTGAAATTGACAGTCAACAGACTACCCCTGTAGTCCAGGGTTCTCCTTCTTGTCCTTGAAAACTGGGACAATATTTGCAGGGTTCCAGTTTCCAGCTGGGACCTCTCCAGATTCCCTAGACTGCTCAAAAATCATCAAGAGAGGTTTTACAATGACATCAGCAGCTTTTTGAGGATTCTTGGATGAATTCCATCATGCCCCATAGATTTATAGGGATCCAGCTGGAGAAACAGATCCTGCACAGTTTCAGGGTTGACTGAGAGTTGATCATTCTCACAGCCATGGTTCTCCAAATCAGGGCAATGGGAACCACTTGGTCCATCATCCATGTTGAAGACCGAGGCAAAGAACATGTTAAACACCTCTGCCTTGTTCATGTCCCTGTTTGTGAGGCAACCATCCTCATCCTATAATGGGTCAGTGTTAATTTATGTTAATTGCCATTAACATATTTGGAAAAATTTGCTTTTATTGTCCCCCACAGTTCTGGCAGCTTCAACTCCAGTTGAACTTTGGTTATATTAATTTTCTCCCTACAGTGGCAAACAGTATCACTGTATTTGTCCCATGTTACCCAACCTTGCTTCCACTGGGCAAACACCTTAATTTGCCTTATTTTCCAGAGAAGAAATCAAGTTCAACTGAGCTGACTTTCTGCCTCACCTGCATGACTTCCAACATTTGGGAATTGCCTGTTTCTATGCCTTTAGGAAGGGATGTTTAAAAAGTGATCAGCACCAATGGGCTTCAGCGCATGCAAAAACATTTTTCCAGGGGACCATACTTATTAATTCCCAGAGCAATCTGAAGTCTTCCCTCATCATGTGCAGAAGCTGGAATTTTGCTTCTTTTGCTTGTTTCAACCATTTTAAATTCAGTTGCTTTGTGGTCACTGTGGCCAAGGTGGCTGTGAATCACTGCTTCACTCAGGAGATCCACTCTGTTTACAAGGAGCAGATCAAAGAATTGAGAGGAACGGAAAAGACAGAAGAGAGCAATAGCAGAAAGGAACTCTTAGAGTTTAATTAAATTTATGTATTTTTTTTTCCTTTTGCAAAATACTTTCAGAGCAATTACAATATTGCTTTCATTCTAACAAGTAAAGAGGTTTTGAGATGGAAGGTTGTACTAGGGACAATGTGAAAGCTACAGACCAAATAGGGATAAGTATCTCTAAAACTTGCTGACTGTTTCATCTGCAGGAAAGAGGGATTGCAGAATGATGGCAGCTGTCAGGAGCCAGAGATCAGGGATGTGCTATGTGACTGTCCCAGGAGCCAAAATATTCTCTGACATCTCTAGCAAAAAATTACCATCATTATTACAATCTCTTGCATAGCACGGATCATGGAACTTCAAATAAACGATCCTAGAATAAGAGACAGTGTCTTTTAAAAACAGACTTACTCTTGATTTAAGGAGAGTGAATGAGAATGCTTTGTATCCTTTGATAGTCTCTTCCAGTGGTTAATTATTCTCATTGTCAAAAATGCATGTCTTTGTTCTTTATTTGGATGTATGTTAATTTCAAACAGGTGTTTTCTTTTGATTGAGCAATTAAAACTGTAAAGAAATCTACAAGGCACTTCAGACAAACAGAAATTCTTAGAAACTTCTTTATTGTAAAACTTCACAATTGTATAATTATGATAAAACTGTTTTCCACTCTCCCTTTAGCTGGCTTGTAATGGTTTTTTCAAAGAATTTGGCACTTTTAAACTATAATTAGGATGTAAAGTTGTAAGACATTTTTATTTGTATAAAAATATAGGTTTTATTTTTAATTGGGAAAAATACTTTTAGGTAGTAGTTTATTACCAGCTTAACTGCTATGAAGCTACATTTTTTCCAATCCTAATGGGACTGAACTATGTGAGATAAACCTTCTGAACCAACCCCAAATATGAAGCTAGTTTCAGAATTTCACTTCTCAAAGAATAAAAATAAAAATAAGTTGTACAATTGAGACCTATGTGGTGTTGCTACACTGGATGCAGATTATGTGCCTGATCCAGCTCTCCGTGGCCCATGATGCCCTTTCCCCTCATTCATGACCTTCCAGCACTTTGGGCGTGTGGGAGTGTGCTCGGCGAGTTCTTGGCAGTGCCACCACTGCCTGCTGGCACACCCCACACACAGCCCCTGGGCCCAGCTCCAGGGGAAAGGCAGCAGCAGAGCAGGCCCGTGCTGAAGGCCCAGATGGAGGCATGAAGATCAGCCAGGGTGGCTGTGATGGTGGTGGTGGTGGTGATGGTGATGATGGTGCCACCACTGCCCGCTGGCACGCCCCACACACAGCCCCTGGGCCCAGCTCCAGGAGAAAGGCAGCAGCAGAGCAGGCCCGTGCTGAAGGCCCAGATGGAGGCACGAAGATCAGCCAGGGTGGCTGTGATGGTGGTGGTGGTTCAGACTAGAGCCTGCTCACAGCTGGAGTAGCACGGACCTCAGTGATGGGAAGCACATCTGGTGGCAGTGGCATGGCATGGGAGCACAGCACTATGGCCTCAGGCTCTGCCTTCCACAGGTGCAGCTGGGGAGAAGGGGAAGTTTGGTGTGCTGTTTGATGTCTTTCTTATTATGACTTCTCTCACCAAAGCCCACCCTTATGTTCTCAAGTGTATATCCTAGCATATTTCACACTGTGTATTTCCTCTGTTTTTCCCATGTATTATTAGCAAGGAGAGCTTGAAGCATCTGAGAACACAGCAGAACTCTGAATGTAGCAGAATCTGCCTCTCAGCGTTAAGAAGATGACATATAGGACCTGTAGTTTGGACCAAAATTAATTTGCACTGCTCACCTCTTTCCTTACTGTTGTACAAGAAGTAGCAGAGAAAAAAAGAGCAGAGCAGGAAGCCAAACTCTACTTGTTTAGAAGCATTCCTTAGTTTCTTAAATTTCTGTGGCAGCTTATGTCTGCTGCAGCACGAGGTCTTTCAGCAAGCTGTCAAGATGTGACTTTAAGCTGCCCAGTGGGAAGAAGTGATAGGGCAGCTCACAAGTGAAATGTCAGGAAAGACGCATAACATTTGGCACATTTCTGAATGTGCCTTGTGATTTGAGGTGCTCAACTGAAGCAGAATATGGGCCAGATATCTTAGATGGACACAGGAGCTGCTTTTAGAAATAGTATCTGCAATGTCTCATATGTGCTGAAGTCAAATCATAGCCAACAGAGCACCATGGGTCATGACATAGCACAGAATTTGCACCTGCAGTGTCTGCACAAAAGGACCCACAGGTGTGCTGTTCTCACACCTACGTATATCAATAACTTTTCTAGGATTTAAGATGTTGATTTGTATAAAATGAGAAACAAATAAGTTCATGTAGTGAACAGTAATCGCAAAATTCTTGAGTTATTACAGTTTGCAATGACCTGACAGCATAAATTGAAGTTTGCATGGCTGTTTTAAAAGCAGCTGGATATTAGATATCACATTTGCTAAGTCCAAAATAAGCTAAATAAGAATGAGATTTACATACAGATTTTTAAATACTAATTTTTCATTTATTGTTGTTTTTATTTCACAAATTATTGCTACATGCTGCTGTGCTCAGAAAACTTATTTTATAAAAGTATTATCTTGTTATGGTGAGAGTGAGTCACTCTACAGTGAGAAAAACAATGCTATATTTGTCAGTCCAGCAGCACTGAAGTAGCTATAGAATAGAGATGTGTCCTGGGCACTGCATGAATCTTTAACAAGGCTATCAGTACTCCACTTAGATGCTATAGTTATGGTCACATTTGGAATAACAGCTAAACCAGCTAAATGTGGCTTCTAAATCATTATTGCTAATGCTTATGTACTAGATTTGGCAGAAATAACACAAATTGAATTTTAAATGTCCAATACAATCAGGCTGAGCTGTCAGTGAAAAAAAAATTGCTTTTGACCTTGTAAAGTGAGTACATAATTTTCTTTTGTGAATTTATTCAAATTCTGAATTTAAAATAGCATATGTGCACCTAAAGCTGCCAACAATAAAAGTAAGAATGTAAGAGGAAAACTAAGAAATGGTGGAATGGTAAATGATGCAGGTTTCTGAGGTCTAATATATTCCTTTCACAATCTCACAACCATTACCTTCAGTTCTTTTTAGTTCACCACACCAAAGAGAGTTAGACAAAGTGAGTAAGTGAATTCTCCATCATTCTCTTCTTTACGTTACAGTGAGAATCAATAAATTCCCATTCAAAGGGACTGAGTTTAACCCACTCATTAATCCTGCTCATAGAGATTCTAAAATATTATTTTCTTTTCTTTGCCATCACCTTTAAGGATTCAAAATGCAGTTTATGGAAAGTGGGAGTTATACCAAAAACAGGTTGATGGAAGATTAGGTGAGTGTTTATATGCAGAAAATATTGAGAGCTCATCGAGCAAGTCTTTATATAATTTGTGGCTGGGTCACTTGAAGCACTTGTAGTTTGGAAATTTTTTTGCTCAGGGACCTGATTTCTCTCTGTGCACAAGAATTTGTATTGTTTCACAGACAAAAAAGTTAGTGAACGTATATAGCATTTAACAACATTTTTGATATCATAAACTTTGAATATAGACGAAGGACTGCTCAATGCATCAGACCAAATTCAGTAAACCCTTTCAGAGGACTAAGATCCTCTAAACATCAAAGAATTGAGCAACTGTGGCAACTTTCATAACTTGTAACCTTGTGAAACAGATTGCAATTCATTTATGATTTCCCACCCAGGCTTTCATTACTGGGACTCACACCACTAGGTGTTCCAGCTGTTTGAACAGTACTGTACAGATTGGCTATCAGGAAGGTCTGCTTCTGTTTGATTTAGTGTTTATTTTGGCAGAAAAACTCTAGAGTTAATGTTTGGTACTCTAAAACAACTTTAAAACTTGCTTGGGAGTGGACCACTCAAGGTATGTACAAACATACACAGACCTCGGCTGGAATACAGCTCTGGCATGGAACAGGGTATCTAAATGTGCCTGAGCTAATAACCTACCTTGGAATACAAACTGATTCTACAAACTTGATTTGGTCTGCACCCATCTACTCAGATGTAAAATCAATTGTCATTCATACCAGGGTCTATCTGAAATGCCAGAAAAATAAATAATTTGCTAACTGAACTCAACTGACTACACAGAAAGATACTCCATTATGAAGAGAGGAGGGAAACATGAAACTGGGACTGTGGGGAAAAGGCAACCTGCCTTTCCAGCAGCAATTCAATCTAAAGCCAGCTGACAGCATGCACCCTACAATCTACATAAAGTGAAAGGTTTAGTGCAATGTAACATTATAAACTAAGCATTTAAAAATAAATGCACAGAAAGTCTTAGTGAAAAAGTTTTTTAATTTCCTTGAAATTGGTATTTTTAAAACCTTTAGGATTCCTGCTTTCCTGGAAAAAGAATTTACCGAAGTAGCCATAATTTGCATTTTATTTCTGTGAAAAGTTGGTGAATTTGTAGGAAAGTCAAGGCACATAACCTACCAAATGATAGAGAAGTATGTATACAGCTTCTTGTCTCAATAATTCATTGCAGTACCAATCCTATTCTGTAATGTTAATGGGATACTGTACAAGACTACAGTGTATAGGAAACCACTCTTAAATACATTCATCTCCTTTCCATCACAACCACAAGAAGAGAAAGACAATAACAGGATGGATTTTATGTCTATTCAGTTACATTTTGTGCACAAAGAGAATACAAATATATTGTTAGCCTTGCTCTTTATTAATTACCTCACTACCTATTGACTCAAGCCTATGTGGTATATTTTCAAAAGAATTAATAACCTCTTTGTGTTCTAGCTCAGTCTTCCTCAGTCTTTTAAAGATGATAATTCCTTATTTCAAGTCAATATTACAACCACCCCTACATTTATTGTAGAGTAAGAGTAAAAAATGTTTATACATGGTAATACAATGAGCTGGTTTAATCCAGTGTGTGTTGAAAGAATGGTCATATACATGTCTGAAAATCAACCCTGAATGGTACATCTGTGGCCTCCCTACCCTGAATGTCTCTGTGTGGGATGTGACCTACCAGTGTCCTAAGAGGTACCCATATTCCTTATCCATACAAGAGACCAAGAGAGATCACAGCCCTTGTCCCAGTTGAGACAAAAACAAAACCAAAAACCAAACCAAACCAAACCAAAACAATAAAAAAAACTCCAAACAAACTGCACCCAGGTTGGAGAACTAGGAAGTGCTACAGAGTATTTTGATTTTAGTCAGAAAACTGCAGGGACTGAAACAGCAAGGAAGAGTCAGTTGTGGTGGTTGGGAGGAAAGGATCTCTCAGATCTCAGGTACCCTGATGGTTTTGACATCCTGAGAGTTATTCTGGGACTACTGTTCTTTGACATGGGTTGTACTTATCCTTTAAACTCTTTGCAGACCCACTAATTTTGCAGTCACGAGCTATCACAGCATGATGACACAGCACTGCTGCAGGCAGATGGTGGCTGCTGGCTGAGGACATGTCTGGTGTCCAATTCTGTATTTCTGCTCTTATTTAGACAGCCCAGCACTCATTTTGGAAACAACAAATACATGCAGGCTTTGTCACAACTGCAGTGCCTCATTTCTTCACCCCTCAGGCTTCAACCAGCCTTTTGATTTTGTGGAACCTCTGAAATTTTCATCTTCCAGTCTAACACTTCTGGCACCAATTCACTGCATCACCTTGGCACACTAATAATCTGTTTCTGCACTTGAATCCTTCTCTCGTTGAAGGCATTACAGGGCAGCTTAGCCATTTGCCAGTCTTTTAAAACCATTAATTCATTATCATTAATTCCACACAAAAGCACGCTGGACAAGTAATGGCTTCCCACCTCTGAAATAATGGGCAACCAGTGCTTGAACTTGTATGAAAACTTAGATAAAATAGCTGAAGAGACTACAGGCACTGTGTTATCTGTCCAAGAAAAATGAGTTCAGCTGGGTTTACTGGTTTTCTTCATGTTTCTGGACTTCCTCTGGCTCCCACAGAGCCAGGAATGAGCTGTGTGTGCCTGCAAAAACCTGGGCAGTCTTCTGGGCCTGAGATGGTTTGTGTGACCTAATAATACTGGGCCCAAAGTAAAAGTGTCCTTGCAGGGCAAGTAGAAAGTACTGTGGAGTATGAGAAAATTAGTGGAGCAACATGGAATCTGTTCAGACCCTACATGTCCAGAGCAAATAATTGTGGTAGGAGCCAGCTTGATCCAGGGGGATCAGCTGAGTGTTTCGGTGACGTTTGTGAGTATTTCCACATCTGAAAGTGCCTTGCAGGTTTGCATGAGCTTATTCTCCATGGGGCCAACTAGACTTCTTTAGTCCATCTCCAAGGCATATGGAGAGTAGTCAAAACCTTCCCAAAGCCACATGCCAATGCTGGAAAGGGATGCTCTCCCATGCCTACTGGACCAAAACTGTCACCCATATCTGGGGCACAGACAATCCACAGCCAAATTCTATCATCATGGATAAAAATACCTCAAAATAATTTTTAAAAATCATAATATATTAAGTTCTCTCTTGTCTTTCATATCCTGATGAGTCCAAAGTACTTCAGGTATGGTTGCATGGTCTGCTTGTCTCAATCTTGTGTTTTCTAGTTTTAGGTGCTGTGTGTGTGACAGAGAGCACAATCTCAGATCTCTTTAGAATTTCCCCTGTGTAAATATAGGTGCCTCCTCTTCAGGAATGTGCCTTGCCGTGACCTTTCAGAAAGCTGGTTGTCATTCCTCCTTGGCTGCTTGGGATTTGCCTTTATTTACTCCCTGCTGTCTTTAGGAACTGCAGTAAATGCTCCTTGTTGTGGCTGCTCAGGCAGCAACCTCAGAGTGTGCAAGGCTCTAAAGACAGGTTTGTAGCACTGTGCCCATGGTGTGTCCAAGTAGTCTTGGATTCTCTCACACAGGTTTCACCCATTTCAGGAACATTTCACCCAGGCATCAAGGTACTTACAACATGGTCTTTAAACTGGAAATACAGCTCGTGGGGTGTGGCTTCAAAGGTAATTCCAGCTTTTATCAAGTCAGATGTTTAGTTTAGCACTGTGTTGCTCTCTGTATGGAAAACTTAGTATAGTACTGGGTAAAACAAATTCAGATATAGTGGAAAAGTATATCACTGTTCCCAAGATAAGGAGAAATACAGTTTCAAGTGCAATATTTGTGTTCAGATCTATTTTCTGCCTTTGAAAGAGCAGTGGGTCAAAAGACAGATAAAATTTCTTGAAGTGGGTAACTCACAGATCCTTTATGGTTGTTATTTTCTGTATGAAAACACCATATGAAGCTTATGCCAAAATATTACATTATTCCAGAAGGTTTGCATGAAAGTTGTGCTGCTTTAGACTGAATAAAAATACTGAAATTATTCCTTATCAAATATCTGGATCACTGTAGCTAGAACTTAATGAAGAATGGTGTACCAAAAATAAAATAGAATTTTATGTTATACTTGTCTAAAACCAGTTTACAACTACTGTATTATTCCATCAGCATTTAAGAAGTGCCATGACACATTTTAGATACCATCAACCAAGCTGGGGTTTGTGTTATGTCTCTAGGGTATTTTAGAAAAGGAAAATAAAGGTAAATGTATGGTGCTGGTTTGGTTTTTTTTCCTGTTTGATAGGCTTCTTCACATTAGATGATTGTCTTAATTTGGCTGTTAGGAGGCTTACCATGGCATAATTTCTGCATCCAAAAGGCCTTCAGGATATATGAAGTCACAGTGCAACAAAATAGAAACTGTACCACAAAATGTAAATGAAGTATGTGCAGGTGAAACAGTAATATTCATGAATAGAGGGGACATGAAAATTGCCACAACATATGATAAACCCAGTTTCAAGGAAAGACACCCAAGTGGTTATTTAGTTAGTGAGATATGGAGGGTTCCACATGACAGAGGAAATCCTGTTTAATGGCTGCTCATTAACATATCCTGTTTATTCACAGAGCATCTCTAAAAAAATGTGTATTTCCAATTAGGTTGGTACTAGAAAATAAAAAAAGAACAGCAGAAGATTCTCTAGAACTTCAATTTCTTTGATTGCATAAGTTCTTTTCACTAAAATGAAAGTGTGTCAATGCAAAAGTAAGAAAACAAATCAAAACCAGAAAAATCCTTAAACTTCAAACTCTTTTCATGTATGAACGATAAACATAGTGAAAGTATGCTGATTTTAGAAATTACTTGATAAGGACAAAAGCAACATGTCTGCATAATGCCTGCAAGCTATTCCAGCATCGTGTTCTCAGCTTCAAAGACAGGCATTTATGGCAGTAAGAGCAGGGTGTGAATCTACAGTATCATTATGTGGAAAAAAACTGAAATAAACATCTATTTTATGTCTACTAAGAACCATTTTGAAATCAATAAAACCCAACAAATGGTTAGACCCAATAAATGCTCTACTATTGCTATGGAAGTGAACAAGATAAAGGCAAAGAAGCTCCTCAGAAGAGTTGGAGGTTGTTGAGACCTCTCTCAGCTGTCCTCTAACTCTGCTTAGTAGAGGCTGCTACATATCAGTAACACAAATGTTCAATTCACAAATAAGGAGATGATGTGAGACCCTCCATTAACTTACTCTCATCTGATTAACACCTAGCATCTGAAATTTGCTCTCTCCCAGTAAGTGTAATGGGAATATTTCAAGAAAACCCTGGAAATCTTGATTTTTTTTGTATTCATTTCTGTTCCATGATATTTTTGTACCCTGAAAGCTGTTACATGAAACAACTATTACTCATATTCATACTTTTTAATAGAATAAAAATGGAATATCAAGAGATGAATTAGAATTTTTGGCACAAATTAGAGCAAGAAAATATTCAACAAATAGTGAGAGTCTTTTGGGAAACACAGTTTTAAATAGTGCTGAATAGTGCCATATTTCATTGTTCTAAGCATTTTAAAAAATGTTAGGCTACCCTTCTAATACATGCTGGGGCAATGTATCCTTTTACTAATAATATCAGTAAAATTAATATTTTCATATTTTCAAACAATTTTCCCTGCATTAATATGTTGTTTTCCCTCAGCATGGGTCCTAAAACACAAAAAAAAAAAAAAAGGAAACTATGGTAGTTTGATAATGTTGTTTAAGCTTGAAAGGCAGAGAAAACTTTCATAATAAATCTCACATCATTCCCTCAGCAGACAGAATATTGTTTGGGCTGGCTTGCTGCACTCTTAATGGAGGGAAATGCTGTCTCTGTGTAGTCCCTCTTCTCACATATCTGTCTCAAAAATAACATCAATAAAGATGTGATATGCCAGTAACATTCATTAGGGCAGACCTGAAGCAATTCAGACTGTGGATTAAATTTCTAGATATTGAAAATCAATCTAAAATTCTGACACTAAGTAACACTCACATTAGCATCATAATATTTGTATCTGAAAGGTCCCAGCTAGGAGTGATGTGATTCACTGGCTGATGCCCATCTTGATGGACAACACATAAGACTTTCTGATCAGTGAAACAGGTAACTCAATGTCAGGAAATGTGTCTGGTTGCTTACGTTTTACATTTTTCAGGCACGGAAAGCCAAAACCTCGATGAAGAAATTAAATCCTAGCTAAAAAAAAAATTTAAAAAAAGAGGGAAAAAAAAGAAAAACAAAAAAGAACATGCATGCTTTCTGCATGCCACTTTATATGAGCAGTCTGGCACTTTTTTTCTATATATTTTAGTGGCATTTGCTGCCACTAAACACAGCCTGTACTACAGGGAAAGTAACACCCAATTTCATATATAATCGATACTGTACCAACCCAGTTCAAAGACAAGTCAGACTAACAATACTTCGAGATGGCTGGCACATTATGCATTCTGGAAATTCTAATTTTATGTAAATTTGGAAAATGTATGCATGTGCCAGAGTTTCTCTTTGTTCGTGCTCTGTTTTAGCATGTGTAAGTAGGAGAGGCTGCCATACAACACGGGTTGCAAAACAGCAGATGGGGGTGATTTAGTCTCTGAGGATCTCTAATTTCCTCTGAAAAAGTACTCAGGTTTGTTATTTCATTACTATGGGGAAATATATATTTTAAAATATATTAACAATTAGTGCTTGTCTAGTTGGAAAATATCTCAGAATTCCTTTAAGAAATAGTTCTCTCTGTGGACACTAATTCCTCTGTAGGAGTCCACTGTGAAAATGGATTAAGCTAAACTGGAATAAACCCCCAAAGTCTTAGTGTTGCAGAGCATCTACAGAGAGACTTACAGCATAGCAGTTATTGTGCTTGAAATTCATGCCCTGACATATTTTGTTGTAACTTCCCCATGCAGACAGACCCACACTTCATTGCCTCCAGATGCAGTTATGAAATGATACTACTTCTTTCTGCAATTGCTGATAAAATTCTACACTGAAGACTGATTAGGGGTGACTAAACTTTGCAGTCAGAGGTTGAATAGTGCATCCCTGAAATAGTCATTTTATGCAGATTTAAAAAATAAATACATTTACAATGGTTTCCTCTTTGTTCTGCCACTGTTCTGGCATGTCAGATTAGTGGTAGATGCCACACAGCAGGAGCTAGGAAATTCTGTCTGAAAAAGAGAGGGGTTTAAAGTAATTTTAGTTGCTGTCAAGACCAGGGTTCCCAAGTAAAGGGACACATTTAATACTGTTGTAATCAGGATATTTTGAACATTTAAAGAGTTCATGTTTGTGTTGTCAGATTATTTGCTGGAGTTTCATACCCAAGCAGCTGTGTGCATGTGGTGAAGGTGTAGGAAGAAAAGAAGATTGTATTTACTGTGCTCTTTTGCATTACTTCAGTCTCAAAAAAATTGTGACTAACACAGTTTTGATGTGTCAAACTGATATTCCCAAAGTGCTCATTTTGGTTGTTACCTTTCAGATACAAAATGCAAAGGTCTTGTTGGCAATAGGATCACCCACCAATTGCCTGAGTTTGTGTAAAAGTTCCCTCTGATTTCAACTGTACAGAATCAGAATATTTATGACAAATTCATGGTGTTTGGAAAAAGTGTGCTTAGATTACAGGTCTACAAAATTTGATTTTTGTAGAAAGCCCAGATAAAAATAATACTATATTCAACTAAAAGTCCATGATCTGCATGTATTTAGGATCTTCCGAACATTTTAAGTAACAAGAATACATTGAATTTCTTTGGAAAATATTCGTTTTGAAAAGAAAGAATGAAATATTTTCCAAAAAACAGTCACAAAATTTTCTTTGGTGATGAACTTTTAGTGATTAACAGGCTGGCTTGGTTTCCAGAGTTGCCCCACTAAGCATTTACTTGACTTTCGAGTTGGAATCCACGTGCTCGCCTGAATGCCTTTTAGCTCCTTTTGCTTAGGTCAGCCAAATAGGATTGTTCTTTTTCTTGGCCTCTGGCCCATATCTAGGCCTAGAATGTCCACAAGGTACATCTCCAAAATGAAATGAGACCCAAATAGCCAAGCAGCTGAGGCCCCAGGAACAGTCCTGCTAAGTTTGCCTGGTGAGAAAAACATTTTTCCTTAGAGTAACTCTTTCATGGAGGCTTAAAAATATGTTTCAAGGAAATTAGTTTTGCTTTGCAGGTCTCTAGGAACACACATATGGAGTCAGCCACCACATTTCAAATAAGCTACCACATTTCAAGAGAGAGTACAACATTTAGCAGCTATGGAAGTATATGGGACCATTTTCATCTTTCTTTTTAAGTCCAGACAGGTATAGCAGGATCCCGATCTTGAATTTTTTATTCTGGTGGATGCAAGGACCCCATTACCCTTATTGTGTCCAGTTATGGAGAAATAAGCAGCATACTTTGGATTTGTGAGAGACAGAGAGAGAGAGAGATTCAGCCTGTGGGCTGGGATACGGAAGTGTTTTCATTTTTAGTTTTCCTTGGTGAGGATTCTATTTTATCCTATCTGTTGCTCCTTATAAATCATGCAAAGAAATTTGAAATCTGAAGCTTGCTGTTGTTGGCATTTGAACCTAATGTCAAAATGCTTTTGCTGCCTTACTTGTGAAGTAGACAACCTGTGTTCAATGTCCTTGAAATAGTAATTTTGGTAGGCTCTAACCTTTTTCATGCATGGCAATCTGGGTAAAGAAACATAGATAAACCAAATATTCTTAACATTCCCTAGCAAACACTCTCACCTTTGAAGAGAGGTTAAAAGTATCAGGTTTAAATTATCAGCAGGAGAAAAAAAATAATCTGACTGCCCTTCACAGTCCAGAAGTCTTGGACCCTAAAAGAAAGAGGTTCAGAAGCTTTACTAGTCCAGGAGCAGCACCAAAAACAAGTACATCTGCCTCATAAGGAAATGCAAAATCTGTCCCATAACTACTTCACTAAATACTTCTGTGACACTTATAATATTAGTTTTACATAGTCAGTAAGTTATATTTTCATGTTTTCACAATTGATATGGGCTTGGGTCCAGCTTTGGTCCAAACCTAATAAGTTTACCAGTGTGTAGCTTCCCTGTGTATCTTTGCACGGCTAAATATTTACAACATAATCAGTGAAGCTGTGGTTCACATTAATTCAGAAACAGGCATGATCCAGAGAGACCCTGCAGAACATGACATCTGACTCACCAGAACAGGCAGATTATATTAAAGTCTACAATATATCCTGCAACACAGATACAAGCTAAGAAGCTGGCATAGTGGTGTGACTGAAGCAATGTAAGTATATATAATTAGTCTTCCTATTTTAATAAATATTAGTTCTTCTCAAATTAGTAAGATATGTTTCCATAGTGTAACAGTGAATAAAAAGAAAATATAATTTTATCTCACCTCTTATACATATTTACATTTTGTATTAGTCATACATTCCTTTTTTTCCTTGCTTTTTTTTCTTCCCTGCCTGATGTTTTACAGTTACATCCTAACACCAACTTCTTTCAGGCAATTTCCACAGCTCTTATTTTTTGATCCACTTATGAAGGATGTATTCTTCACTAAAAAAAAACTTGTTTGTCTGTGATATTTCATCTCTGGTAGCAATGTCCAGCCTCAAGGATTCACGTAATCAGTGCATGCCCTATCGATGCAGTAAGTATGCATTTAATGTTGCAGGGTGTTTTGGGCTATGTTTGCACATATACAAACTTGGCTCCTAAAGAGATGGACTGTGCAAGAGGTTTTACACCCAGGACCAAAAAATGCTGTATTTAAACTCTGCTTGTCTTCTCAGATGAAAATGGCAAAGAGTGGGTGACAGGGATGTGTGGGTGTAATTGTATAATTAGGCACATGCTGCTGTATTTTAGCACATACTGTCCCCTGCTGGGAATAATCATATTACTGGTAAAAGGGAAGTTGTATGCTCATCCTTCCATTCAAAAAGGTTGGCTGGTAAGGCCTTCTTTGTCTTTCAGATAAAGGTGTGGTTTTCCTTGAGTGCCACCATGCCAAGAATGTAGACATTTCCATTTTTTGAGGAATGCATTCCATCAGGCGGTATTGCTGTATGTAGGATGCAGCTGCAAGCACTACAGAGGCTGCCACAGCAGGGGAATAGCATAGCTTGACCTTTCCATGGGATGGGCTGCCGTGTGGCCACCAGCATGTATGACATTCATACTGGTTTCCCTTGGGAAAAGCTTCTCATACAGTGTTAGTGACTGCCTGCTGGTGCCCCACACAAACCTCACAGAGCTTCTCAGACATTTTATTTTTTCAGAAAATTTCAAACGGAAAGGAGTCCTCTCTACAACTCCCTGTTTTGTTAGCTGCATTTTATTGCAAAAGTGCGAGTTGAACTCTTACATTCCCCTCCTGTCAGCAGAGGTCAAGGCTTTCCTTCCCCACGCCCAGGTGGTCAGTTGACATCAAAGCTCTGGGGCAGGAGGGCAGCCTGGCTGCTGTGCCCTGGGGTCTGACAAACATACAGGTCTTGTGGCCTGACCACAACTCCTGCCCATCCCTGCCCTTGCCCATCTCCAGGTTGCTGGAACTCCCTAGCCAAAGGTATGCAAGGATATTTCAGTGCCTATGCTCTCAGCAGCTGCACACCAATCCAGTCCTCTCAGGAACAGCAGGATTGTTAATACAGAGATGGGATTTTTTTTTTGCTAAAAGATGTAATGCCTTTTTTGGTTATGTCTGGCTATTCAATTTAAAATGGTTTTTTTGATTAAGCTATGCTAGACTTCATGAATTAGTTTAATTTTCTCTTTTTCCTCTAAAATTTGACTTGTTAGCTCTTTGTACTTGAGGTATACTCTTGTCATTCATTTCTGCCTGGCAGTCATAAGACGTTTATAGGACTGCAGCCCCATACATCCTTCATCAACAATTTTTCTATTTTGCAAACTGAATTTCTGACATTTAAGGTGGTATTTTCTATAAAACTTAGCAATGCTTAGCAATATGATAACTGTCTGGTGAAGGTCTTAAATTAAGTACATATTGACAATTATGCAGTCTGTGTGTGACTTTCAGAAACCAAGACCAATTTTTGTTAGCTGCATTTTATGTTGGTGTCCTTCTGTTTATCAATTAACATTTTTTTTTTTATCTTTCTCAGCAGCTGTTCATCTTCCCTTTCAAAGGGTAGACTGTATCACAGACTCAATGTGTTACCAAATATTTGTTTTTCTTAGAACCTCAGAACTGAGGGATTTGGATAAGAAAAATTTTTCACTGTGAGCCATTGTTCATATTCTTTTTCAACACACTGTATAGCTAATATTAATAAAGCTATAAAATAATGAATGAGTAGGAGCCCCCAGCATTATTCTTTCCCTTATTTAAAAATAAAGTAACAAATCAGAAATCCAAATTTTCCATTGCACATGGATATTGGCTTACAGTGTCAGTCATGGGACTTTACATAAGTTCATTATTGGAGGATGCACATACTTTTTTTATCAAACTTTGGTAACTTAACACTGCAGGCTAGAAAAATTAGATCTGCAGGAGGGAAAAGAGTCTAATTTCTGGGACATTTTTATTTAAGTGGGTTCTTTCTCTTTTTTCTTGATGTCTCATCTCAAATATTTTTAACCCTTCCCTTTAAAGATTTTTAGTTCCTAGTTTAAAAAAACCCAAGAGAATAAAAAATACAAGGAAAATGAAAATAGGGGGGAAATACAAGCTGTGTGCTGCATATTTGCATGTGGAAAATGGGTTCTCTATGGGACTCTGTCCATATAGGAAGTATTAGACAAAGTCTCCACTCAAAACCCATCATGTTCTTTAACCAAAACTCCTTTAGAAATATTTTCCTTTACCTAAAATATTAAGGAGTTGTACAAGGGATTTCAACACCCAGCATGTTCCCAAGAGAGATTCAAGCTATAGATAATTGTGTAGCAGAACAGATAGCTTCTCTTCTGTGTCCTTCCTTAAACTACAGGTTCTTATGCACCTTGCCTTCAGATCGTATTGGAAACAAAAAGTGCAATATACAAGTGTTGTTTTTCAAACTAAAAATCTAAGCATTAAAATCACAAAAAGAAGTGAGGAAGATGAGGTATATTGTAGTGGAAGGTAATACTGGATTGAGTTCCTGTTCTCACTCCAAGCTGCTGGAATGGGTTGGGACTCAGGCTGGAAGTAGTAAAGCCATGCAGAGATGACACATTCTCTGTGTTAATGTGCAAAAAGAGAGGTTAAATTGGTCTGCATACTTTTCCAGTGTGGTGTTCTTCTGGAGCTGAATCATTCCAGAAGAGGTGGTGATGCTTCACTGTAAAATACCTTAGGCCCTAATTATCCTTGATGCTTAAGATGTCCTCCTGGAAAGCAGGACATGTGAGTTCATCTTTCCTCACCGGGTGGGTTTCCTTACACTGTATGTTTGGTGCCTGAGGAAACTCACTGGGGAAAGTAAAGGATATCAACGATACTTCTGACACATAAACCAAGCCCCTAAACCACACTATCTGCCTTGCTTGGAAATTAAGTTTTTTAACAGAATTAAATAGTTTCATGTCTAAATCTTATTATAACCTTTGTATTCAACTATCCTATACTTCTGCAATCTGCACACATGGTATCTCATCTAAGGCTTTCATTCTCCTCAGGCTATCTCCTAATGCACACTACAGATCTACTCCAGGGTCAAAATAAAGTGTTAACAGAGTTAGAGATTTGAAGATGGAATTTTGGATTTAGAGTATGAAATTTGAATTCAACACAAAGGACACCTCAATTATTTTATGGTAATAACAAGCTGATATACTCTAATTTATTACAGTCAGGCATAAAGTTCTTAGGGAAACCTAGGTGTATTTTGGGTTAGTAGAGAAAAATTATATTATTTTCTAAATAAAGAGAACGTGTTTTCATTCATTAATTTTAAGATACATTGAGTAAAAGAAATATGCTTCACCAGACTTCTGAATCACTGTGAAGAAAAGCAGGCTGTGGAAAGCAGAAAACATGTGCATCACTGTTTTGTGAAAAAAAAATGTTGAGGGTATTTTGAAAGGTTCAGTTAGAAGCTCAGTGCTTTGCTGTCACTCCTGACTTTCAAGTCCTTCTTCCACTTCTCCTGAGTGTGATGGGAGATGTGCCTGGGGTTTAGGCTGAAGACAGGAGTGACAGCATGAGAGTGCCAGCTACCTAATCTCTCTGGTTTTAATACAGCCATTTTTGAAGTGAAAACGTTTGTGTGAGAAAGCCATCATGAGCTGTAGCCAGGCTTTGGCTGGTCACTAAAAACAGGAGCATTGACACTCTTCTATCCTGCTTGGGTTCCTTTTTTGCCATCTAAGCTAAAAGTCAGAATGTTCTTTTTCATATTTACTCTGAACCTACAGCTTTTTGAAGGAAAAATTACCAACATAAAATAGAAAAAAAAATATTTTTGCAGGAGTTCCCTTTTGGTTTAAACTAGACTGGAAAACATGAAAAATGAGCTGTTAGTTGTAGGAGAGGTATCACGCCAGAGCTACTTTCCTGTTACTCTTACTGAAGAAAGAATTTTCATCAAGAAATGCATGCAATGTTTAGACTCGTACTGCATCACCTCTCAAAAGTAGTGTTACCTTAAACAATAACATCCATATCTGCTTTTCTGAGAACTCTACTGGTTAGTAAATTGACATCTATGTAATTAAATATGCAAATTTGTAATTAAACCAAATTCACTATGTAAACAGTAGCAAACGATCTTTACAAGAATATTATCTTGATATTGGAACAGCACATGCTCCACTTTTTGTCTCTCATATTTAATACAACATGCAGTGGAGACAACATGAATGCATGCATTGCACTGCTTTCTTCCCATGCCTTGTGTAAGACAGGGGCTGATGAAGTCAGGAAACTGTTGAGTTTTTTGGAAAAAAGTTTTTATTTTGTTCTTGGGCTTATGTTGATTTTACTCATTAGTAACAGAATTAATTCATGTTAGCGGAATCAACATTTGGTATTTAAGTAAAGGTCAATAAAGATTCACAGACATATTGAATGATTTTCAGAGAAACTGGAAGTTTTTTAGGGGTTTGGATAAACATATGTTAATTTAAGCATCAAAATTAACTAAACATCTTTGTTATGCATATTAAGACAAAGAGTATAAAAGTATGGATTTCCATGGGGTAGTTTACCATGTTTTTCCCTTTTCAGAGCTGAATAGAAAAGGTGCACTATGCTGTATAATCTGGTTCATTAAAAGCAATGCTATTTTTTGCCCTAATAAAGACTATAGCTGACACTTATTTTGTGGATGAGCAGTGTTTATTGAACCAGTCTTTCAAGTCATCTCGTAAACACAATACATACAAAAGTAGTCACTAGATTTAAAATTAATGGTTACAGAAAAATAATGTATTTGCTATATATGAATGTAAGACCCTGTAAGAATGTAATCCTTCCAGATGCTGCCAATTTTAATTATTTATTTATTTTAAGAAAGTCAACTATCTTGACCAAGTCTGGAGTGTTAATTAAGCTGAATAATCTGGCAGTGAATCCAGTGCATTTTGGCTCATACTGAGCCATCTGATTTAGGTCCTGCAGGGTGCAGTGCTACCTTGCTTGGTGAGCTGAATAATTATTTATATCTCAGTGAACACTAATATCTCTGCTTATCTAGATTTACACAGGCTGTCAAGTTAGCTGTTCCTGAAGAGATCATTCAGCTGGGCAATGTTGTCCCACCCGGTGGGTCAGGGTCCAGCTGGCCTTTTCCCATTCTGTGGGGGTGGCTTGAAAGTGCTGGAACAATGGTTTTACACCACATTGATTTTATAATCCCTAATCCCATGTCTCCAGGGGGACTATAATTCTTTGTAACAGGCATAAAACAAAGAGATAAATGCGAAAATTCCTAATGAAAATGAAGGTGCCGAGGATCCACTGAGGGTCTCTGTGTTTATTTTCAGGGTAGTGATTCACACTTCTTAGGGCAATTATTTTTTGAAAACCATGTTTCTTAGAACAGCGTGGTGCAAGAAAATGCATGGGGCAAAGGTTGGTCAAGTTGCTAAAGTGAACACACATTGCTTCCACATAAATCAGGTTTATGAGTTTATATATCTTAATGACGCTATACCCTACTCCATTGTATGAGTATTTATACTTATATTAATACTTACATATATATTTATAAGATATGTGCTGAGGCAGTGAGGTGTGAAGCTGAATTTATGCCACTTAGCTTCATATACTCCTACAAATGTAAGAGTATTTGAAGCTAAAATATACTATAAATCCTACTATACTCTCCTACAAATAAAGAGTCTTATTTTAACTTGAAATAGGAAATTATCAAAGATTAAGAAAATAATTTGAAGTCTTAATACACAAAATAGTTATGACTTTTGCCTAAAACTCCATCCACAGTTATTTCAGTGTTCCAGAACAGCGCATGTTTCTATTTTGTTCTGGAAGCATGAACAACTCCAATAAATTATCTGAATGAGAATAAAATTGTGGGTTTACCAATAATAATGAGCTTTAACAGAATGAAAAGCGGACACTGAACTCCATAAAAACAATGTAATTACAATAATTTTCCCGAATTGTTAAAATGCCCTTGCATTCCTGCTCCTGTTCTCCAGCATCCTTCCAGCATGGTAAAATCTTCATGTTTAATAAGCAAGCACTTTTTTCCATCATCTAAGTCATTAACAAAAGTACTGAAAATCAGCAGAAGAAGATGGATCCCTGTGCAAGCCCCTGCCATGCACCCCCCCATTCCTGACAGTGAACCACTGCTGAGCTCTCTCTGGTGTAGTTTTCTACTGCTCACATAGGAGTTTTATGAAAGCTATGTTTTCCTATCTTCCTTTTAAGATTATCATGTGAAGTAAGTTTACTCCCTGCTGCTGAGCAGCCCCAGGAGCACATGCACACAAGGTGAGCAGGAGGGATGCTCTTACCTTAGGCTGTAGCACGGTCTGCTACCCTGGCTAGCTTTGTCCCCACTGGGTGTGTGCAGCAGGGATGTTTCCACCATTCAAGACAGCTATGTGCACATTGATGCCCCAATTAAAAAAAATGCCTCTGAGGCCCAAAGGGACCAAAGGGACTATGCTGATTAGTGAGGCTAACAGCTAAAGTCTAGGCTTAACATATCTCACCCCAAAATTCCTCCATGAAGCCCAGGGTTGTTCATTATCTGCACATCCTTTTGCATTTTAATGGCTTTTAAGAGTCAGCTTGAGGACAGAATGGAACAGGCTCTGAAGAGTTGAAGGAATATCCACAAAGAAACAGTTTTCCTTTCTTTTCTCTATGCTCACAAGAGGCTAAAGGATCACCTAACATCACTGCTTAATGAGGAAGTAATTCCTCTTGCAAGTCCAGCAACTTTGGTGAAGTTTTAGCTAATCAGTCAGTAATATGTAGGAGTATCCTGCTGAAGATAATCAGTGATGGAGATTTTACTGGCAATTGGTGAGCAGCTATTCAGCATCACAGGAACTAAAGGCAGGTTTTAAGACCACTGCTTCTGATGTTCTCGAGGTTCCTGGTTATAAAGTGTCCGTGACAGCAACCTCTTATGGAAGTCATAAACTCTGTTCCCATCATATCCTACTCTATGGTCTCATCTGTCTCTCCACCTTCATCCTTGCAATGATGCCTGCAGACATCTATTTTGTGGCTGTCTGTATGCTTCAGAGAAACATATAGTAAAATGAAGGCTCCTAATAAAGCTCCAGGTTGCTTAAGTATTAAATAAAGGCAGGAGCAGAATCTTATCCTGTATTCACACATTGATGAATTGTACTAAGTTTGATGTTTCTTTAAGTCACAGAGAACTGTTAGTTACTGGAAATGTATTTAATGATGTAAATACAGAGGTCAGTAAGGAATACCATATATTACTCTAAGATTTATAGAATTACCATTTCAAATATTAAAAAATACAAATTTGAGAATACCGAGAGTTCAGTGACTTTGAATTATTCAAGGTACTGGAGCATTGAATAATGCTCCAGATTATAATTGATTTCATGGAGCAATTTTAACAAAACTCAAAAAGCAATATTAAGGATAAAATGTACAAACTGAAAAAGTTACTGTATATACTTACTGTAGATGACATGACCACAAATTGAATTCCTCAAATATATTTTCCAAAAAATATTATGTCAGAAAAAGCACAAGGAAAGAAGCCATGAAATGAACATGAAATCCTCATACCCCAAGCTGAAAACAAAATAACATTTCATTATGCCCACAACATACATGACTTTGTGTTAATTATCTTCTAAAAACAATCTACGTTTGATCCTGGAAATCATCTGTCTTGTGATAAAACAAAGTGATCTTTGAGAAAATATGTCACTAATAGTTCTTCATGGTAACAAATCTCTTTTAAGAGCCAACAAGTACAAAATGCTGAATTCCAGGTTTTAACAGAAGAAATTATAGTCTATAATAATTCAAATTTAGTCACAGAAGTATTGAAAGAACAAGGTATTAGGAATGAGCACACATTTTAAGCTGAAACAGCTCTTTCAGGAAATGCAGTCTGTTGGTCAGCAATGAAATAATTTGTGGAAGCTTGAAATTGTATTGCATTTAAAAACTGCTCAAGACAAACTAAAGGAATTTACACAAAATAACATTCCGAGCCATGAGAGACTCCCTAAGCCTACCAAACTGCATCTCATCCAAAATCTGATCTCATCCAAAGGCACTGGATAGGAGACAGGTACACATCATCCATAAGCTGGGACGGTGGCCAAAAGGCAGGTGTCTCTGACCTGCAAAGCAAACATGATCCAAATCTTCTCAAGAAATAAAGAGCAGGAAGCAAACAAAATGTTTGAGAAAGTATTTCTGTGCAGCTGTTTATATTAAATTCAAAGGAAAGTAATCAGAATTTTACATTGATATGAAAATGTATCAGCTATCACAATGGGCCAATTTGACTTTTCTCCCCAAATGTTCCCTTAAACAGTACAGCAATTGCAGGCTGTTCAGTGCTTCCTCAAACAGAGCTGAACTTTCTAATTCACAAATAACCATTTAGGTAAACACAGAATAAATGAGTATACCTATTTTGTTGAAAAAAAAACAAGATCAGGAAAAATTACTAAAGCGCATTTCTTTGTTTTCTTATTCACCTGTTACTATCTTGCCTTCTTTCTCTTTTCCCAAGTGTAAATTATATTTAGACTAGCACACCAACATGTAATTACATGTATTTTCATTATCTCGTAATTTGGCTTGGGAATCTACACTGTATGCACAAAACGCTGATTGCCTGCAGCTGCGGACAAATGATTATTTAGATAAGCAAGCAAGCTGATGAGATGAACCAGAAACTCAGGGCAAAGTCACTCTCAGTCTTGCTGCTTGGAGGAACAGTTCAAACCCTTGGGGCCATCGGGACTAAAGGCTCTGGGTAAACTTAGCTATTGTGCTTGTTTTAGCATTAGCCAAAAACAGTATACAATGCCCTTGACTGCTTACAGTATAAATATTTATTTCTGAATACTCCTGTGATTTAAATTGTGGCCAGGTTCTAGGGATAAGGCTGCGAATAGCAAAGTACTACTGAATGACTTTTATTTTAACCAGCTTTACTAAACACCACACTCCTGGTCCCCATTTTTTCACAGCTCACTCTTTATTTAGCAAGTGGTATCTTTCAGACTTAAAAAAAGAACAAAAAAAAAGGCAGCCAAGAAAAATGGAAAATGGTGATAATTTCACAAATCTTTCTAAAGGAGAAAATAAATGCCTGCAATTAATCATAATACCTGGGGTTTTCAGGTGCCAAAAAAACCAACAATCCCCAAACTACCAAACATAACCTGAATCAAAAGAAATCTAAAAAAAAAAAATGTTTTTTAATGAAAAACTGACCTTTCCAGGAACTTCAGGTACTATTAGCAACTTGGAAAACTGCTGGTAAGGAAAACACCTAAACTCTTCTAACACCCTCACTACTTGCCCGAGCATGTGAATATCTGAAAGCCTCCAAAAATTCAGCCTGTCCCTATAATTTTGACAGATCAAGAAATACCAAGTACACAATTGCAGTGTTTTGGTGGCAGTACTACAGTGAAACATCTTCTTTACAACAAAGAATACAGAAGTGAACGATTTGAAGATAATACAGTGGGCCTGGCAGCATCAGAGGCGTCCAGCTGCTGTAAAACACCCCCAGGTCCTGTGCAGCCTCCTGACAGAGCTGGCCCCAGGCTGCTGCTCCAAACCTGCTGCTTTTGTGCCTCTGCATCCAGGGCAGGGCTGCTGCTCCACCCCTGCTCTGCTCCAGGCCACGGCTGCAGCAGCCTCCTGCCCCAGGGGAGACAAAACAAGGAGGTGTTTTACTCTAGGTCCAGTTGAAACACAGTGTTGTGTGGCGAGACCTGTAAAACTAATTTGTAATGGCAAAAGCAAAATGGAAGCAAGCATATATTCAATTTCTAAAGAAGATTTTAATTTCGTGAGCCATTTTGTCTTAAGGATAATGAAAAGACTATGTGCTTAGGAGGCATTTTTTGTGCCCTCAAACAGGAAAACACATTGGAAGAAATGGTCTGTGAATCTTATTTTGGGCAATATTTTCTACAAATTGTTTTCTTTTGAAGCAAAATATTTTTCATGTTGTAAATAATGCTAAACATCACTGTAAATCTCGTATTTTCATTCAGTTTTGATTAATTCCTATTCTGGAAACATCTGTAACAGAAAACTGAAAATAAAATCTTATCCGACCTTCACCTGTGTAACATAGCTAGGTTTTAGAAAGTATTTGAAGATGAAAATCACTGTAGTAACTCCAGGTATATCAGATATATATAGTTCACATGAAAAATAACTGAACACAAGAAGCCTTCTTTTCTCTTTTTTCTTTTTTTTTTTTTTCAGGATGCAGGTGATTTTATTAGGTCAAGTACGTGATATTTTTCTTTTTTTACAGGGCAGAAAATCATTTCAGTGTTGGCATTCTATTTTAGCAGCCTGACTGGAGTTGCTTTAGCAAGATGTATATTTTAAGACTGTAGCAGTGAAAGGTCTCAGTTTGAACTCTGTCCTAAATACACAGAATCTGATGCATGTATTAACTATTGAACTTCAGTGGGCTTGTGTAATTAGAGCTGAACCAGTGTTTCAGAGATGATTTCTGTTCTAGCTTTCTGTGTGCATTTTTCATTACTCCTTTATTGTTTGTTCTCTTTTTACATTGAAGAAAGCACTGTCTAAAACAAGCTAAATATGGGTAACACTCACAACTCGCTTATTTGTGAAGCTTTACCACTGCAGTCCAGAATGCTTTCAAAAACAAAAAGGTTGTATCTGTGTATTGCTAATAATTATTAGGAAAGTGTGCAGTCCTGTCCCAGGGTTTGGTAAGTAAGGTCATGGTACAATAAGAGTTGCAAGCTCTGTAAGCAGTAGTTGTATTTGCATATGTCAGAACAGTCTGTGAATACTAACGGCACAAACACTTCACATCTGCTTCTGTTTACTCCCATGCTAACAGTCAAAAGTACAAAAGTACTGTGTTAATTGCTCTGTTACATACTGACTGTTGACACATTCTCCATAGAGCTTTCATAAATACACTGTTGCAAACAAACTACTAATGACTTTGCTTATTTCCAGCCCATCTTTAAAAGAAATCCAGAATATATACACAGATTAATGATTCCTCTATTTAGCAGAGTGTCTTGTTGCTTGCTATTGTGGAGGCTTGTATAAAGGCAGTATCAATTAAGTAGCAATTATCTATGAAGTGGGGAAAAAAAGTGATGATATAAATAAGTAATGTGCATGAAGTGAGAATTTCAGAAAACAACTTGAGGTGAACTCTGAGGCAAGGGCACCGACTAGTGAACAAACCCTCTCCATCTGCTCTTCTATCTAAAACCATTAGAGCCCAATTTGAAGTCTGACTAAACAGCAGTGATACCTGTGGGCCTCCATTGAGATTTTTCACTATATATGACATGCCCTGGAGAAATTTTAAAAAAAAATAGGATGGGAGCTGAGGGAAAAAAATTAGACTCCTAAAAACCACCACTAACAAGCTAATCATATTTAAATTTGTGCTTCAAGTTTCTTTTTGCTATGACACTTCAATATAGAAATACAATTATCTAGTTATTAAAAAACAACAAAGGAGCTGCAACCCACACCCAGTGTCACAGCTAGTGTGGTACTTACGTTCGGACAAGGGTCAGCCTCTTCTGAAGGAGAGAGAAAAGCCCATGGTGTTCCTCACCTTCCTCAAACAGCAAGCACTGGTGGTTTTCTGAATGCCCCTTCTTTTCTGATATTGAATTTTGTCACTCTTTAAGAGCCTTTCAAAAATGGTCTTTGCTTCCTTCATCCACGTGTAGACATTCATTGCTGTAAATGTAGCATAAGTGTAATTAATTCATTCTTTTTCTTTCTTTTTTAATAGTTTCTTCAATTTGTGTTTTCTTCATTTGTAAAATGAAGTTATGCTTTATATTATTTGCTATCACATGCCTGTCTCTTGCACTTACGTCTTTACCCATTTTGGTCAAGAAGGTATGACACTCACCAGGAGCAAGTCACTCAGTTATTAGCTCCAACTTACTGATTTATTCATGTCCTAGGCATTTAATCAGGTCCAATGAAGAGTAATAAAGCATTCTGACTAAAAAACACATTCTATATTTTTTCTCTATTTAATGTTCTTGCAAATCTCCCCGCTCTATCATACATAATGCAGATAGAGATGTACTAGGCAGACCCTAGGTCTGGAAAGGCACTCTTGCAGCCACACCAGCGAGGTCTCAGGTGCCTTTCATTTCATGAGACTGGTGCTTTTCAGCCTTGGTTCAAACACACTCGGGCTGTGAACAGGGGTGGTCTCACCACCCTGTTTCTGTGTGTGCCAGTGCCTCTGGATCATTTCAACACAATTTTCTTATCCTAGTTTTCCACAAATGTTTAGTTATAAACCCGCAGAGAAGGTGAAAAATCCAGACTGTTCCAGAACAAACCTGAGCAGAGTCTAGGTAGGATGAAGGAAAGGATGCACATGTGAGCATCACCAAAGTGCTCCTGCCTCCCACCACTGACCATGCATTGAGGCTCTCTGGAATTCCTGTCACCTCAGCATTCGGTCACCTGTACACAGGTGCCGGAGCCACTGCCTCTGGCTTCTCCCACAGACATGTGTTATTCCTTCCCTTTAAAAATGCTGTTTGATCATGCCACATTTGATCACCCCCTCCAGAATCTGTTTTCATGCTATGGACCATCCCAAGTAATCTCCAGATACAAGCTCATGTGTGTGCAGAAGTTACAGAAATGGGCCTAACTGGGTAAAAGCAATTGGTGGCAGAAACAGGCGGGAGCAGTCTGGCCATCCTGCCCTGGTCCCAAGGCAGCCAGCAGCCCTGCCGGGGCCCAGCCTGTGTTCCCTGGAGGCCAGTCCCTGCCCCTGTCCCCATGGGGCATCCCACTGTGTGTGGGGTGAGCTTACTGCTGACCAGGGCTGCAAGGCTGGCATTCTCTCCCTCCTGCTGCAACTCCAGTGCCAAGGAAAGCATAGTGGGGTAGAGGGAGGGGGGCCAAAAGCTCTTCAGTTGCCTCCCCATGAGTGCTGGGCTTGATAGAAACTGATTTTGATTCTACGTTATAACTCAGCATGATATTGACTAAAAACAGATATTTATTCCACCTCACAAATGTTTTACTCAGTTCAGTTATGACAAATACAAATTCTTCAAGATCCTGGTCTGTGGTGTCTGCTCTCTTTTTTCCAAACCATTATCAGACCTTGAAGACAGATATCACTATGAGCCAGAACAACCAGAAGTCAAAAAAAGCGTTTTTCAAAGAATGCCAGCATTGCGAATAAAAGTCTTTCAACATTATTTTCGTGAGCATGGAAATCAGCCATTTCTAAAGAAAACTGAAAGTGGTTTTCTCCTTAACTTCTGCTTAGCCTTGGTTTTTGGGCCCAGCACTAAAGATGAAAGCTGAACACCGCCTGGAGCCAGGAGTTCTTGACAGCACTACAGCCAATGGAGTCAGCAAACACTGGCTCTAGTGTGTTGTTTGCAGAAATTCAAGTTTCCTTGAGAGGACTTCAGAGTTCAACCCGACTCAGAGAGTCCTTTAGAAAGAGCTTTTCCAGGGATTTTTGTGGACTTGAGCTTCTCAATGTAAGAATAAAAGTGTGGCTCATTCCAGTGAGTAATTCTAGGGAGCTGAAAGATGTTGGGTTCTTGGGGTCTTGACTGCTTGCACTAGGGTTTACTGTGAATGTGGGAGCCTAAAACTTCCTTGGTAGGATTGCTTCTGACAAAGGCCATGTCTGTCCTTAGGTTGGAAAAAGCAGCTTATGCTACCACACCTTCATTAGAACACTTCTGATCAATCTTCTATTTACCTGCTAAACTGGTCTTTCATTAATTCAGACTTGGGTTATTTCAGCAACAATAAGAGATCAGCAATAGCCAAGTTTCTTTGCTGGTTATTTACAATATTGTACCTAATCCTGGCTTGTTTGTTAATGGGTATTTTCAGATATTTTTGTGTTAAATGCATAAAAACCCAGACAACCAGAGAACTTTTCTTTGCTTGCACACCTGACCAAACACCTCAACACATCTTTTTTATCAGTAATGCTCCCAAGAGTCTGACTCTTAAGGCTTCTTACTTCTAATACTGATGTTTGGTTCTCCCACCTAGTTATTTCTCACCTATTTATATATATATATATATATATATATATATATACACATATATATATAATATCTCAGGAATTTCTCCTTACAGCACGACTCAGCAGCAACCTGATGTGTGCGCAGAGTCGTATATACATATATAGCTTGAGTTTCAGATTTGAATCTGGCTTTTTTTTTTAGATTATCTGCTGCTATAAAGAGAGGAAATGTTTTCCTTCTATTTTCTCAAAGAGAAGTTTTGAAACAAATAATATCAAAATACTTCAACCAAACCTACAAATAACAATATTTCTATTTTCTCTAAATAAAACTTACATAGAAGAAAAATCTTAGGATCTCAAAGGGCTTGGCCATGCCTATTTTAAGTAATATCTTGGTTGATTTTAACAGTTCTTTGAGTTGAGGTGTTTGAACTAGTAATCCTGAGCACAGTAAATTTAGTACAACCTGAGGAACGCAGGGAAGGCAGCACTAGGAATAAGATTGCCTCATTGCTGTATGAAGACAGGTAAAGTGCCCTGTGTAAATACATCTCTGTGGGTTCTCAGTCAGTGAAATCAGAAAATGATACTTGCTGTATTTATCAAGTGCTTTGAAGTCCTTAGATAAAAGTAGAGCCTTCAATATCTTGAAAGTCCTGAATAGATTGGTTCCCACCTTCATCCAAGTGCTGTTGAGAACCTCAAATACTGTATTTCCTCACCTAGAGTGAGCAGTTCAATCCAGTCTGCTCAGGGCATCCCTAAACACACAGAGAGAACTAAGCTTTAAAAAAAAATCCATAACTTGTGATGTATGCCCACCTCATTTAAAAAAAAAAAAATAAGAAGAAGAAAGATTGCTTATTCTTTAATGTAGGGATCTAATGAGGAAGAGCAAGGCTCAGTTGCTTTTTCTACTTTTCTACTTCAAGGAAATCAGATACACTTTTCCCTACCTTTCAGGCAAATCCTGAATATCAGATTATCAAAGCCTTTTCTGGGGATACTCACTTCATTTTATATTCAAATTTAAAATTAAGTAGGTTGGCTCTGGGTCTGGATGTCTCTGTGGATCTTGCATTAAGTGATTCAACTAAACCTGCCTGGAAAGCATATGTCACAGCAAGGAGCATGCCATTCTTCTCTGATATTCCTAACAGCACATATAAAAGCAAGTAGGTAGATGGCTCTGTGGGTCTTGGATGCAAATTAAATGAAACAACAATGTTCCAAATCATGGTCATATCTCTCATACTGAATTCATAAAAAGAGATTACAGAAGGAAAAGTATAGTGAAGTCCTTTGGTTTGACATTTTCAGTTGCAAAACAGAGTAATAGTTTTCTACCTATTTAATATGTAAATATCTTTCTTACATTGGATTTGTCTTCATGAACTGCCACAGTGAAGAAAGACTTTTAAAAAGGAGATATTATGAGGAAAAGTAGGTGAATTATGGAAGAAAAAAAAATGGAAGATTAAGAGCAGCTACTAGTCACTAGCATGTGATGTATTAATGCACTTATTCTTTTCTACTATATATTAGTCCCTTATTAGCATGTTTTACCTGAGCTTGTCACAGTCTTATTTCCAAATTACAACAAATTACAATGATCATAAGTAAAATTAAATATTTGAGATATTTTAATCTTTGAGATATTTTCAAAGGTGAGGTAACTTTAAAAATGTGATCACGTGTAGCAAAACTACAACATATAAATGCTAACTAATGAAAACATGTATTTCATGAACATATATGTTCCATAAGTATTTTGAAGGTTTAATTACTAGGTAATTTTAAACTACTTTGACAGAAAGTTTCATTTAAAGGATAGTCAGAAGAAGAAGAACTGAAGTATTCACTATTTTTAGAAATAACTGAGTTTCTCAATTCCTTTTCATATTATTCACATTACGCAAGAAATTGCTCTGCTATTGGTAGCAAAATCTCTGTAAATTCTGTAACAAGTATTAATCTCCAAACCCCTTCAATTAAAACTAACATAGCGGGAACATAATTTGAAGGACTTTGACTTTGTTTTTTTCTCCATAACATTGATAATGTTTAAATACATATAGGCAAATAACTCCAATTTATGGACAATTTTTTCAGATAGTCTTAAGATAGCAGAGCAGCCTTAGATTTTGGATGCCTTTAATTTGGCTGCCCAAACGTTTTGTGGGCATCACTAGGACTGGTCGTGGTTGCAGACAAATATATGATACACTTAAATACCCATTCTGCTTTTCAGTCTTTCCTCTATGTATCTAGACATAACTTCTGCTTTCACTGTAAAAATTCTAAAATATATTGCAGATCTTCCTAGTAGTCCTAAAGGTGTATATGGCAAGATTTAGGTAATAGCATGTATGACAAAAAAGTAGTAAGTTCTGTGTCTTTCAGTGTTTCTTTTTCCAGGAATTATGGTTATTATGGAATGTTCAGTGGCTTCTTGGCCATTAAAGAGGCAGATCCCCAGGACGGGCTCATGGAAGTTTTAACAGTGTCCCGCCCTTCATCATATGTGTGTAAGCTGGCAAGAAAATGCTCCTTGCCTTCCCCATAGAACCTGCCCATCTAGGCTGGGATGGCCTGCTCAAGTAAGGAAGGTTTTATTTCAGTGCAAGTGTTGGAAGCAGGAATTCTTCTTATCCATCTTAAATGTGCTCTGTCCAGATGTCACATGCAGCAGATTGGTACAACCAGTATGCCATAAAGATTGCAAAGAATACTCTGCCAGTATTTGAGCAATTGTCTCTTCCTAAAAAGCATCTTTACATCATGTATGCCTCAGGTAATAATGTTACAGAAGTTTACAGGGCACTAAAGGAACTACTGTGAATCAGAGTGTTTCATGTTCATATTTTATTTTACATTTTTAGATATTTAAATTTTCTGAACCATGTTTAATAGGCAATAAAGCTACCTTACAGCTTTGACCAGACAATGCACCCCACAGCTATAGTTTAAAATGCCCATCCTTTCTGAGATTCACCTCTACACCCACTTCAAGCTTGCTCCTTTAAACCTCTCATGGTGGCCAAACATGTATGTCAGTATCAGAACATTTGCAGCTGCTTCCTGGCTCCTTTTAGAGCTCTGCAGTGATCTCCTGCTTCTCTCTTGCTTTCCCATTGGCAAAGCTCATGTCAAAAAGTGACCTGATCTTCGTGGTAGTTTTCACCAGGATCAGTGTACCATTTCAGGGTTGAGTCAATCCCTGGTTTTTCGCCTTTGATATTCTGTGGCTCTAACAGAAGTCCCCTAAGGGAAATTGCTTGGGGCTTTCTAGCCAAGGTTTGTAGTGATATTTACCAAGAAATTCAGAAAACTTGTGAGAGGAGACAAAAAAAAAAAGGCTTATTCATTGGCATATGTTTAAAAAGGAAAAAAGAATCTGTCTATGCATTCCCCAATTTCCACACTCAGAGCTTTCAGTTTCATGGCAATCTTAGTCCATTTCATGCGGAGATGTGTCAAACTGAGAACCAAGGGAAAAGCAAGGATTGCTTAGTGAACAGAGGTTAGCAATATTATTATATACCTGAAATAAATCATCCTTATTTTTAGAGATCAAAGTAAACGCAGGATATATATTTTTCATGTTTTTTCTCCACATTTACTCAAAGCAGCCAGATGGATTTTAGAGTAAGTGAAATAACAGAGGAGGACCAGTCCAAACCTAATTCATTCATTTTCTGGTAATGCTGGTAGGAAAAAGCCTTGGAGATCACTTCTGCGCCGCAGAGGAGGTGGAGCTCAGCTGCTCATGCTTATTAACAACTGAAATGAAGCAAATAATTTCCATGAGCAATCTCTTGGGAAAATGTTGCCTATTGGGTCTGTTTATGAAGTGTTTGTGCAGATCATTCAATTCTTGGATTTCTCCTTTCCTTTTGAATATTTGGTTACTTCCTAATTTAGTTAATCTTCTTGGGGGACCACTCACAAACACTTTACTGCACGTTCGTGAAATAAGTACTATGCATTGTTGTGGCTTTCTGCATAAATGACATTGTATTCTTAAACCTTTTGCTGCTAAAACTCAAATAGAAAATTGCAGGAGTTACATCTCACAGTGTAATTTTGAAGCTGACTTTGTGAACTAGCAGCTCACTTTCAAAGCCTGCCCTTCATACATACTTCTGTCAGTAAAAGCCATGCTCTTGAACATTATTGGAAAGGAAATAAAAGATTAGTAAGTGTGAAGTCAAACTAAAATTTAGTTTGGACCTCTAGTATGAATATTTATAAATATTTTTCCCAGTATTTGGGAAAATTTGTGCTGCTATAATATTCTTCTGTTTTTCCAAAATACACTTTTCTAACTAGGAAAGTTGAGCAAGTGCTTGACCTGCACAGTACAGAAAAAAACCTGAAATGCCCACATGGACTTTGGATGTTATTGAAAGAAGAGATGATTGCTCTGTCCAGAACCACTTTCTCTGATTTGCTGGATGTTCCCTGATGGAGCTATTCACAAAGTCCAGCACAGCTCATGTAACACAGTATCACACAGTACTGTGTGTCTATAACATCTGTAACACTTTCATCACCTGCCTTCTGGTCAATGCTGAGGTCACAATCCTATGAACACCCACTTGCTCACTCACCTGAGTAAAGCAGGACCTCTTACTTCTTCCTTTGTTTTCTTTGTTTTGCTTAGCAAGGCTTTAACATTCTAAGGGTACAGGAGATACTTTAAAATAAAGAGCATCTATTAATCACTGTACTGTGCACATTGGTAGGGCTCTTCTTGTCTATTTCTTTCAAATTTTCTTTTTTTTTTACCATTTGTATTTCCAGCATGTTCTAACCAGTTTCAGACCACTGTTGTGCTGGGCTTTCTTTTTAAACTCATTTGCATATTGCTTACATCCCTTGCACTCTCACATTATTTTTGTAAAGCAAGAACAACTCTACTTTAGTTAAAAATTTACTTTGCTTGCCTTCCTTTCTTCTTCTTCCAGGCTAATCTTGGCACTCTGTGCTGCTCTCTCTGCCCTCTAATCCGATCTGTGTCTCTTCTCCATGGCCTCTCCAAGAATTTTCATTTATACTATAATTCATAAATAATACTTAGCATTTACATATCCTTTTACAAATATTAATTAATTAGTGCTCATGTACTTGTAGAGAGCAAGCACATTGTCCTCACTTGACAGATGGGGAAACAACAGCTGAGAGCACACTGTCTGCTCTCTGCTTTCCTGGTGCCTCACACAATGGGGTCTCTTGCAATATTTGGTTTATAGACATCAATGCAACATATTAACAACAGCAATAGGTGCTCTAATCAGAACAAAAATTAAATTGGAATGCAACATAGGTGTTCCTGCACTTACATTTGATTTTAATTCCAACAGAGCACCTAAGCCAGAGCATTGCTCTCCTAATATTATTATGAAGGTACTAAACCATTCTACATCACAGCAGGACAGCTGGACACCCCAAGATGTTTCAAAGGAGAAAACTGCCCTTCAGAGCAGAGAGGGAAAACACTACAGAATTTTAATTTTTGAGGAAAAACCCCACACCCTCTCCACTCTCTAGGACAAAAAAAAAAAAAAAAAAAAAAAAAAAAATTCAAAACCAAGCCATCAAAATACCTAAAATCTGGCTTCGATAAGCTTTTTGCCTGAAATATTGTTTTTCAGTTTTTACGGTCTAACATAATAGGAAGGGCTGGAAATTTTATTTTTCAAAGGATTATTATGATTAGCCTTATTACATTTAGGGTCCAGAATCAGGGAGCTGCTTTATCAGGTTTTCCTGAACCCCAAAGGCCCATTGTATTTGCAAGAGTACATGTCTAAATATTGGACATTACTGAATCTATTTGACTAAGTTACTACCAGTAGCACAGCAGCTGCTGTACCGTTTCCTAACCTAACATGTGTTTGCTGCCCATATTATCAGATTTGCACAGAGGTTGTTGTTGCCATAAGCAGAGGAGAGGTAAATTCCAACACTGTGACCCTTTGCAATCAAGAAACCTGCATTTATTCCAGTGCCTCTCCATGGAATGCAAGGGAATGGCTCCCAAGGAACCCAGAAATTCATCCACAAAAAGAAGAGCATAGATTCAGTCTTGCAGATAATCGGGTAAAAAATTACCGTGAAAAACAGTGAGCCACTGCACTAAAGAGAAATTTTTGGAAAGAATGTTTTGGAAAAAAAGATAGGGAAAAAAATAACAGTCCAAGTTATCTAAAAAATGAGAAATCACACGTGTTAATATATTTAAATATGTGTATGCATACAAACCTACACCCACCCTTCTTGTATTAACGCTGTAGGGGATTTTCCTGGAAGTGAGCTCCGGTCAAAGCCAAGCACAGAGCGAGCCCTGCCGCAGTGGGCTGCGGTGAGTGACAGAATTGTCCTGCAGAATTGTCCTAAGTTAATTAAAATTGTCCTGCCCGGCAGCTCCCGACAGTGCTGCCCTCCCAACATCCCGACAGCATGTCCCACCCAGCCTGTGTCCCTGCCCACGGGAGAAGCGGCTTTGATAAAGAAAGGTGCAGCAAAGCACAGCGCAGAACAGCAAAGGCAGCAGCTCCAGAGAGAACATGGTAGTTCTGGGGAGTACTTTACAAAAGGGACGGTCACTCATTTAAAGGACAGCCCCGGGGCAATGGAGGTCCCGCGGGTGAGGGAGGGCCCGTGTTTCCTTTGGCTCTCCCGCATGGATTCCCACAGGGGCAGTGGAGATCCCGCGGGTGAGGGAGGGCCAGTGTTTCCTTCGGCTCTCCCGCATGGATTCCCACAGAGGCAGTGGAGATCCCGCGGGTGAGGGAGGGCCCTTGTTTCCTTCGGCTTTCCCGGGAAGCGCCGGGCCGGGCGGCGTTGCCGAGTCCCAGGCGCCATCTGGCGGCTGCCGGGGGCATTGCAGGCCCGGGACACGGACCGCGGCTCGCCCCGCTGGCTCCGCTGTTTGTGCAGCTCGGGGTATCTGCCTTTCCACAGGCCAAAAATCCACCTAAATCCTCGTTCTACCCGGTGTCCCTGCTTCCTGGCATTGCCTTTGCCCACGGCTCTCATCATTCCCTGCTCAAGGGCAGTGTGGAGTATCAAAGCCGAAGCAGCGATACGTGTTCCTGCGCTGACTGATTTCGGGACTGCCTTCGTGCCTACCAAACGCTAGAACAACTGGCTTTGTCTCATGGCATAAGCATTAGCCTACAAAAGAAACCTGGGAGAGGGAGGTCTTGCACAAATGAGTGGCATTTTCCCCTTTTCAAGATAGTGCTAGCAGTATCTGCAGCTTCTAGGTTGCGTTGTGCCCAGCTGGGTTGAAACACTTAGCAAGAGTCTGTGTCTGGGAGTGTAGATGTGCTAGAAGAATTTATTAGCCAGTGGACTGTTTCATTGTAAACAAGAGGGGATTTTGATACTTTATTTAAATAATCCTCCATTGCAACCAGATTCCATGTACAATCTTACCTGTGCTAACTTTATAGCTAATGGATCATTCACTTCTTAAAGTACAGGTTTGTCATCACTGTCTTGAGTCTTCTGATTTCATCTGTGCAATGCTGATGTGATGGCACAACATTCAGCTGTTTCTCATGGGGGTAACAAGTCTACCAGAAGGCTTTTCCAGGCATTTTGATACCTCAGCTAACTTGAACACACCAGTACCTTTCTACATTGCTCATGGAAGCTTTAGGTTTACACTTCTTTCTAAAGCAATTTCTTTTAACGTTCCCGAGTACAGTTTTCTGGCCCCAAAGATATGGAGACTTTCTGTTGTTTAATGTCCTCCCCAGTGAATGAGGGAATAAAATGCATGGTACGTTAAATTAAATAAAATATTAATTCCATAACCACCTTCTTTCAAAAGAGAAAATGATTCTCTGGTATTCCATTTTATTCCTCTTTGTTGGTCTTAGTAATTTGGATTTATTATTTTTTGCTAGTACCTTTAGGTTACCTCTTCAGTTAACTTCCTGACTTCTGATTTATACTTTGCTCATTTCCATTGTATGACCTGCTTGATCAATTAGATTGGAAGATTTGCAACAGTTTTTTCAACCTTTTATGAACCATAGAGAATGCCACTTCCAATTCTTCAGCTACCAATAAAGAGGAAATGCAGAGTGTTATATAAATACACAAAAAATGCCAAAAATAGTAATAAAAAATTGTTTGAAAACTTACCAATGTTTGACAGGAATTTTGGATAAGAGCTCGTTGTCATACCCTTAAATAAAACATAAACTGAGGATACAGGATGCTGTAGGTGAGGATGCGCATTTGGGAGCTGAGAGGACCCTCCCAAGGGATTTCCTTGTGACATTCACCTTCTTGGTAAGCTGTATAAACTCATGGTTGACAACTTACTGTGGCCTATCAACCAGTGGTGTTTCCCAAATAACTGGTTGATCTCTAGAGTTTATTTCCACCAGCTGGAGTGGCACACCAGACAGCTGCACATGTGTTAAATACTTTCCTCGTATTACTTTTCCATGTGAGCCACTTCTGCAATTGTCACAGGGACGTTACTCACTCATTAATGGGAAGAGAGCTTGCCCACAAAATGTCAAGTAGGTAGAAAGGCAGCTTGTAAAGCTGCATCTGTTAAGTTGAGGTCTTCTACTATGAAAGCACTTGAAAACTTCTCAGCTATAGATTTTGATATGTGCCATAATTATCAAAGAAAGAAACAGAGAGGAGAAAGTTCTACCTAAAGCGCGAGCAAAGGAGAAGCAGAACGAGTGTTAATATTTTTTCTGAAGTTATGATGAATTACAGCATAATATGCTGACTCTCAATATTTGTGAGTAACTTTACTCACATGGAAAGTCTTTGACTTCTGTGAGATGACTCTCTGTTATTTGTTTTCCTCTTGTGTCCCCCACTTACTCTTAGTGTTCAGATAGTATTTCAGCAGCAGTTGTTTGGCAGAAGAGATCAGAACCAGACCTAAAGCATCCATTTATGGCTGAGGGCCTTATGACTAATCAATTTCTCATTGTTTTTAAACAGCATACTTTGTTACTGACCTTTTCTTTTTTCCAAATATTTTCAGCTGAGCAAAAAGAAGATGCCAAATGAAGCATCCAAAATAAATTATTTCCTGTTCGTCACTAAAAAAAGAAATTTGTATTTCCAGGGAGTAGCAGTGCAAACACAGCAAGGAGCAGTGTGTTCCTCTCAGGAGTAAATTGCCATGCATTGTGAGTAAAAGTAGGAGAAATTTGCTACATATCAATAAGCTGATAACATGCAACACACATAAATATCTCTATTCATGCATAGATCCTGGTTCACTGCTCTGACCAGAAGGATTTTCTGTACAGTATAGATGACACTGAAAGCTACAGGCACAATATAAATTAGTTATTGTATAGACTTACATATATTCTTTTCTCTTCTGGCAGCCCCATGGGAGTCAATGTTAAGAAAAACTGCAGCTAAGCGTTTATACCATTAGAAGCCTAACATTCCTATGGCTTTCATGAATACCAAATAAGCCTAATAGCAGAGGAAGCAGGACACTGTCAGGTTCTTGTTTGGCTGGTGCACCTGCTGACAGAAAGCATTTTTACTGCTCCATCCATGTGCAGTATGCTCTACATCAATCTCACCAAAATCATGGACCATGTGCATTGCTTATAAAATGGCTAAGAAGGTGTAGCTGGTATAGCTGATACATGAAATCACTACCTAATAAAAAGCTACAAAATTGTATCTATTATAAGATTAGGTGCTAAGTGTGCAAACTTATCATGATGGAGAAATCATAAATTGTCCTAGATTCAGGATGAAAGAAAGACTGTTGGAATGAAAACATCCATGGAACATGCTTGCAATGACTTGGTGCCATGCAAATATGGAAGCAGTGTGGTAGAGATGAGTGGGAACACAGAGGTCAGCATGTGCTACAGGGGAAGGAAGACTTTTGGGGATGCCGTTCACCTTGGCACAGGCAGGTTGGACTCCAGTTCTTGCTCTGATGGCTCTGTTCAAACTGTGTTAGGACCATGTCTGTGCAGTAGACTAACTCATGTTTTGCCGCAGAACCAACTCTCTGATCACCCTTTCAAACGAGCCTGGTGCTAAGACTTCTTCCCTCTACCTCTGCTGGCACTGAGGTTCCTGAAACCTTGACACTTATTTATCCAACTCAAAGATGCCTCAGACAGCAGCAGCAGGAACAACAAAGGCTACATTGATCAGTGGGTCAGGGAACACTAATGAACCCAAATGGCACGCTGGTGTAATTTTTTCCGGAGATTTAGTCTTGAAGATACATTTCTCAAAAATGTCTGAAGAGCTCCAATGACTACAGAGGCTCTTTCCTCTGATTTAGAGGATGCTGGATTATATCCAGTGGGAGAAGTTTGCAACTCTTTTCTTTTTTTTTAATAAGATGCAATTGCATTGGTACTTTAAGTGTATTCACTTAATTGAACAGTCATGTGCTTTATACCACAAATGTCACCAGTCATTTCATAAGTATAAGTTAAAAGATAGGTGATCTGAATACTCTAATAGTAAGATGTGTTCCTAGTGGCTTAAATATCTAATGGCTTTGTGATAAAAATATATATAAACACATAAAGGAAAAAAATAATTAGAGAAATATAAAAAAACATTTAAAGATGATGGTAAAGGAGGCAAATAATATGAGAAAAAGAACTTTGGAAATAGTCATCTGCTCTCTAGATAAGGATTAGTGCCTATGACAGGGAGGAAGACATAATTTAAGTATTTTCATGTAGCTTTTACCCTTGCTCTCCATTTCTGTTTTTTCATCTTGTTGCATAGAATATTTCTCTGCAAACTTGAGCAATCTGTTCTCAGAAACTTATTGCAAAGTGGTCATCAGATTGTCCTCTTTAGCCACTGCATCAGGCATGTTCTGCTTGTCCAACTGGTACACTTTTCAGAGTGTACAGAAGTTTTGGGGCATCCTTGTAATTGCCTGTTGTTTCATATCTAACATGAAGAATGATTTGCAAACTTAAGCTTCTGAGAAAAATCATGTGAATCCTTCTTGTATTTTCTTCTTCTTTATATTTTTCTAGTGGCCATATAGCCTTGTTTGATTGGCATTTGAATATGTAATTTTTCCTTCATATATGAAAATGCATACATTTCTTTCTATTTAAGTTCTGTGCAGGATTCCAGAGGTCATTTTTTTTTAACATGTGTTTTTGCGTGGAAATGAAAAGTGAAGATTTAGAAATTATTTTGAGAAAGAGTGTGTAAAAAATCTGTGCTACCTCTTAAATTATATGCAGGTATTTTTTATCTTTTTTTTTTTAATAAGGCAGTAAATTTTGAATGCATGCCAGGTGTGCCAGAGAGGGAGCCAGCATGGGGAGCCAGGCAAGCTGCCAGAACCTGACCAGCAGATTGGAAGGCTAGTGAGAAAGGACACAAAATTACTTGATTACCTGTCAAAGGTCTTGATGGAGTCAACAGGTTCCGCTGAAATGTTTTGATTCTATTTAAGCAGAATTACATCAGAATGGCTCTTACTGTCAAATTTCTGACTGGCCAACAATCTCAATTTCATTGCAGTGATGTGTCCTGCAGAATATGTACAGTTTAGTCCCAGAAGTGCTTAACTCTATTCTGTAATTAAATGCTTACTCAGACAGAAATTAGTTTAAAGAGAAAGCTATCCAATTAAGAGATTATTTGGTACACCAACAGTTATCTTCCTTTTCCATTTTATTGATAAACAAGTCAGAGATAGCCAAGTTTGTTATTCTTTTATTTTTTAACTGATGGTCAATTAAAAAAAAAAAACCTTTAAAAGTTACAGGTTGTTTCTAGAAACTTCTTTACAGCTGAGAGTTGCAATCCGATGCCACAGCCAGCTGTCCACCAAAAGGAAACATCCTATTCCTCTCAGTGACCTGCAGCTCCTCAACATACCTTGTGTGGCATTCACATCTCGTGTGGCCCCAGCACGTCTCAGAGCAGTGAGCTGATGCAGAGCCCATTTGTTTGGTTTGGTGGTGCTATTTCAGCCAGATGGGGCACCTCATCCCCAGTCCCCTTCTGCTGGGGCAGGAGGGTGGGAAAGAGCCCATGGA